>NC_050463.1:15158853-15491353 GCF_903995425.1 Onychomys torridus
ATAATTTTAAGGCTCTCCTAATAGTATGTGATAGTATAGCATTTCTGATGTTTCATTCCTGGTTTTAGCTTAAGTGCAATGCCAGCCACTGCTAAGAAAATGTGAGGGAAGAATCTAGTCTCATCTACCATCATTTCCATTTAGGAGAGGCTTCCTGTGACACGGGAGTCGGGGAGCAAACATCTCCTCAGAAAGAAAAGTCCAAAAAGCGAGAGTGTTGCATATGGTGAAGCCACTTTCACAGTCCCATTTTTAACCACCTAGGTCTTATGTCTTGATATACACATTGAATTGTATCCCTTCAAATGTCTATGTTGAAACCATAATCCCCAATGTCACAGCAAACCAGGATTGAAAACGTGTCAGCAGGAACCACTGCTTCATGTTTTCTAATATTCTGTTAGTTGACACATTTGTGCCCAAAGGTGTGAAGGCGAAGGGAACAGTTGTGGACCAGGGGGAAGGGACAGTATCAATGACAATTTAACCTGTCTACTAACAGACTTCCAGTGCCCATCTCCAAAATCAGAGACGGACTGTGCTCTTTCTTCTAATGACACAAGAGATGTTAGAGACATCATTCATGATGGAGATTCCTGATCACTCACGTTCACATACTCCTTATACTACAGAGTATTTGTGAAAGAATTTGCTCTCAGCCTTCTGAAACAAAATCATGAGGTGACAATGAAAAGTCCTTACATAGATGTGATACTATATCTACTGAGCTCTTTCAGAACCATTATTATAAAGTAGCTTTGGGAAATGGAATGAACCTATAGTAGTATCAGTTCCATTTTGTAGATGAAGAAATTAAGAGCCTTACAGGTGGAATGACTCACCCCAAGTTGCCTGATAAGAGATTACAAAACTGTACTCCTACCTAAAATCCATATCAATTCTTTCTCGACTACTCTGTCCCACCTGCCTTCCCCTCGAGCTGCCCCCCCTCCATACACACTCAGTATACACACCCACCCACAGATGTACACACACTAGTATCCATAGCTTGGAGCAATCAACCCACACAGTCTCTTAAGGAGAGGTCATCCCTGCTTGCCCAGCCCCAGTCCCACATCCTTAGGCTAATTCCTACTCCTCCTTTGGGATCTAATTTGTGTGATCTCCACCTCCCTTCCAGTGTCCTGGGCTGGACTACTTCCTCCTCACACAAGAGTCTACCGGTCTCTCATGATAGTCTTTGTCACACCACACTGTGACTGTCTCTTTAATTGTCCATACCACCTAGCAAATTGTGAGTCTGCAAAGAGCAAAACATGGCATGTTGAAGATGACCAATAAATACCTCGTGAGTACTGAGGGCAGATGCCACCTGTGGTGATACAGGGCTCCAGCAGCGCTTAATGTGAAGCTGACTGAACAGGCAAGTCTTCTAAACTTCTAAAAGTCACAGTTTCTGAAAGAAATGAGAATGTCCCCCTTGGGGCCAGCATTTCCCCAAGGCCAAATATATTCCAAAAGAACAAATTAAGCACTTCAGAAAATTGTTTACCAGATTGCAGCCACCCAGGGAGCCACTCAGTTCTGCCTTCCTGGAGATCCATGGGGAACATTCTACCCTTGGCTGTGTTTTCAGTAAAATGCAACCAGACAGGCCTTTTCCTGAGGCTGGTAGGGGGAAATGTAGTGGGTAGCCATCCCAGCATTGGCCTGGAAGTTCCAACCCCCATTGAGGCTTCAGTAATGATCACGCCCACAAGGCGGGGCAGAGGAGGGAGCGAAAGACCAAGGATCAAGAGGAGGTCACTCTCTTGGTTCGGGGACCCTGGACGCAGGAGGTAGACCGAGCAGAGTTCTCCAGAGAACACCGCCGGACTGTGCTATACCTTTGCCAGACCCTGCAACCTACCCCTTCATTTGTAAGTTACCCCACAAAATAAACCTCCCTTTTAACTACGTGGAGTGGCCTTAATAATTTCACCAATAGGGAAACTCTGACCTGAATTCTCTCTCCTGCCTCTAATGTCCAGGTGCACTGCTCCTAGCTCTGAGAACCCTTGCCATGACTCTATGAAGTAGGTACTGCTAATGTGCCTATTTTAACAAAGAAGAAAGGGAGACAGAGGATGATGAAGAAATCTACCAAGATCATTCAACAAGTGTGTGGTGGAGCTAAGATTCAAAGCTAGAATCTTGACTTTTACGTGTGTCGAGAACCCTATCAGACCTCACCAACTTAGCGTTAATGACCTTGAATCAGGTACAAATTCTAACAGACGTCTTCTGTGGTCCTCTAGCTTCTATTTTTAGTGTTTTGTAATCAACTCTCTGCCTGGCATTCTTGTGTGGAAGTCAAAGCTAAATGATGACCCCTGACCATCCCTCAGCCCTATATGGACTCTTCCTCATGCATAGAAGTTTGTCTTCACAAGGGGAACAGAGAGGTTGGGCAAGAGAAGATGTCCTGGGACATGCAAAACAGAAAGTTAATTGGTGACTAAGAGAACACCTGCTACTCAGCAGAGGAAAGGGCTGGGTATACCCCTAACAAAAGCATGGGCTACCTATTCAACAAGTTATCATAGCTCTAAATGCAAGGAAACCCTAACATTGTCACTGACTAAAGATGACATCAAAAAACTAAACACATCTCCTTTTCAGTCACACAGGACCAAAGAGCACTGCAGCAGCACCATCGGGAGGCAGTAGAGCACGGAGTTGAGCTCTGGGCTCCAGAGCTTGTGTCTTCATTTTATAAGTGCTTCATAATTAATGATGCCGATATGGCAATCTGTATTCTACTAGGCTGATTCTTTTGCAGAAATCAATAGTCTGACAGAGGAAATCCTTTTGGGAAGAGACTGTTTAA
This sequence comes from Onychomys torridus, assembly GCF_903995425.1. Classification (NCBI taxonomy): domain Eukaryota; kingdom Metazoa; phylum Chordata; class Mammalia; order Rodentia; family Cricetidae; genus Onychomys; species Onychomys torridus. The sequence goes on from NC_050463.1 coordinate 15,161,684, forward strand.
TCATCTTCATTATCATCAACATTATCATTGTGATAGATAGCATTTATTGAATTCTTAAGATGTGCAAGGCACTGAATATGAATGACCACATCTCATCCCTCCTCTAGCTTTGAAAAATAAGTTTACTAAACAGTAAGAGGCACATGGCATTGACTCCTCACATTAGCCCAGTTCAGTACCTTTCCTCAAATGGTTTTATTTCTGGTAGCCTGGCAGAGGTCTCACATAGTAGAAGAGCCACATCATACACATTACAGCAAGCAAAGTTTCTACATAAATTCAGATGTGGTTTGGAAAGGCATATCAAGGACTTTCATATCTTTCCTCAGCGGTATGACAACAAATAACCAAGTTCTTTGGTCCTCAGTTTCCCCAGAGTACAAACGGAATGAGAACGTCATACTAGAGCTTTATGATAAAAATAGTCATTTTGTATATGAGAGCACCTGACTGAGGTAGCTTCAAGAGAGGCAGGCTCCCTTCTGCAGTGAGTATCCAGCTAAAAAGCCCTCTGACTTGCCCACCACCTTGACCAGCCTTTGGAGCAGTCTTCCTACTATTCTCCATTAACTAATAAAACAGAACAAAATGTCCACCTTTGAGCTTTTTCATGGTACCCCACAGAGATGCATGAAGGCTTCTCTGTGGTGAGGCTCTAGACTGCTGACCCAGCAATCCTCTTGCTGCCTTCTGGAAGGATTGTCAGCCTAAGCCTGAGCGGAGTCTCCTCTATCCATCCCAGTGCCTCCCTCGTACCTTCCTCCTCCCCCGTCTCCCTCCTCCCCTCCCCCCTCCCCCCTTCTTCCTCCTCCCTTTCCCCTCCCCCCTCCCTGAGCTTTGCCACCTCAGCAACCTCCATTTTCACAAAACTGTTACTCAAAATAGATTCCTCCAGAAGCCGCCCCGGCTGTGGTCTCCTGCAGAGCTGGAGTCATGGGTTCATGGCAGCTGCTGACCATCCATTCTCAGAAGTCTTTGGATCTGCCCTCCAGATTTGTGGATGTTTGAAGTATTCCCCCCAAAAAATTAAAAGGATACTTGAAAGTGGTTGTACATGTGTATTGTAATATATACACCAACTTCTGTTTTCCCTTAGGCCTGTATTTTCTTGTCCCTAAGCCTTAGCTAGGAGGTAAGATCTGGCCATTATCCTCTATTTTTATGTTCCCAGATGTCTGGCGTGGACACAGGAAGTCACATCCAAGCACCATTCTGAAAGCTGTCCTTTTCCATGGCAGACAAGTCTTAGCTGAAATCCGAAGCCAAGGGAGGTCTTCTGGATCTCATCATTTGAAGTGTTCCCTCTTCCTCTTTGCCAGGACAAAGCCCAAGCTTGCTGACGCATTTCAAAACCCCATCACTGCACACCTTTCCTGACAACACGGCACACCCTGGCCAGTCCTCCCTGCACCTAGCTCCCGAGACTCATCCATCCACCCCTTTAGGCCACCTTGCCAAAGTTGCCTTCTGCTGATCTTTAATTCATGTGTGACCTTTCTGCATTGTTCAAATGGCTGTCCCATCCATATACACAACCTCTGTTTCTAGGATTGGCTGTATCTGCCTGTAGGGGTGGAGCATAGCTGAATGGCTATACCCTGGGGACTCCCACCCCAAAATACACACCCACAATGTTGAGACCTTAAGCCAAAAGAGAAGTTGCTGGAAGCTGGAAAGCTCTTGTCTCCAAGTAGCCTGATGTCTCCAGGGTAAGATGACTTGGCTGGTCTCCAGGCATGACTAATGCAAAGTCAAAATGGAACTCTGGGCTTCCAGAGTGTGAAGAGCTAATAAATCCATGGTGAACAAGACTTCCTAAATTGAGTTCCCTTTATGAGGCAATTCATGAGCACTTCTGGTTTTGTCTAGTGAAACAGCAAACAGAAACTGTAAATACTAACAAAATGGGGTGGAGACCCAAGGAAAATGAAACCCTAACATGGTTGTGACCCGGTCTGGTTCCCAGAGGATTGTCCTGTATGAGATTTCTCATCACCAACTTCTGCTTGCTAATCCATGCTACTTTTAGAGAAATTTAAGTCCAAGAAGGAATGAACAATCTGTACTGTGGTGGAATGGGGTAGTGTTTCATTATGCTAAAACCACACAAGAGTGAATATTATTATTAGCTCTGTGACTGGCAAATTAAAGTTTGATTCTGAAAATGGATTCTGGGTCACCCATGAAATGTTTTGTTCATGTATGTATTACTCGGCTGGTTTCCGGACACAACTAACCCAAGGTCATTGTTGATATTTTTATGTATTGTCAGTTTGTTTTGAGGTATAAGCACAGGCTATTTTTTCATTAAGTTTAAAGAATCCAAATATTTCAATGTTACCATTTCACGTAGCTCATTTGGCAAGGGGTTTGAATAAGAAAGACAAAAGAACACTGGAAAGCGAAGGGGAAAGAGTGGAGCGAGAATAATGAGCTCTGGGGCAGCAGCTGCGTGTTTGCTGAGGGCCAAGCATGTCTTAGCTTTCTGTGGGCTATCACACTAATTCAATGAGAGTAGTAACCACACAGATAACTATACCTCACAGTTTACACAGATTATCTCCTTTAATCCCATTGCTGTCACAACCACGTTACAGTTGGGAAAACTAAGTCCCAGGAAAACATGATGCAGATCGCATAATTTACAACTGGAGCAGTGAAAATTCCAAGCTGGTCTCCCACTGTAGGGACAACGCTCTTTAAGCCCTACATGGTGATTGCCACTTGTGTTTCAAGAGGGATAGTGAGTCTCACTCAAGCTCTGTCCAGCCTGGGGTCTTTCTTCTCAGTGGGGCTCTGCAGCATGCCTACAATGTGGGGAGGTGTTTCTGGGTGGTGGGAACATCACGTCAAACAGCCTGTACTCTCTCCTGAGCCTAGCCAGAGACCCGCAGAAGCCAGGGCTGTTCAGCCAGTCTTTATAGTTGAGTTCAGCAGAACACAGAGTTCCCACTCAGCAAGGAGCTCAGAGGAAGCTGACTGAGAGCCAGGGGATGAGAAGGGGAAGCACAAAGGAAGAATTTACACTCTGGGCCAACGCATTAACATCACAGAAAGTCCCTCCTGTTCCTTCCAGATGAGCAGTGTGTCCTTGTGAGTTGGAGTCCAAAGGCCACACACAATCTACCCCTGTGAGATTATGGACAGCCCACAGGAGTCACAGCCTCATCCAAAGATTCCGCCCTCACAGGCCACAACAGGTACCTATTTCTCTGTCCACCTATCTCCCCATCAGGCCTACTCCCTTATCCTGTTTAGCTAGGACACCCCAAAGGCCCACTGCTTGGCGGCGGATATGTTGGGCTGCACTTCGTGGTCTTCTGTGTGTCTACTAAGAGCATGGCAGCTGAGATCAGGTCGCTCAAAATCTGGGAACAGAACGCTTTCTGCTTCGGTTCAGTGGCAGAAATAATGGATACAGTATCAAAAGACATAAGGGACAATCCTCCCGGGCAGATACACACAACAGAAGAATTCACAAGGAGAATAAGGAGAGCTTGTGCCCTCATGGGTGGACCCCAGCCAGGTAACCATGCAAAAGTGGGCCAGAGAAGGATTTTAAGAGAGGTGAAGGCTGCCACCTCATCTCACTCTGTGCAGGACTGGGAGGAGCTGCTTCTGACAATTATCCCCAAAACAGGCTCCCAGGCCAGCACACCCAGCCTGCTCCACCATGTGACTTCTGCAATGGAGGGTGGAGCGAGCAATGAGGACTGGTCCGTAGCTCATGCCTGGGGAAGACGACACTCTCTGAATGCTGAGGTTTCACCCCTGTCCAGGACATAATGAACTTTCGAAATGGATCAGCTACTCAGTGGTAGATGAGGAAAGCTGCTGTGGAGATGAGCCCACGCACGGGAGAAAATCGGGAGCTTGCCCTTGAGCCCCATGTGAGAGATGGCTGACAAAGTCACTGTGGACCCTAAGACGGGTCCCTGCTAGAGGCTGCAGAAATACCCAGCATGCCAAGTTGAAGGAAGGAAGCCTAAGCAAGTGCCTGGGAAGGTGGGCAGGGAGAAGGACCCAGCACGGAAACCCTTAAGATCCAGCCAGAGGACTCCCTGAAAAGGACCTTTCCTTAAACACCGGTTAAGGCTCAGAAAACACGCCTTCCCCCAACCATGCAAAACTGCTCATCCGCTCCCCTCTTCTCACATCAGTCCCCAAAGGATCAACTTAGCAGCCAACAGAGTGGGCGGGCGCCGGGCGAGGACCCCATTCACTTGCAGGCTTCCGGAGTGGGGAAGGTCCAATTGTGAATGTGAGGCTACTGAAGAATTTTGATAAATCTCTTAGGCAGGCCATTGTAATTCCTGAATTGAGTCTGTGCAGCTGATGAGGTCCACTAGACTATTTCCTGTGGAGAGCATGAAGGTCCGCCCACAGTTTCCTCCAGGGACCCTGTTCACGTGGAGCTAATCGAAGCATGAGGAAGCTGCTGGTCTCTTTCCCACACAAGCCCGGCTTCTTCCACACAGTGGATAGAGCCAAAACAACTACATCCATAACCAAGTCCTGGGAGATCGGGAATAATAGAGTCCAATGAGTTCCTTCTCTACTCGAGACAAAATCTGTGCTCACAAAGGGACCACAGACTCACAATCGTGAGAACAACGTCGGTGGATCCAGAGTACAGAAGACCTGAAGAACTTGGATGTACTGTGTATGACACTTTCAAGCACCCCATCGGGCTCCGTGGAATCTGACTTGAGAGTACTGACCGGAACTTTTTCTCTTCCTGTCTCTCACTGCCCTGTGCCATGTCAAAATCCATCATTCCTTTGTCATGGCCACATTAAATTTAAGTATTCCGAGAAATAACAGGGCAGTTTACGTTCCTTTTCCGGCTGGCCTCAAACTCACAGAGATCCACCTACCTCTCTGTCCTGAGTACTGGGATTAAAGGTGTGCGCCACCACTCCCAGCAAGCTTTAATATAGCCTATAAGTATTATTTAACATTATCACATCGTGAGCAAATCAAATCAAAGAAATTATAATGTTGAATATACTTTAGGGACAACATACGGGTTTTCTATAAATGTGGGCCCCAGCATCTCTGAGGGCTCACATGTCACCACCCTCTCCTCTTCATTCACTACCATGTTCAAACAGCTAAGATCACAGTTTAGGAAACATAAAGAGTCAAATTGTCTTCTATGGTACAGCGACAGAGAAAAGAGAATAAGCTTGCTGGGCACTGCACCAAAATAACAGGGCGTCATTTAGGCCAAAGAGACACCGCGGGAGCACTAGAATCTTAGAATTTAATTTTCTAAACACTGATACAGGACCATAATTTTTTTTCTGAAAGAATAAAGGATGTATTTTGATTCAGAACTGCAAAATCTTGCCTCATAAAATAGCATATCCCATCCCTTATCTGTAAGACCTCATTGTTCATCTACAAAGATGCTTTAGACCACCAGCTGGGGATCAGAGCAGGCAGGAGGTAACTTTGAAACCAGAGCATTTTACTCCTCTTAACAAGCTACATGACCCTGGGCACATGCCTTGCCTTCTCTGAGGCTATTTTTTCATCTTTAAAAACGGGACAAAAATAGATACCCTGAATATCTGCAATGAAGTTTGAGTCGTTTTTTAAAACAAAATGCGAAGCATGGTGCCTGGCACACACTGGCTGCTGGGTAGCTTTTTCTGCCATGTGGATGGCAGAGGCTTTCCCTACAGACGCTAATGTCCCAATACAAACAGAATTGAAGAGCTTGGAAAGCCCACAGGATAACCACAAGCAGAGCTTCCACAGCAGAATTTGATGCTTCTGCCGCCCTCCATATGAAGAAACTACCCTGTGTGGCTGGAGTACCTGAACAAATGCCACTTCACCTTTGCCATCCTTGTACCCCAGGAGATAACCACTCAGTGACCCTCGGGCAGCCCCAGCCCCCTCCTCACTGTGGGTCCTTCAAGGGAAGAGCTGTATGGAGTCCAACGGTGCTGGGTAGCTGAAGAACATGGCTCATGGAGAGGGGTAGTGGGAAAACCTCCAAAGCTCAGCTTCAGTGCCCAGAACCCGCCCCAGCCTCTGCCTCTGCTTGCGGCCACTAAATGTACATACACCCACCATTCCACACACTGTACAGAATGGATGGACGGGAGGCACAGAAAGCCAGGCAAGAAGCTGACAGGTTGTGTTATCTGTTAACTGTGCCCAGCTGTCTGTTTGCTGCCTTATACTGAGATGTTCTCTACTGTTCTAAGATCTCCCCTATCAACAAGCCAGGCAGCATCTTGCTGTCCCCCAGCAGGCCTCCCTAGCTGAGCTCAGAAGAGCCCCTGGCCTGTCCAGCCCCCTTCCTGGATTAAGAAGATATCATCTCATATAATGCAAGGCCGGTATGCTGTGTTATTATGATAAAGCCTTTCAGCAAAGGCGTATCTATGCATGTTTACATTTGGGGACAATAAAGAGAAGTTACTTAGCATATCTTCAGAAACAAGTTTAGTAAACAGTAGGTGAGGATTTTAACAGAATTTGCTTTTCTGCTTTTTGTTACAACAAACTGCTCCTTAATACCAGGTGGTGAGCAAAAATATGGGGTGCCCTTAGCTCCCAAGTCCAGAGTCATCAGATGGTACCCCCCAGAAGGCCTTTTTCTTCCTCAACAAACCTATTTAAGCTATATGGCATAAAATAATACATCTGCAAAGCTAACAACTCCAGGCTTCTTGGCCAGAAGTCAGCTCTCATAACTTTTGGGGGAGTCAACTGGCTGGACCCTGGAGCACAAATGTGCAACCAGCTGAAGTGTATGTCCCCTTGACACCTTAGATACCCAGTCCCAGGGTATCTCAATCTAGGACTACACATCAACACTTACGTTAGAGCCTGGGTGGCCATGTGCGTAGCCAATGGGAAATGACCGTTTTTCATTCAAAGTAGGCAGAGGCTTTCAAGCAGTAGACTCGCCATTGTTGTTGGTGCTTTCACTCTCCAAGAGTCCAAAGAGGAAGCCAAGACATGCTGCTGATTCTGAGCACCAGCAACATGCTATATTCACCAAAGCTTTAAAAAAAAAATCCCAATGCAAGGATCACACAAGAGAGCTGTTCGGTCAGTGTCTGGGATGAGGTCCAGGTGTGAGTTTTGAAGCTTCTACCTGAGACTCTAATGGCCATCCTAGATGAGAACCACTGCCCTGCTGGGACTAGGGAGCCACAGGATGGAGAAACCCAGTCTCTCAACAGAGTGAGAAGAGATCATATTCATCGACAACAGAAACATTTCACAGTGAGTGCAAGATAAAGAAACTTCAAGTGTTTTAAGCAACTGATAGTTGATAGTTTGATGGGTCAGTTTTTAGAGCAGTCACCACTGCTGGGTTGGAATCTAGACATAATGTAACATTTTCCTATTCAGCTGAGGTGTTCTTTGCTGGTATGGGTGATACCTTGATGACCAGAAACTAAAGATGCCATGTGTCCAGAGCTCCATGTGACTGAACCATGAAGTCACTGGAAAACTGAAGGAAATTTCAGGAATAGCAAACGAGCAACTGTATGTCACCTTCCCACAGCACAAACACCTCGTCAAACAACTTCTCATCCAGTTTCTTGGTGTCTCTCCTCTCTTGGTTTGAGCTACTATAACGAAATACCATTCATTAACTGGGTGGCTTATAAAGTTTTCAGTTATGTTTCAAGAGGTTAAGATCAAGGCGTCAGTAAAACTGGTATCTGGGGAGGGCTCACATTTCATTTGTGAATAGCCATCTTCCTACCATGCCCTCATGAGGCACAAGCAAGCAAGCTCCTGTGGACGCCCCTCCTGAGGGCACTAACCCCATTCCCACTATCCTCTCAGAATCCCCACCTTTAGATGCTATTGCTGTGGGGATTATGTTCCAGCTTATGAATATGAGGGAACATGAACATTCTGGCCTCAGCATCCTCACAAGAGTGACAAAGGAGGCCCTCTTCTTCGTTGATATAAGAATAACATTTACAAATGAAGAAATTGTGGTTCAAATAAGAAAATCATCCTTCAATGTATCAGGAACCAAAGATAATACCAAATTTTCCAAGGGGGTGTTCTTTCAACCATATCCTGATCTTCTGACCCACTTGATGGGACCCAAGACAGAATACAGAGATTAGTTTGCTGTCTGAGGAACCCAGCTATGGCAGAAGAGCAATCAAAGTGAGAAACACTAACCAGGCTTTGGGTGTGCTGCAGCATCATTAGGTAGAATAAGATCCTAGAAAGGGGGAGCCACATATGGGTCTTATGTCCTGTAAGCAAGGCAAGTCCATAAAGTAACGCAAGGGCCACAAACCAGTCAGCAAGACCTAAGTCCCTTTGCTGTAGCGGCATCCTCCCCTTGAAGGCAGAGTTTTCTGCTAAACTCACAACTCTTCCTCCTGTCTCAAGCCCCAGTCTTCACAATGGGACCAGTTTCAGAAATTTCCCATCCCTCTCTTCTGCCCATCTGTTGAAGAGACCTGAGGAAGTATAAGAAGACATGTTTTTAGAAAAACAAAGAGAAACCTGCTAATTATAATTCTACAAGGTTGCCAAGGCTCCATGTGCCCTGTACCACATCAGACCCCAATAGATCACTAACTAAAGAGTAGGTGGCAGACAAAAATATCCTATGTTTGCAAACCAGGAATCATAACAATATCCTGTTGACATCTGGGTGGCTCATGACCAAGTAGGCTTTAAAAGCAATGGAACTCCATACACGCCCATCCCCTTTATCAATGAGTATACTCACAATGCTTGTGACACATTCTGGCTCTCCAAACAGGTCATCAGGGCTCACAAAAGGAATTAGAGGTGACCTCAAAGACTTTATGTGAATCATCTCCAGTCCCCATGGCTGGCCCTCAACTAAATGATTCAGAGATTCCTTAAAGGTAGATGTCACAGGATCACATCCTATAACTTTGATGTTATATTATCTCAGTCTATGTTAACAGCACCCCCTAAAGTTGTGCTCTCCACACCCCACACAACCAAACACTTTCAGCCACAGTCTTACTGTGTTCTCTTCTTTGTAAGAATTCATACTTCATCCAGATGAATGCAAGTTACTCTGGATAGACAGGAGCCTGCTGACTACAAGAACATCAGATGTTGGCCTTAAATAAAATTAGGCATCAGCACAAAGAGTTTCCCATTCCATTCACTCCAATGCTTGGTAACCCTGAGATGCATCATGCTGAAACTGAGCTATTGGCTCACAAATCTGTTTCCCTCCACCAGACTGTAAGAGCCTCAAGACCAGAGATACTATCTTACCCTGGTACCTGGCACAGAGGCTGCACATAGTAGGTGCTCAATACCTTTGCTGACAGATGGAGGAAAGAGTGGGGTTACGAAGTCCTTTCTGCATAGCAAATACACTTCTAGACCCTGTGGATATAGCCATGCATAAGAAAAGCCAACAAACCCATCCCGTCCTTGCAGAGCTTATATTTTAGAAACTAGAAAGGTAATAAATGTGCGAAAACACTGAAGGCTGTAGAAGTAGTGGTGTGAGGCGTACGATCATGGTTGTCACTGATGGAGTGCTCACCGCATGCCAAGATCTATATCCCCAAAATCTAGAAACAGTGTGCTATGAAGATTAAGAACATGGCTGTAGAATCATACTGCTCAAGTCATATACAACTCTGCCCTTGCTGACTGTGACCTTGGGCAACTCACTCTCTGCATCTTAGTTTCCTCAGCTGACAAATGGTCATTGTATAGTTGGAGGGACCAGGTGATACAATTCTTACAGAGACCACAGACCCATTCTTCATATCCACTTAGTACCCACAGGCAAACAGCTACTACCACTCCCATTTAACATGCACATCCGCCCTATGAGAGGTAGGAGTCACCTGCTTGGAGAAGTAAAAGAAGTTAGCTAAGCTTACACAGATGGGAACAGACAAAGCCAGATTGACCCAAACCTGCTCAATTCCAAGGTCTATGCTTTCAACTACTATGACTTGCACAAGGACCAGCATCACAGTCTGGGGAGCCTAATTCTCCTCCTAAGTATCTCTCCAAATAGGCAACCACAGCATCTCTTAGCCCTTCAAGATACAGCATCTCATTCCACATTCCTTCTATACAGAACCTGATGGATGGATCGGCACATAACCAAGAACAAAGTGGTCCCCACGGGGTGGAATTCTGGGACTACTAATATTATTCTATGCTTTGTTTTATTCTATGGTTCAGACTGGTCCAGACCTCATCATTTGTGAAGATCAGCCACCAGCAGAGGGCTGAGGGTTCCAGGGAAGCAAATGATTACAGAAGGAAAATGACCATAAGGGTTCTTCAGGTTGGGGGACAGCACATGTTTGTATAGCTTGGAGCAGAAGGAAAAGGAGGTATATACAGTGTAGACGTCATGAAACTAGCACATAGACATGTACAGACTTGGGGCAACAGTGGGCTTCTAAGAACTTCTCTTGTGGGGTTCCTGAGATTGATGCATAAGAAGGGAAACATGAACTTAACTGTGCTATGTGCACAGACAACTCTGCATTCCCTTTTCTGGTGGCCAAAGAGAAGCTGACATAGAAAAGGAGATGGTGGGGTGGCCCAACCTCAAACCCCATCATAGAGAGGACATGACTGATCCTGAGCCCAGAAGAAAGATGATTTGGAGATAAGCAATGATTTCACCCCAGGAAAGGTATTCAAAGTCACACAGCAAGGAGGAGAGATAAAAGGAAGCAAGAGGGGGGATGGGAAGACCTCCACCACCTCAGACTGAATAAAAGACCCACTGAAGGCATCCCCTATTCCTGGGGATATCCTTACCATGCAGTTTTGCAAGGTCCTTTCCAAGATCCAGACTGAAAACTCTACCCATAAATTAGCTCAGCTCACTACCACACTCTCTCTGTTCTCAGCTACCCAGCCATATCATAAATACCAATCAGTGTATTTCCCACAGACCAGGAAATGAACATGTTCTAGGCTGAGAAGGGAGTGTAGGATTGCTAAAGGAAAGAGGAAAGGGGAAATCCCCAAAGTCTACTGCTCAGTCTTACAAAACTGAAGTTTTAACAGCTGATCTTTGAAGTCTCTGAGATCCCTCTTCGGCCCTGTTCCTCCCAGGGGATTCAAAACTAAGAGGGAAAGGTCCACATAGCAGCTTCAAGGTTGTATACCAATCTTGTCCCAAGTAAAACTTCACCCTAATGTTAATTAATATTACTGTTCAACTTATCAGCAATGCTAAAAGCCTCAGTTCTATGGTCACCCTGGAACAGCCAGTCAACAACGGTTGGTGATATCATGAATGTGTAGTTGTGGGGGGAAGTAGGTGGCAGATGGATGGATGATGGATGAAGAGGCAGATGGATGGATAAATGGGTGGATAGGAGGATGGATGGTAAATCTCTATATTACATAGGAAAACACACTCTTTGTTTTCAGAGGATAGCGTTTTTAAACAGAGGCCATTAGGAGTTGGTATGTAGCATTGGAATACTTTCGATGTGACTATTAGCCCAAACCTGCCAGCTCCATATTTCATTTTTCAGCCATTCTTTCTCTCTACACCATCTCTCTCAGATACCTACTTTTCCCTCACAGCAAAGATCACCTACAAAAAGATAACTTCAGCATTTCCTCCCCAGTGCTGACCTCTGCCCTGACCTCTTGTGTTCTCTGTAGTTATCTGTCCTGTGTGTTCATCTGGAGACAAATATGACTTTAATCTCTGCATGCCTGCCTGAGTGCTGACACTTGCCTTCTCCACCTCAATCTTTGTCTCTCATCTAAAGACCTAGTATCTCTAGTCTTCAGAGTTTTAATGATAAACATGAAATCAGTTCTTACTATTTTCTCCCCTCCATATGTAATCAGTCACCATATCACTTTACCTGACTGTTAAAAAAGCCTTTTGAGAAGTGTCCATTTCTGACTTCTGCTCTTTGCAATCACACCTGCACACATCTTTAGTCATTAATGGTACTTCACATGTGCAGACCTCTGCATGCTCAGGCCTGAGCTCTGTACTGGAGATTCCAAGATGTATAAAATACAATTGCTGACCCAAAAGATCTCTGAATCTCTGTAAATACCTCATACATTAGACTATTTGTTCCTGTTTCAAACTCTCATATTCCAGGTCCCATAGTCATTACCAAAAACCTGCTTGTACTGTTAGCTTCAGAGGCTGGTTTTTTGGTGCAAATTCAATTCAGTGCTTACAGAATAATTACTGTGAGTTAAAACCAGGCACACTGGAGCCCAGATCCCTGCCCTGTACCTTCCACTCAGAGTTACGATGCTGAGATTTGGGATGCTGACTTGGGGCTCAAAGAAATAGCAGAACTGGGTAAAATTTAAATATTGGTGATAAATCAGGGAGTCACCTGGAGGCTAGGAATGCTGATGCTGAGGAAGCATAAAAGAATGGTAGTAACTAATAATAGTGCAAACATTCTCCTAGAATGTAAGAACCAGGGAAGTGGGACCCCAGCTTAGCAGTGCCAGAATTTCTGAGCTACCATGACCCTAAAAGTGTCAGAATGGTCCCCTTTGTGTTCCTTGTGACCCTTACTGCTTGGCTCTTCTGCTGGTGGGGTCCTCAAAGTCAAGTGCTCAGTAAACACATGTGAATGAATGGGGGAAAGATAGGATGGTGGAGGAGAAGAGCAGGGCGACAGGAAAGAATACTGAGCTGACATTACATGATGACAGAGACCAGGCATGGAGCTTTGCAGGCCAAGAAAGTAGGAAAAGCGCCCTCTCTCCTCATCATTCCCAAACCCAAATTCAAGAAACCTTAAGTTTAAACGATGTAAGGGGAGGAGAAAACTAAAAGATATTATGGAAAGTGTGAAGCCTGAGAGGATGAAGCTGCCTTTGCCCCCACACTCTGAATCTTTAGCTGAGTCCTTCCCTAGGAGATGACTCGAAGGATAAACTCCATGTGTCCCTCCCAAAAGGAGACAGAAACCAGGCCCAGGAAGGCATTGACTTGGTTGGCTTCTATTGTGGTAATATAAAAATTTCAAGACTCACTGATGTGGTGCCAACAGGAAAGGATGGGAACTCAATGACATGGATGACAATGAAGGAGGATGGGAACTTGATGACGTGGATGACAATGGAGGAGGATGGGAACTTGATGGAGTGGATGACAATGGAGGAGGACAGGAACTTGATGACGTGGATGACAATGGAGGAGGATGGGAACTTGATGATGTGGATGACAATGGAGGAGGATGGGAACTTGATGACATGGATGACAATGGAGGAGGATGGGAACTTGATGGAGTGGATGACAATGGAGGAGGATGGGAACTTGATGAAGTGGATGACAATGGAGGAGGATGGGAACTTGATGATGTGGATGACAATGGAGGAGGATGGGAACTTGATGGAGTGGATGACAATGGAGGAGGACAGGAACTTGATGATGTGGATGACAATGGAGGAGGATGGGAACTTGATGATGTGGATGACAATGGAGGAGGATGGGAACTTGATGATGTGGATGACAATGGAGGAGGATGGGAACTTGATGACGTGGATGACAATGGAGAAGTGTGGAAACCCAGGTTCTGTTGTTGCCTGGGGCTCCAAGCACAGTCATTATGCTTCTCCTTTTCCCACCTGTCCTCCAAATACAGGTGATTCTTAGAGATCAGATGACACTGCTTCTCTAAAACTCAAGTACGGCCCAAGGTTTGTGTTTATTGACTGTGGGCTTTGGAGAAAGACTTGGGTCCAACAATGTGGCCAGAAGCTTGATCCACAAAATATCATAGCTCGCTCCACATCCCAGATTTCTGAGAGCCTCTCCAGCTTGCAGGACTGTTACAAGGTTAAGTGAAGATGCCAGAATTGCTTCTCCATCTCTTTTCTTTTAGATTTTTTTTTTTTTTTTTTTAGAGCTGAGGATCGAATCCAGGGCCTTGCACTTGCTAGGCAAGAGCTCTACCACTGAGCTAAATCACCAACCCCTCTTTTCTTTTAGATTTAATATTTTTTCTAAACTGCTCCAGGTGGAGACTAGACATCTCATTCTTAATTTTGACTACCATACTGTCCATCAAATTTTAACTATTGTTGTCCATTGTCAGTGAAGGAGATAAGTCTAAATTCTCACTGCCTTCCCAGATGCAATTCTCAGACACTACTGAGGAGAGCAAAATAGAGAGTAATGGAAGAAATCCAGGATCAGGGATATCTGTTGAAGCGATAATATATCTGTCTATGGAGAATCCATAACTATCGGGCTTTGTTTTTCTGAGATTTATTTTATTTTCAATTACATGAATGAGAGCGGCTGTCTGTGGACATGAATGTGAGCACAACAGCCCTCAGGGACCAAAGGTGTTGGATCCCCTTGAGAGTTACTGAACGTTAAGAGCCTCCCAACATTGGTGCCAAGAACCAAACTCAGGACCTCTGGGAGAACAATATTCAATCTTATCAGCCAAGTCACCTCTCCATTCTCATAACTGTGTTGATACATTGTGTACCCTAGTATATTGTGTACCCTAATAAAATTATCTGGAAGTGAGACAGTGGTGGCCCTTTAATCTTAGCATTCTGGAGGCAGAGATCCATCCAGATCTCTGTGAGTTCAAAGTCACACTGGAAACAGCCAGGTATGATGGCACACACCTTTAATCCCAGGATTTGAGATTTCATGTCTTGCTTGGGAAAAACACGTGCCTTTTATCCCAGGAAGTGATGGCAGGAAGCAGAAAGGTAGATAAGGCCCAGACACTAGAGGCTTTTTGGCTTTTAGCAGCAGTTCAGCTGAGATCCATTTGGGTAAGGATTCAGAGGCTTCAGTCTGAGGATTCGTGGAAACAGGATCGGATGAGGAGTTGTTGAGGTGAGGTTGGCTGTGGCTTATTCTGCTTCTTTGATCTTTCAGGATTCACCCCAATATCTGGCTCCGGGTTTGTTTGTTTTTTTATTAATGAGACCATTTAGCAATTTGTCTTACATATAATGGACATCATATTGATTTGTCCTAGCATCTAGAAGATGCCTCTTCACTCAAGCTAGCCATGCGGTCTTTAGAAGTGTCTGTACCTCCATCCAGGAAACTGAATTCTAACCTGTGATCTGCACTGACCAGTTCGATACTCATGGGCAGCTTATTTATCCTCTTAGAGCTGCATCACCCAGTGTGCAGAAGCCAACAGTAAATATGCCTGGCCCACTGCAAGGCAGACATAAAGACCACTACAGATTTAAGAGCTAAAAATGCTTTACAAGCATAAGACCTTATTACTGTTACTTTTATTTGGTCGGCATGAAGAGGAAATGCCAACGTGGGAGAAGGATACAAACTTTAGGAGCTGCCTGCTCTTAAAAAGAGAATGAAGCAGAGAGGAAGTGAGGAAAGAAACAAGGGAGGGAGGGAGGGAGGGAGGAAATGCAAATTCCAGGCCACATGCTGACAAATTGCTCTTCCTACAGGCCTGGAAGAGCTGAGAGGATCAGAGGAAATTCATGTATTTACAAGCTAAGCAAAGAGAAAAATGCCGCCATAAATTGGAGGGGGAGGGATAATATAATAAAACAATGTAAAGTGTCCTATAAGCACAGAAACAATAACAACACTAAAGCAGAAATAGCTTATTAAGTTAAAACAGCAGTAAATCTGTCGGAACAGCCCATAGAAACTCTCGTCTCATGATAGTAAAAAGCTTCTTCCAGGCCTATTGTCTTGTGCTTCCATTAAACTCCAGTTTTATAAGCTAAATTATCACAACTTCTTGCTCAATTCCCAGAATGAAATCTAGTTAAACTCTTAACTTGGTAGATAGATCTCTTGTAAGTGACGTATCTTTAATGGACAGCTCCCAAAGGCTGACCCAACTTGGGGACGGAGCACTGGGAACCAAGGCACAGAAATGCTGAGCCAAATATTTGGTTTTGATACACGGTCCAGATACGACCAGCCAGTGGGGACTTTTACCAGATACCCAGGGAAATAAGGAAGTAAGGAATCACCTCCAACAAAGGGGATCAGCACTCAGGGGAGGTAGAAGTTCCAACCAGCTCTGTTCCCTCTCTAGCAAGTTGGGTCTGCAATCCTTCCAAGCTCCAAGCTCTCTCAGCATTGTGTGTGCCAAGCAATGGGTGACCATGGTTTTTAAATGCCCTTGCTAGTAAAGCCTTGGGTCTTAAGCACTTACCCTACTCCATCTCTGAACAGACTCTCTCTTAATGCTCTTCGCCTCAACCACCTAGGTTGCTTTCTTTGATGACTATCCTCAACTTATCCTGACTACATAGCGGTTCTCCCACTATCATTTTCTGAGGTTCTTCACCACGCCTGCTTCCCAGACACCAGCTGCTCCAGTAGTGCAATCTTAGGAGTCTACCCTGATCTCTGTCCCCAGAGAGAGAGGCAGCACCTCCTATGTTGCCCCGGTCTGATGGGCAGACTTTAATTCATTTGCAACAGGAAGCAGTGACAGGGAGTGGTCAGGGAATAAGGGGACTGTGAGGTATTTCAGTGATATATGCTGCCCTGGGCCCTTAATGCATGGAGAATTGGACCATAGTAACTTGACATAAAAAAGCATGCTTCAGTGAAAATTATCTGAGAACCTATGTAGCATGACCGTCTGGATTTTGCTCTGGAATGTTATGGACAAATGTCTCAGGGAAGCCTTCTTGTTTTAAATGCCACCACATATCCAGTTTTATGAAGCAAATTATTTCTAGTACTCAAGAACTGCCAGGGATGACCTTAAGTACTTGACACAGCTAGTTCTTTTTATACTTCTTAGCACCCAACAAAACAGCCACCAACCTCTCTTTCATCTATCCATACAGCAGCTGCATGGCCTCCCCTCCCAGCTCCTCCTTCCCACCACACACAATTCCTCTCTCCCCAGACCCATCTCACCATTGCAGGCCAGGCTCAAGCTTCCTCAGCCTGCAATGACCTTGGCCATAAAGCAACTTTCCCATGCCTCATAGCTGTGATCAAATCTCACCTTCTGTATGAAGATTCCCTTACACATCCATGTTTACAGTGATGGCTCTCACACCTGGTATCACAAGATGTTGTGCGTCTCCGCTCCATCATAGCATTTAGCTTTGTCTACTTAGTACAAGTGGAACAATTACTAAGGAGGGAAGTGTGAATGTTGTTTTTTCTATACTCACATTAGTGTAGAGGCACTGACATTGCTTTTTTCCAAAAGCCAAGTTAATCTTTATGCACATATACACAAACTCACATTCATACACACACACACACACACACACACACACACAGTGACAGACAGAGAGAGACTCAGAAAGGAAAGAATGTGTGTTAGTATGTTTCAGACCCATGGAAGAAGAATATCCTGGGTTCACTGATGGGAGGATTTTCTGAGTGCTATGTGGGGAGAGTGAGAAGTTACCATATCTGGAGGAGAGTTGGAATTTCCTTTAGACAGACGTTAATCTGCCATGCCTGTGCCCTCACTTGTGGGAAGTGCCATGGTAGAGTGAGACAGGGGACGAGGGCTAGAGAGAAGTCTGTGATCAGTAGTGTCTTAATTAGGGTTTCTAGTGCTGTGAAGAGACACCACGTGGCAACTTTTATAAAGAAAAACATTTAACTGGGTGTCTTAACAGTTTCAGAGGTTCAGATCATTATCATTATGGTACAACACGGCAGCATGCAGGTGGACATGGTGCTGGAGAAGGAGCTGAGAGTTAATACATCTTGATCTGCAGGCAAAAGCCAGTGAACTGAACTAGGTGTAGCTTGAGCATAGGAGACATCCAAGCCCATCCCCACAGTGACACACTTCCTCCAACAGGGCCACACCTCCTAATAGTGCCACCCTATGAGTTTATGGGGGCCAATTGCATTCAAACTACCACTGTTGTTTTTACCTATGTTCTTTTACCAATAAAGACTCAGATATAGGGGTGAAAATCTGCTGGATCAGAGAAGCAGGAAGCAACCAATTGACCTTCCTTTTCAGCTGGAGACCCAGCAAGATAACTCTCTTTCTTTGCCTGTTCAGAACCAAGAAGGGCCACAAATCTCTGTCTTCTCTATTCCTTCCTATGTGTCTCTGTCCATCTTCCTGTCCCACATGTTCTCCACAGCTAATTCCTGCCAGCTGGTCACTGATCCAAGGTTAATTTTATTAACACAGTCTCGGAGTTTCACGGTGCCATCAAATCCCACCACACACCACAACCAGGAAAAATAGATGGGAATGCCCATGGCTTCCCCAGGGGCATCGGGACTGAGAGATGCAGGGACAGGATCACTGTCTACACAGCCAGCCACTGTGCAAGCTAAAGGGCAAATGTGCAGATTGAAATGGCAGGATCACCACAGCCTGCCGCTTCCCAGTTTGGGGCACTGTGAAGGTCAAGGATTTTTCTGTGTTCTGATAAAGCCAAGGAGGGAACTTCAAGAATGGCTGAACTTTCATCCCTCACCCAACAGGTAATTCTGGTGAAGGAAACTGAAGGGCTGACATGGCTCATATTACCACACAACACTGAGTAGATCCACATTAAAGCCCTCTGGGGGGGCTTGCCCTTTGCACTGGATGGGGAGCTCTGGCATAGAGTGTCTTCTTGTCTTCATCACTCCTACCTCCCCCACCTTCCTCGCCCCCACGTTTTCCTAGTCTAAGCTACTCAAAGCAGCCCTGGGGTCACAGAGGGGAGACTAATGGAAATGATGCCATTTCTCTGGCAGTTTGGAATCCACCCCTGTAAAAGGCAAGTGTGGAGGTCATCTTTCCATAAATTCCCAATTCTGCTGGAAAAGCAGACAAAGGCGGCTGGGGAGCCAGGCGGCTGCTTTGTTTTTGCAACCCTTCCATTGCAGTGCCCTTTATATATGCAGCCCAAGTGGAATGCATCATAAAAGGTGACATTTTATCACAGCAGTTTGTAAATTTTACAGAAGCGAGCACCCTGTAAATCACCCAGCTTATTCCCAAGCTGACTTTATTACAGCGGATCCAGTCATGGATAAACTGTGTGCCAGTTTACTTGAAATTTATCTTTTTTATTCAAGCCGAACTGGGTTCTTTTAATATTCTTCTCTCTTATAATGATGAGGCATAATGATAACCTTATTTTCTATTCAGACAGCTTTAAGGACTCTCGTTTCTCTAGAAACGCAGTTCCTATTTGGGGCCTCTTTGCTCCCAAAGTCATTTAGAATTTGTTTCTTGTGTCAAAAAGGTGGGTACCTCCCTGCACTGAGCCATTGAACTCCCTTGAGCTTCGACTTCCTTGTACGCATTTTCCTACAGCTCTCTGCTTCCTGGGTTCCACGTTCTCCCTCCATGCCCCACAGGGAGCCCTCCCTCCATGCACCCCACCAACCTCCAGCATCTCATCTGCCAAAGAGGACATTTAGGGATGGTACAGCATACCCTTCTGCTCATCCACCCGACCTCTACACTCCTGAAGGCCGGAACTGTGACTAGTCTATGCTGTGAGGCGCCACACTTGAAAAAATGTACTCCCAACCATGTGGGCTCAGGAGACAATGGCTCAATATGGAAAGCACTTACCATTCATGCAGGGGGACCCAAGTTCAGGTCCCCAGATCCCACATAAAAGCCAGGCACAGGGGCATGTGTCCATAACTCCAGCAAGTTCCAAGTTCAATGAGAGATCCTGTCTTAAAAAAAAAAAAAAAAGTGGAGAATGACACTCTAGCACCAGGTGCAGAGATGGGAAAACCCAAGAAGCTCACTGGCCAGCTACTCTAGCTCTAGGTTCAGAGAGACTCAGTCTCAACAGATTAAGATGGAGCACAATAGAGGAGGACACCAGACACCAGCCTCCACATGCACATACACAGGCAAATGCATGAATGCATACACACATACATAATACATACCATATATGTATATATATATATGTGTGTGTGTGTGTATGTATATATATATAATACACACATATATACATATATATATATAGTGAGATCACACCCACAGGCACACACATGAAACACACATACACACACACACACACACACACACACACACACACACACACACACCACAAATATATGGAGTGGAATCCATATATTCCAGATCTCGAAAGTTTAGTGAAAAAAATCTCACTAGAAACTTTTATATTATAATAATACAACATCAATCATATGCTAAAATTGTATTACTTTGAATGTGCTATTTACTTCTTTCTTTGAAGAAAGAAAGTACGGTGAAAAATAGTTGCAAAGAGTTTCGTTTTACTCTTTTGAATGTGGCTACTAGAGAACTCAGGAGAACACTGTGACTTGCACTCCATCGGCTGGCTCGTGCTGCTCTGAGCACATGCTTCCATATCCTAAGCAAAGACATCTCTCCAGAGGGTTCATCTCCTCCTGTGGTTTCTATTTCCTTCAGAGTTGAGAGAGGTGTGATGAGGAGAAGGTGTGTATTAATTTTGTCAGCCCACATGCACAAGTTTATGTAGACCAGTGGTTCTCAACCTGTGGGTTCTCAACCTCGTATCAAACACTCTCCATATCAGATAATTGCATTATGATTCGTAACCACAGCAAAATTACAGTTATAGAGTAGCAACAAAATAATTTTATGGTTGGGGGTCACCACCACATGAGGAACTAACTGTATTAAAGAGTTTCTGCATCAGGAAGGCTGAGAAAGTGGAAGTACCCATAGTGATTTGACTGTCCCTCAGTGCCCTTGGCAGGTTTTGGTATGCTCATAGAAAAGATAGTGAACAGATGTGAAACAGATGGGCAATTCAAGCATCATGCCAGCACAGGGCCAGGACCTGAAAGTGTCCTAGACTATGCTAGATTATAATCCTGAAATGAGAGTCCTTCCCCTGATTATATTCACACCATATGGGGTCTGCTGCTACAAGGAGTGTGTGATTGCATTGTCGGAGGTCATGTTACACCAGGGGAAGTCAACCCAAGGAAGGGAGTGCACATTAGGACGAAGAAGCAAGAGCAGATTCCAAGTGGGCTCCCCACTATACACACATTGCTATAAATCAGCTCCTTTACTAACATTACAGCTCCCATCCCCTCCTCTAGACCATTGTGTGAGCATCCACCTGAGACTATATTCCCACAATCGGATCACATCCTGACCTCACTCAGAACCTACCATGGAACTCTGGGGCCACAGGACAGTGTGGTCTCCAGTATCCCTCCCCACCCCCATCTTATAGCCCTCAGTGCATTCATTCTGTAAATCTCCCAATTTTGTACTACAAACAGCCTGTGTGTGTCCAGGATGATCCTCCCTCCTGCAGCAGGCTCCCCTCCACTCACCTGAGTGCTCCATCCATACTGGCCACTCAGCAGCTCTTCCAGGGAACCCCTCCCCAATGCCTCCCGCCACTCAAATCTTTCTATTCCTAAACACCATTAGAAATCACTGTCAAGTGCCATGTTCTAGAAAGTCTCCACAGACAGGGTAAGCTGCTCAACTACAGGAGTTATAGCCCTTGAATGCTGACAGAATGCAGGGAGAGCGTGAGCTCAGGGGAATTACGCCAATTAAAAATTAGTACCTGAAGGTGGTGGTAGAGGTGGAGACAAATTCAGCCAGGTAGGACCATGGCAGGTTTGGGTGGAAGATGTTCTGATTTCACCTGAGAAGGGACTAAGTAAGCAAAGACTCAGTCCCAGCCTCATCTCAGAGGACCACGGCCAAGTGTGTCTCTTAGGGCAGTACAAGATTTCTCTGGGGCCAGAACAGAACCTCATGGCAGGAACGAAAACTAGAAGATGCCACTGCGTGGTCTAGCCCATCTCTCGTTTGCTGGCTGTGGAAACAGGGGCCTTGGATGGGTTGAAGATGTGCCCAAGAACCAAGGATGAGTGGTGATCAGATCTAGCTCAGGCTGCCAGCCTGAGGCAAGAGAATTCATTCTGAATCTTGGTCAAAGAATTACCTGTGTCATTCCTGCAAGCATGCCTTTCTGAATACAAAGTGTGTTCCAAGAGCCCTTGTATCTCTGTGTCTGGGTAAAGCTGAGAAGTCATATTTTTAGGAGGCTCTTAAGCTAACGTGTGACTAAGCTGAGAGTCCATCACTGCCATGCTGCTTTCTCTCTGGGGCCTTCATGGAGCTGATAACCCGGGCTGGGAGTCTCACATATGGGAAACAGAATGTCAGGTGTCTCTTTTCTGTGGGTCGCCGATGGACTCTACCCAAGAGACCACAGGGAGAGTACAAGGTAGTCCCAAGGAGGAATGGGGGAAGGGTTTGGAGGTGACAGGTTGGGGTGGGCTATAAGGGTGGTACATGGGAGCTCCAGGAGGCTCCTTTTTCCTGGTGTTCACTGGCCACCTGTATACGCCATTTTGTTAAAAAGCTAAGCACCCCAATCGGGAGAGCAATAAATAAATATTGAGAAAGGCTTTAAAAGCTATTAGGTTGTGGAAATTAAAGAGGGTTAAATGGCCTGGGAAACTCAGAAAACTGCAGAGTGGGTGGAAACGACTGTGCAGTTTCCAACAGGATTCTCAGTGTGAAATATGGGCCTCCACGAAACATGAAGTGTGAGCCTTCCAGGAGTTCACACAGTTAGACAGTCATGACCACACAGCCCTGGATGGCCCCTTTGAAGGGACCCATGCACTTCTGGGTGCCCTTCTGGACTCCAGATTAAGCATAGACACCAGTTTTGAACACAAAGAGATCCTTTACTAAGTGAGGCACAGAGACAAGGTAGCTGAGTCTGAATCGGACAGAAACAGAAGTAAAAAGCTTTGCAGGAGTGATTTAAAGAGGGAAAAGGGGAAGTCTGTTAGAATTAGCTGGGATGAGTTGGTAAGTTCTGATTGGACATGTTAGTCAGGTAGCCAAAGGGAGAGTTTCGGTTGCTGGACCTTGATGTTTTCCTAGCTGGACCTTGGTGATCAGCCTCAGGAATGAGTCGGGCATAAGAAAGTGGTCAGATAAGGAAACAGACCTTGGTGGTTAGCTTCCGGAATATGGACCTGCCTAAAGAAATCTAAGGTTTCACAAGAGAGAGGGGGGGGGGGAGAGAGGAGAGAGGGGGTGAGGAGAGAGGAGAGAGGGGGTGAGGAGAGAGGAGAGAGGGGGTGAGGAGAGAGGAGAGAGGGAGTGAGGAGAGAGGGTGTGAGGAGAGAGGGAATGAGGAGAGGGGGGTGAGGAGAGAGGGTGTGAGGAGAGAGGGGGTGAGGAGAGAGGGGGTGAGGAGAGAGGGGGTGAGGAGAGAGGGAGTGAGGAGAGAGGGGGTGAGGAGAGAGGAGAGAGGGGGTGAGGAGAGAGAGTGTGAGGAGAGAGAGGGTGAGGAGAGAGGGGGTGAGGAGAGAGGGGGTGAGGAGAGAGGGAGTGAGGAGAGAGGGGGTGAGGAGAGAGGAGAGAGGGGGTGAGGAGAGAGGGGGTGAGGAGAGAGGGGGTGAGGAGAGCATGCTGGCCCCATGTTTGCCATGCTTGGGCCTGTTAGAGTCATTCACTCTCTGTGGAGCATCCCAGCTGAGAGTAACCAGTGCTTACTCAGGGTCTGTGACTTGGTCAGTGTTATCCCTACTTCTCAGTCACAAGTCCAAAATGCCTGGCTCGACCTTAACATTTGGAACAAGGGGAAATGAGCATATGACTCTTCTGTTTATTTCAGAAAGGGGCTGGTCCTTTCTAAAATCTGTTGTCTTGGCTGCAAAAGGAAAAATCCTGTCTCTGAGACAAAAATAAAAGACAGTTATATGGTCAGAAGCTGTAACTTCCTTCTCTGGACTCCTGGGGAAACTGCTTTTGCAGAGGTTTGCATAAGTGTATGCACATATCCTGACTAGAACTCACCTTCTAGGCCTTGATACTCAAGTGTCCAAGCACAGGATTAGGGGTGCAAAACTACAGAAATGAGCAGACTGTTAAGGGTTGAATGCCAAACCAAAGAACTTGGATTTTATTCTTTGTGTCTCCAGAGACCTCAAGAGTAGTAAAGGCAGAGTGGTAAAGATAGACCTCGCCTAGGAGACAGTGGATTACTTCTCACGGTAACAAAGGGTTATCTCTCTCTGTGTCTCTGTCCCCGTCTATCTATCTATCTATCTATCTATCTATCTATCTATCTATCTATCTATCTATCTACCTATCTATCTACCTGTCTATCCATCCATCCATCCATCCATCCATCCACCCATCCTATCTATCTATCTATCTATCCATCTATCTATCTATCCATCTATCTATCTATCCATCTATCTATCTTCTTCTTTTTCTCCTCCTCCCCCCGCTCCTTCCCAGGAAGGGCACTGTAAAAGATCAGAGCCTGGAGACTCTTTTGTTTTTGTGCATACAGGTGCTATCTGGCCCCCTCCATGTCACCCTGTAGATAAGAGGGCTTGGAGCACTGAGCTGTTTGCATTGTTGTTTAGGGGTTTCTGGTTTGGTTGTTTCTGTGTGTGTGTGTGTGTGTGTGTGTGTGTGTGTGTGTGTGTGTGTGTGTGTGTGCGCACACACGCACACGCTCGCGTGTAAACACATAGTTGCAGCCTAACTTGTTAGCTTACACATTTTGTGGAAACCCAGCCCCTTCACTGTATCTGACTTAATAATACAAAGGGCTTGAAACAATGAAAAACACAACATGCTGACCTGTACCAGGCGAACTACGTGGCGTCATTCCTCAGCAAAGCCAAATGACAGAAGAGGTTCACACAGCTGGACACTCTTTTACAGACAGAAACCAAGCTTCCTGGCCATTGCCCTCATTTGCCCAGCAAAACCAGGGCTGTCTCCTATTGGCACAGCACAGGTGTGGGCAGTCCAGACCTACAGAGGCAGGGAACCCCACAGGCCTCCTTAGGGTCAGGGAAGTAATGGGAGGTTTTCAAAGATGAATTAGAAGTTTGAGCCTAGTGTGAAAGGGTAAGAGTGGGAACGAAGACAGTGGGAGCTTCGGAGATGCTGAAGAGATGAAGCCTGAACTTGAGCAATTGCTGGTGAAGACGCCGCACAGTCCCCGTAATTGATATTAAAGTCTAACATTCAATGTTGAAGCCATTCTAAGACAGTTTGAGGTGGGGTTGCACACAGTCAAGAGATTAAAAACCAGTGTTGAAAGAGAGAAAACCAGAGTGGAGCAGAAACCAGGAACGGCCAACATTTCTTTTCACATTTCTTCATAAGGAGAGGCAAGGTAATAAGAAAGGCAGTGGCTGTAGCTCGGCCTATAAGTTACATTTAAGTTAGCTCCTCTGTAAATTATCCATTCAGTCCACGGAGTGAGCTCAGTCATCCAAAATGAATCTTTTTATTATCGTCATTAGATTCTGAAAGGAAAGTACTCTTTGCACCAATTGTAAGAAAAGACTGCTGGAACAGGCAGACATGCCTACCCATCTCCCTCAGGAACGGCAAGGAGTAACCATCACAGGCTGGGACAGAAGGGGTAGTGTCTCAGGAAGACCGCAATTCTAGACTAGACAGCCTACTCCACACAAACCCGACAAAGCTCCCTTCACAGAGTAGAAACCATTGTATGACCAGTGTCTCTCCTGTACCCCTAACAACCTCCCCCTTCATCTCTCACTCCAAATCCTCAGGCTACACAGACCACAGAAGTTCACCTCTGACCCTTTTCCATCTCAAGGTCTCATAATTCCTTCCTGGAAGCTTTGTCTGAATTCACCAAACGCATTGTTCTGCTCCTCCCAGCTTCAGGGACAAGGAGCTACTGAGCAGGGGCAACATCCAGGTCTTCTCTGGAGAGGAAAACTCAGTGTGGGAATGAATACACTATCCTCCTAGAGAGATAACAATGAGGACTGATGGTGTCCCCAATTCCACAGAGACCCCAATGACAGCACTAGCCACATGTAACAAGAATGAGCAATGAACATTGACTGGAACCCACCCCGTACCTCCAAAAAAACCCTGGAGTCTAAAGTGGGTGGTGATGGCCCATGCCTTTAATCCTTCTCAGGAGGCAGAGGCAGGCCTGATCTACAGAGTGAGTTACAGGACAGCCAGGGCTACACAGAGAAACCCTGTCTCAAAAAGAAAAAATCAATAAATAATGACTGTTGCTAGCTCACTTTTACCTTCAGACAAGCCACTGGACCTCTCAACCTGAGTTTCACCTGAAAAATTCTTGCATCAAAAATCCATGACAGGCCACCTTTAATCTCAACACTCAGGAGGCAGAGGCAGGTGGATCTCTGTAAGTTTGAGATCAGCCTGGGCTACAGAGTGAGATCCAGGACAGCCAAGGCTATGAAGAGAGACCCTGTCTTGAAAGAAAGAAAGAAAGAAAGAAAGAAAGAAAGAAAGAAAGAGAGAGAGAGAGAGAGAGAGAGAGAGAGAGAGAGAGAGAGAGAGAGAGGGAGGGAGGGAGGGAGGGAGGGAGGGAGAGAGGGGGGATGGAGGGAGGGAGGAAGGAAGGAAAGGAAAAGAAAAAAGATCATGACAGCTTTCAAAATTGAAGTCATCATGAGTAAGAGAACAAATATTAGTTTGCATAAAGAACATCACAGAACACAAAAATAATGGAAAAATACATCTATACAGCTGTACTGCTGTATGTAAAATTGTTTATTTTTTCAATCATACCCTTTGTGCATGTGACCCTTACAACTAAAAAAACTAAGATAAATACATTTTTAGTACATACCCCAGCGGAGGAGCCAGGAAATAACACTGCTGGTTAGTGACAAAACTGGCATCCATTTTACAGTGTGATTCTCTTGCAGGCTGCTCTAGGGATCTAAGAACGGGACACCATGTCATGTTGCCTCAGTGTGTCTCAAAGCTGAGTCTCTCTTCACAGCTGTCTACGCCCCACTGCCCTAGCCATATGCAGCGTGTGACCTGTTCGCAGAACAACAGAATAGTCTGACTTTACAACAGAGAAAAAGTCAAGGATGTCCTCTGAGTTTTCTCCATGCTCATTGGAGGTCCTTCTTGAAATCTATGTAAAATATGGGGACCTCACAGACATGGGGCAGTCCTACCATATGGAAAGCCTTATAATGAACTTGTCAAAGGAGAAAAATTATTCAGATCCAAAATACCTTTTAAAAATTAGTCTAATTCCAAAGACTGATGGAGTGACTTCAACGTTATTCATGAAATGCTATATCTGGATTTGCCTTTTCAGACACCACCTCACCATTTTTAGGCCTGCCACTTTCTATTTTACATGCTCTGAAATGAAACCAGGACTCTGTTCATTTTTCAAATCCCCTAATTGATTTCTTCAGTCATGTACTACTTTTTTCAAACAAATAACAAAAAAATAGGAAAGAGATTTATTTTAATTCTGGGACCCAAAGAAGTTTGATCTGAGAAAAAAAAAAGAGAGAGAGAGAGATAGTAAGTTATAACTCCTTAATAAGGAAAGTAGTGTGGCTGGCCTGCCTGTGACATTAGGGCTGGGAAGGGATGAACATCCACAAGCCTCCCTGGGGACACCTGCCCTGGGTGAGTAAAAGAATCCACAGGCACCATTATGGTGAGCAAATATGAGGGGGGGGGCAGAATGGTTCATGTGCTGTGGAGAGAGACATATCTGAAGAGGCGAAGGCAGTGTGAATTGGCTGATGTGAGTGGTCTGCATGCCCCCTGGGGCCATTGGGACTTCAGGGCCTGGGCTTTTGCCAAAGACCACATCTGGGTCCATGGCCCAGCTGTAGCTTGTCAGTGCTGATGTCCACCGCTACTGTTACCACCAAAGGCCATGAGGATGCCCAGGGTCTGAGCTGACACCTGAGGCCATGTTGGTCCCTGAGGGTCATGCTGCTGCCAGGACCATTTGGATCTGAGTGGCCTGCACAGGCCACGGTGACATCTGGACCCAAGCTACAGCTATGTCTGGGACTGTGGTTCTGCTGCACCTGGGGTCTGTGTTGATATCTGCTGCCATGTTACCACAAGAGCCCATGTGAACCAAGTGTTCAACCATATGTTGAAGTAAGAGGGCCATGCTGGGTTGGCCATGCCCCTCACTGGGCTGGGGAGAGCTGTCCCCTCCTTACTGGAGAGTTGAAACCCCCCTAACTGGCCCTGGAATTGCAGACTATTCCAATGACCCTACCATGGGAGAGCTGGTCCCACCCCTCAACACTGGTGTGGGAGAGCTGGCTCTTCCCCTCACCTGAGGTGGGTGGTCCCAGCTCCAGGACTGACCAACTCAGCTATTACCCCGGCACATACCCAGGGCTTTGAGTGGGCACTCCCCAACATCAATCCCATCTATGACCTGCTGGAGGGTGTGAAGGAACTAGTCCAACAGAACCATAGCTGCAGGATCTCCATGACTCTCCATGACTCTCCATGACTCAGTGTAGTTGGAAGTTTTCCTCTGTCCTGCCCAGCCCTGCGGTTGGAAGAATCTCTCCCTCCTGCATCCTGCAGCTGCTTGGTCACAAGTAAACACACAGAGACTTTAATTATTTGCAAACTGTATAGCCTATGGGTCAGACTTCTTGCTAGCTAACTCTTACATCTTAAGATTACATCCATTAATCTATAAGTTGCGACATGGCCATGGCTCACCGGTATTACCACATCTTACTTCTCCTGGCAGCAGCTAGCAGCATCTCTTCTGCCTCTGCCTTTCTTCTTCCTTTCTCCTCTTCAATTTCCCACCTAGCTATAACCTGACTTGCCATAAGCCAAATGGCTTTATTTATCAGCCAATCAGAGCAACCCGTATTCACAGGACACAGAAAGACATCCCACAGCAGGATAGCAGGGAGGAGATTCAGTGAGGGTTCAGTATTGATGGTGTAGCAGAAGCCAGAGGCCTTGAACCCGCCCAACAACACACTACACAATGAACATTTGCAAGTAAAGCTGTGTGGACAGAAGGGTAAACTACGTGATACACAGCAGCTCCCAAGGCCACTAACGCAACTGATGAGAAAGGAAAGATGGAGAAGCAAAGTGGATTGTTTGTTTGCTTTGTTTGTTTGGTTTTGGTTTTCCTTTTCTTTTGTTTGTTTTTTAATTAATATTTTTATTTGCATTTTTATTTTTTATTTCTTATTTTTTATCTTATTTTTCTTATTTCTTTTTAAGTTTTCCTTTATGGATGATACTACAAGGGCGATGAGCTGATATGGAGGGACTAGAAAATGGTTGGGACTGGGGTGCATGATGTGAAATTCCCAAAGAATCAATTAAAAAATGTTAAAAAAGATAAAACAGGAGGTTTCAAAAGAAAAGTGTTGTTAATAGTTTACAGAAATAAAAATACCCATTCTACTGTAGGTAATGGTAAGCCTATTAGAAACAATCTATGTGTAGATTTGGGACAATTTTTTAATAGAATAAAATGAATATTCTAAAATGGCACTGTGGTTTCTAAGCTTCTAATTGCAAGATGCAGTTACTTAATTACACATTGTTAGTACCTGATTACACAGACCTGCACTCATTTTGTAATTGTGCTTAATTATACTAATTAACTCAATAATCAACCCACAAAAATACAAAGATTTCGTATGAAGAAAATTCTTAGTAAATTACATGATACCTTTTAAAGCAAAGACACAGCTCACTCACATCTACCCCTCTTATACCTTACCTACCTAAAACCAAAACCGTGTCTACATGGGTCTGCTCCAGGGTACACTAAGTCTGGGGAGAAGAGAAAGAGGGGCCAGGGCACTGCCAGGAAACTGTGGGGTTCACTCCAACTCTCCCCTAGGGGAAATTGAGCTCCCAGACGACCGTTTGAGTAGTGTAGTTACACATTTAGTGAATGAAGCAGCAGACGAACAGTTTCCAAAATTTCTGGTCCTTTCCCTTCACCAACTTTTTGTACAGGAAGCCAAGGGTGCCTCCAAGACCAAAACAATTGACAGTTTTGATCTGGATGTACCAAGTTGAATGGATCAGGCTTCCTGATATTAACTTATCACTGAGTTTGACAACCCAAAATTCCAAGTAGTGGCGCTCTAACTCAATAGGGATTTTTATTTCCCTAATTTAACCCAAGTCCAGAGCAGACAGATGGAAGTTCCACGGTGGTTATACGAGGCTGAGGCACAGTGCCCTGCAAGCCATAGGGTATGGATCTTGTCTGTATTCTCTCAGGACAGCCACAAGACTTCCACCCGTAGTGCCCACATTTCAAGGAACGAGAAGAGGTTAAAGAGAAAGTAGAGTATTCATATAAAAGATGTAAGGGTCTCCCCAAGGCCATCAGATTGTCCTGAGAGATAACTTCTTATTATAGGGCCCTACGACTGTGAGCATAAAACTCAGGTTCGGTTAGTCAGATAGAAGAGACAAGGATTATTGTTACAGCCATTGACAGTGCCTACCACATTCAGTCTGACCTCAGAGGTGCTGGATATAAAGGAAAGAAGTCAACATACAAAACATCACTGTGTATGACAGGAACCAGGGATATAGGTGACTCAATTTCCCTATCTAAAGCATAATAGGGTTGGACCAGAGCAGTGATGTCTAAATGTTTTGTTTTGGGTTTTTTTTGTTGTTGTTGTTTTGTTTTTTTAAACAAGAGAACTCATCTCTCCAATGGGATTGTGTGCAAACCTCACCTGGGAAACAGATCACATCAGAACTGCTTTTGTCATGGTGAAGCTGGGTGGAGGAGCAGGACAAAATACTGTTCCAGGCACTGCCATGTCATACCCAAATTGCTCTTTAAGGAAGAGCTTGTCACACCTGCCAGGGCTCAGGGTAGAAAAGAGCCTTCAGCTGCCCATCTTGTGGGGACTAGCTCAGCCTCAGGAAATGCTCCACTCAAGCTGACACTCACTTCCTGTGTGGTCCACATGCAGTGACTAGTGGATGCAGCACACCGTGGCCTGGACCAGCTTGGCCCTCCACATGATATCTGGAGGGCCATGCCACCCCAGGCTTCTCTGTACTGCTGTGGGGAGGCATCACCCTTCAGTCTTCTCTACATATGTCCCATGAACAGCTCTTGCAGAGGCCAAACCCAACCCTCTGTGGAACCTAGTTCAAAAATCATGCAACTGATTCTTTCCATTGTTGAGATCTAACAAGGGAAATGAACCATCAAGACAGTGGAGGAGGCTAGAAGCTGAGAGAGCCAGTCCCGAAGGGTTTGAGAAAGTCTTGGGAAAGACGAATTGAATCAAAGGCAGGGCAAAATGTCCCTGGGAGAAGAAATCCTGTTCAATGATGACTATAGCATCAGCAATCCCTCACATTTCAGAGCAGTATGCATACAAAGTCCTTCCCACATATTCCACCATTCCACCAGCTCTGAAGACATTATATAGTAGTGTCTTATCATCTGTTCTGTGTTTGGCCATCCAGTATTTCGAACCTTTCTGTTAAGGGGAACACCCTTCACTGGGGAGTCTCCCTAAACACCAAAAGGACAGACCTTCTTGTCTTCTTGTCTTCACCAGGGCTTCTGGATGAAACAATCAAATATTCCTACCCGGCATTTCTAACCTACAGGAAGCAGCCCACAGACAGGAGCAGGTCACCTCCATGCAGGGCAACAGGTGAAAGCATTGGTTTTTAAGGCTTGTTTTACAAGTAAGGAAAATGGGCCCAGAAACATACATATTTTCCCAAGTTCAAACCACAAGCTGTAACTGGGTTGAGACTCCACCCTGCCACTGTAATTACTAAATGCCTTCTGAGTCATTTCTGAAATCATTACAGTGGTGCCTTCTCTGATTTTTCTTCTGAAAAGGAACATAGCCTTGAATTGTGGTTTCTCCTATCAGACTTGAACAACTAGTATCTGACTATATTAAAAATGGATATTGTCAGGATGTGTGTAATCTAATTTCTCTGCTAATTAGGAGTGTGTTTCCTCTCAGATACTTATCAAGTCTCCAGGGAGGCCTGTTGCAGGAAGCTGGAGTCTCTGGGAGGCCTCTGCTGAAATTATACTGCATCTTGAATATTCATAGCCTCACCTCTTTTGGAAGAGCTAGTCCTGAGAATGATAACGGAAAGCTCTTCTCTGTTCTGCCAGAGCAATAGCCACACTGGCTGGGACTCCAGGCTTTTTGTTGCATATACACTTTGGGCAATGACATTGGCCCTTCCAAGAAACAGGATCACTTGCCTTTACCATTAGTGAAGAAGAAGCTGCAGGCTAAGGTACAGCCGAGGACTGAGGGGAGCAATCTCCCTGGAGGCCCCTTTCTCAGGACTGGCCTCCTTCTATGTATTGTAAGGCAAACAGGTCTTCTTTGAACTACAGAATCCCAAGGGTTTGAGACCCTTCCAAAATCATAGCCACCTGTAGTCAGAAGTTTTCCTGTGTCCCACCAGGTCTTGCAGCCATTCCTACCCAAGTAAACACACAGAGGCTTATATCAATTATGAACTGTATGGCCTATGGCTCAAGCTTCTTGCTAGCCAGATCTTATAACTTAACCCATTTCTATTCATCTGTAAGTTGCCACATGGCTGTGGCTTTACCAGTCTGCTGGCATCTTGCTGCTCCTTGGACAGTGGCTGACGTCTCTCCAGACTCTTCCTTTCTCTTTCATGTCTCTCTCTTTGGATTTCCTGCCTGCCTCTAAGAAACCTTGCCATGGGCCAAGCTTATTTATTAACCAATGGGAACAACACACATTCACAGCATACAGAAAGACATCCCCAGTATCCACCCTTTCCTGGCTTGGCTTTACCTTTGCTCCTGATCAACATCTAGACGTCAGCAGCACTTACCAAAGCCAGCCCACCTTTACAAAGCTCTGCTCATCAGAGAGCTCTTGATTATATTTATTCCAACTTTATCTTCCCAGCATCTCCACAAATTGGATAAAAAACAACCCAAAGATATTCACATGAAAACCAAACATCATTCCAAATATAATACCTCCTTAAATATTAGCAGAATCCAGAGCTGGGTTTGGGGGTGGGGCAACTTGCCACCTAAGAATGAGGATCTGAGTTGGATCCCCAAAACTCACATGAGAAAAAAATAAAGGCTGGGTATGGTAATATTCACTTATAAGCCCAGTGCTGGGGAGGCAGAAACCTCCCTACCCTACCCAGGAAATTCCAGGACAATAAGAATCTCTAACTCAAAAAAAGAAAAAAGTAAAAGAGAAGAAAAGAAGAAAGAAAAAAGGGAAAAATAACTCCTGAGGAGTAACATTTAAAATTGACCTCTGACCTGTTCATACATGCATGCATGTGCACACACACAATATTAGTGGAGTCCTTCAACTAAAACAGATGGTCCTTAAAATCCAGGTCACACCCCTCCAGGAACAGAGGGACACTGTCAGCACAAACGTCATCACCAAGCTGGGCTCTAGAGTTAACCTGCAAATGGCCACCACAGTATATGTCAGGAGATTAGAAGCCCCTGAAAAGTACAGCCTGTTTCTTCCCCGTCAGTGTCTCTGGATTATAGCACAGCAATAAGTAAACTCAAATAAGCATTAACTAAAACTAGTCTCCTGTGAGACGTCTTGAGGCTAAATATGTTTTTTTCAGATATTCACATGAATTCTCTCATTGCTGAAGTCATCCTCTGGCAGAAGCCATGGAAGTGAGCCCTCCAGTGTCCAAGCTGCAGTGATCTGGCAAGGGCTCCAACTGCTTTCTCAGAATTCTCTGTTTGCAGAGACCATGGCTCCCCCCAGGCTGCACCTACCCAATGGCTCAGCATGATACCATGCTAAATCCTAGAAATCATGGATGCATTTCCACTTAGTTTGCCTCCAGAACTGTGCATGTGTCTTGCCCAACATCCTTAGCCTGCACAGCTGTCCGGAATGCTTCTACCCAACTCTCTTAGATGCCCTCAGATTTCCATCCAATAGCTCTCCCAATCACCCCTGTCTCCACCTTAGAATTCTCTCAAGGAATTTCCCCTAAGGTCTCATTGTATGCCTCATCCCGTCTACTTGTCAAAGGTCCCAGGCTAACACATCTAATTCTACATCTTCCACACTCTACAGGAGAAAAAACACTGACATAATACTGTGTGGCAAACAGCACCAGCCATTCATTGCTTCCCTGTCTCTAGGAACTAGATTTTTGCTGGGATAATTTAAATAGCACTTATTTTCTTAGCAGCCAGCCACACTTCCTTCTTTTACAAGATGCAGAACCCAGCAGAATGGGGATGAGTACACATACCTCTTTAATGAATGTGTATTGGATTGAACTTAACTCCTGAAAGACTTTGGGAGTATCTCAGTCCTGTATGTCCCTGTGTGAGTTAGGTCCTCTCTCTGCCCTACTCACTCTCTAGGCTGCACTGACTGAGCCTCCACAGAAACATTGTCCCAACGTCACAAGGAAGGCCTGCCTCAGCTGCCTCCTGTCAGAATCCCAAAGTTCGGGTGTCCCACCTCCGTTCCTTCTAGCCCACCTGTGCTTGGCACTCCCAGAATCCTCTGCACCATTCCGGCTGACTGCCGCCCATCACTGTGTCTCCAGCGTGGGTACTGCCTGGCAGCCTGGGATGTTTGTCTTATCGTCACATAGGACTCCTGTGCTTCACAACAATGACCATAACTCATACCTCGGTGGCAGAAACTCATTTATCATCCATTTCCTAGCACAAACCCGGGATGCCAGGGAAGTACTTAGATTTCTCTCCTCCCCAGGATCTGAGTAATCACCTCTGTCCTGACTGCTCCGGTGATTCTCGCAGATCTGGCCACACTCCCTCTTGAGATGGCTGCCGTACCATGTCTGCCCAAATATAAATCCTGATCCACTGGGCTTTGAACGGCTAGACTCCCTAAGAGACATCCGGCTCTCTCCTTCTCTGTATACTAGTTGCTTTGCTATTGCTGTCATAAAGTCCCATGATCAGAAATAACTTCAGGAAGAAAACATTTGTTTTGCTTATGGTTCCTGAGAGGTGGAGTCCATAATAACAGGGACAGCAAGACATGCTGGCAGGAACAGGAAGCTGGCTGGTCATGCTTTCATCTGTTCATAGAAAGCAAAGGACATCGAGGAACATAAAATAAGGTAAAGCAATAAGCCTTCAAAGCCTGTCAATAGCCTCCCAAATGTTCCATAGCCTCACCAGACAAGGCCGCCACCTGGGCCCACATGTTCAGATTCAAGAGCTTACGGGGACATTTCTCATTCAAAACCTGCACCATGCCTCTTGGGAGCCAAATGAGAGAGTGGAGAGGGAAGGAAGATGTCTAATGCAGGGTCTATTTTCTGTCAGAAATGGCCAGTTTCCCTGGCCTGGACTTCAGAAGCCGCCACGTTGATGCAGTTCATAATGCTGAGCTTTCTCAGTCCCCTCAGGAAGGGAACTATGTGTTCCCTCTGCCCTCAGAGACCAAACCCATCTAGAAGTGACTGCTTCTCTGCTGCCTGTACCCAAGGTTTGCACAGAGGCCATTAGCTATAGCTCTAAATGTCTTCTTCTACTAACTCAAGCGCCAACAGCCCAGGAAAAATCCTTACCTCCAAAATCTTCTCAGTAATAATCTTCATGAATTATCTTTTCTGCTCTGGAGGAAAAATATCTTTTTTTCCCCACTACCAGCCCCCAAAAAATCTTGCTTTGAGTGATTCATTCTCCTCAAATTTCTGGATTTTTTTTTTTAATCCAAGACAAGAAGAAACAAGATGGAAAAGGGAGATGGGAAGAGGATTCAAAGATAAGATACAAAGCAGTGGTGGCTCACGCCTTTAATCCCAGCACTGTGGAGGCAGAGGCAGGCGGATCTCTGTGAGTTCTAGGTCAGTCTGGTCTACAGAGTGAGTTCCAGGAAAGGTGCAAAGCTACACAGAGAAACCCTGTTTCAAAAAACAAAAAACAAAAGACTAGGCTAGCATGAGGAATAGGTGAGGATACTGTGAGGACAATGCAACTTTGGAATGAGTGGGAAAGGTATTGGAGACGGCTAGGGATGAGCAGATCTCAGGAGACTTTGGCACCTGCTGGGGAGCAGAGACTGTTCCATCAAGATCTCAGGAATACAACCTGAGTCATACAGTGCTATGACCTACATGCAGCAACCATGCAACTGCTTCCTGAGACACCAAGCAGGACCTGGTTGCAAGAAACTTTTCACTGATTTGGTTACAGAAGAAATCCAGCTTTGGACCATAAACCACAAGGCGGGGGCAGGGCTAGAGCAGCACAGAGCAGAAACGATGCTGTAAGCATATTGCTCGTCACAGGTTATTTGCTCGCTGCAGTCCACAGGTTGAAAGAACCTTTGCTCCCTTCAGAGTCTATATCAGATTCTCTCTTCCCTGCCAACAACTCTCCATGCCCCATAATTTAAACCAGTGGTGGGGGAGGCAGTTCATATTTAGGGAAGTCTAGAATCATTCTTGCAATTGCTAAGGAAAATACTGGCCAAATAGCCTCCTTTCTCCACTGTTAGCTGAAGCTCAGCCGGAGAGAGCTTCCCTACTGCAGTCCTGGGATTTGCAGAGAAAAACACAGATTGGTTGGTGTCTTTAAAATGATGGACTGGCTCTGCCATCCACAGGCTCTGGCTTGTGAGAACTATTTCTGATACAGCTTTCTGAAAGCTTGTGAGCCCCCAGCCCCACAGTAGATTTTCCACCATGGACAGGCTCAACATAAGAACATCTTCTGCACCTGCAGCACCACCACACGGCTCTACATATTTAGAACTGCTCACATCCCAGGTGAAATTTGAACTGCTTCTTCCTCCCCTGGCTCCTGAGTTCTGTGGTCCTCCTGGGCTTTAAGAGATGGAAGGACTTCCAGAGGTAACTCCCCAGACACAGGCTACCAGGAAGAAGGAGAATAGTCATGTGACACCCAGAGCTGCTTGGAGCAAGAAAGATTTGTAAGCTGAGGCATTCAACCAGCTTGGTTTCTTTAGAACAAGAATGACATTTTCAGGTAAGCTAAGTCGGCAGGAGAAGATGGGCCAAGTGCTGTGGCCACAAGTGAGAAGCTGAAGCTGGACCTGCTCAGTCCCTGTCCCACAGGTCTCTGCAATGGAACACAAGGCGCCTCTCGCTTCCTGACACAAAAAAAGAAGATTTCAGTAACAAAGACCTCTAGAGGAACTTCTCTGTCTAAAACTGAACAGGAATTCAAAACTGCTCTTGCTGTGGTCTCTAGTGAACTTCCACTAGTTCTATGCGTATTTTTAATGTCAAATCTGGGTTGCATCATTAGGTGTAGATGTGACCATCTTCCATGATAACTCCATGCACTCTTCCAGGCATGCCATCTCTTGGAATGATGCCAGAAGGGGGCAACAGGGAAGAGATGTTTGTTCTCATCTTTTCCCTCCAGATTTTAAAACACCAGAGAAGCCTGTGTTCTAATCCAACATCATGCATAAGTAATGCTAAGGATCACAGTGCAAAGAACTATGAGAACCTGAGGGTCTGGAAAAGCCTCTTGTGTGGGAAATAGGCAAAAGCACTCTGCTCTGTCAGCCAGGCTTTCTTTACAAAGTGCCGTTTGCCAAAGTTCACTCACTGCTCACAATGTGGACTCCTCTCCACACTAATCAGCACCTTCTCATGGATCATGGGTCTAGCTGACCCTGAAGTTCTCTTTTCTCTAACCTTCTTTCCCATTGTCAGAGTCCCAATATCCACCAGGACCACCAGGATATCCATACCCTGAGTCTTCATTCTATATTACAGCTGTTAGTTTTAGTTCCTGAGTGCTCTGGCAAGAATGCCCAGACTACAGTCACTGCTAATGGAACAGAAATACAGGGAACTATACCTACCCCATGAGATAGACAGACAGACAGACAGACAGACAGACAGACAGACAGACACACACACACAAATACACACACATATGCACACACGCATGCACGCACACACACATACACACATGCACACACACTGGCTTTAGTTGATGGCATCAGATATTGAATTCCTAGTCCAAAGACTGACTTGTAGGCTGGTAAGTAGTTTATATAAAACATTTTATTTTCTAAAATCTGAAACAAAGAATGTGGAATTATAAGGCAGCCAGGGCCACATTGAGAGATCTTATCTAAAAAAAATGAAAGAAAGAAGAAGAAAATGTGGAATTAGCAGGAGGTGGAATTAGAAAAAGTGCCAATGGAGAGGTGAGGTCAAGCCGTGCTGACTCCACATACAAGCCACATGGTTATAGCAGAGAAGAACCTGAGTATCACAGTCATGGTATAAAATGGAGAAGTCACCTGAGAAGGTAAAGGCACCTTGCAGGAAAAATCATGCATCCCATAATGGTCAGGCACCTGGTCCATGACCCTTGGTCTTCCACTGCAGCTGAGGTCCAAGTACCCCCACCTTATCTTTTCCCTTCTTCCTCATAAGACCCCACTGCTCTCACAGCTGCCCACCCACTTCTCTCCTCGCATCCACATGCTGTTTCATTCCAAGGGCCATGCCCTGATAACTCATCACACATTGGAAATGTCGTAAAGTGAAGATATACTCCATACCCCTATCATATCTATCAGAACTCAGTAGCCCCATACACTGTAGAGTGCTGTGATCCCTTTGACGACTAGGAACTCGGGCTCTCTGTTGCCACCCAGCTTCATGAGAGAGTACCCCACCACATCCTAGCCTGGGAAAAGATCAAACTTTGAACTTTGAAGTATGGTTTCTACTAAATGTGTATCGCTTTCACACATCATAAACTTAAAAAAAATCTGAAGTTGGAACTTTGTGAGTCAAAGACCATCTGTATTTTGGTCTTTTAGCATCCATATGCTCCCAAATGTAAATGCTCTTGGTACACACTCCTGAAGAGCCATGCACATGGAGCTGGGTTCTGTCCCAGCAATGTTATTCAATCCACTCCAGGGTCTGGAGAATCCAGTCCTAACATATAACCAACTGCAGTAACACCTCCCTGGTCAGACACAAAAGGCATGACAAAGTGATGGGTTGTTTTAACAATTTAAATTGTTCAATAAAAATTTTAAAGTGACTGAGCTCATGTACATTTACTACGCATGCTGTTTATGAAGTGTGTGTTACATCCCAAAAAGGCAAGTGCTAAAACAAAAAGAATGAACTTGGAGATGCCTACAATTCTTTACAATATCAACACCTTACATCTGTCCCACTTTTTCAGCTTCCCTAGGCCATTTCCTGCAGCATGATAACACTCTTGACATGGAGCTGCCAATGTGAACCTTCTTTTTTATTTAATTAATTGTATTTATTTATTATTTATTTTGTAATGCCAGGAATTAGGCCCAGAGTTGACTCACACATGCTAGGCTGTGTCACTGAGATGCACTCCCATTCCATGCCAGGACCTCATCTCTGCCAATGTCATGGTCTAGTCCAGCAATTTGATTATCCTGTCCTGGATGATCCTAATTTTAATGAAACACAGCCATAAAGACCCTGACAATGCGTGAAGCCACCTGTTCCTGAGACAGGCATTTCCTCGTGATGATGTAGACCTTACGGCATACAGCTTGCTTGTGTATGTATAGTTTATGCTCAACAGTTGGCTTCTGTGACTGTAATGTGGAGTTTCCCAATCTGTGGGTCATGACCCACTGGGGGTCTAACGTCCCTTGTACAGGCATCACCTAAGACCATCAGAAAACACAGGTACTTACATTACAATTCATAACAGGAGCAAAATTACAGTTGTGCAGTAGCAACAAAAATAATTCTATGGTTGGGGGTCACCACAACATGATGAACTATTATTAAACAGTCACTGCACTAGGAAGGTTGAAAAACACTGGTGTAAGGGATGTGAGAGCATGGCTCTGTGGTTCCAGCTATAAGGGTTCCCTGGTACCAGGCACCTCAGAGGACAAGTAACAATGGCGGCATCCCATCCATGGTGGCAGAAGAAGCCAATGCTTCTGTCACCATTGGAACCACCCTTCTTTCTAGAGATACGACTTTGTATTCCTTGGATTGTCCTGTGTCTATGGTACAGATGAATGGGATGATGTTCCAATGAGCAGTCAGATGAGAGATTCCTGGACATCATGTGATCTTGAAGAGCATGGAGAGGGAAGATGTCAAGTGATGGTGGTTTTGACTTTAAAACTATAAAAATTGGGGCTTATTTGACATAGGATTTATGAATGTCAGGATCAACATGATGACTATAAGGCATTGTCGTCCCACTGTGGCTGTTATTAAAGCCAGTTAGAGAGATATTTAGATCTGGATCAGGTGTTTTTTTCTAACAATTTCCCAGCCAGGTCTTTCATATGAGCTTCACAAAGACTCTCAAGTTAACACAACAGCCCCTCCATTTACAGATGAGGAAATAAAGCTAGGAGACTCAATGTCACCTCCTGAGTCACCCAGCCAGCCAGTGTCAGACAGGAACAAGATCCCAGCACTGGGACTCTGAGTGAGTGTGTGTGTGTGTGTCTGTGTGTGTGTCTGTGTGTGAGTGTGTGTGTGTGCCTGTGTGTGTGAATGTGTGTGAGTGTGTGTGTCTGTGTGAGTGTGTGTGTGTCTGTGTGTTTCTGTGTGATTAGCTTTCTCCAACCACATGACAGATTACTTCTAAACATGATAGAAAGATCTTTGAAATTAATCATACAGATTCCGAAACAAGCAACATTATTCCTTCTGCTGTATGCCTGAAAGAAGAAAGGGTTAAACACTGGAGCCCTGTGGAGACATTATCTTGACACCTTGGAAACATTTACTACTCATATCCTTATTACACAATACCATGGCGTAGGACTTCAGGGTTTGTTGAAGAGGGAACATAATATTACATCAATAAAGACACAAGCAGAAAAACATTAACTTTTCTCATTGCTCATTTCACTCCATACTCAGGAGCAGCAGCTGCTTTATCCACTTATGAAGATGAGTTTTAGTTTCCAGAATGACAATCCTACTACTTAGAGTCACGAGAAATGAACTCTGCACTCAGCGATAAATACCGTGATGTGGGGGGTGTGTGCCTCTACAAGCACACACTGGTGAATTCAAATCGAGGCTTTTCTTCATCACATCTGTTTTACCTGGCTCATACTCCTAAGGTAGGCAGAAAGTCAACAGCCAATTCATGTCTAGCCAACAGTTCTCAATGGCAAGTGCAGACAGTCTTCAGAAAGGACTGTTTGTGCCCGTTTCTTTTTTTTTTTTTTTTTTTTTTTTTTTTTTTTTTTTTTTTTTTTTTTTTTTTTTTTTGGTTTTTCCAGACAGCATTTCTCTGTGTAGTTTTGCGCCTTTCCTGGAACTCACTCTGTAGACCAGGCTGGCCTCGAAATCACAGAGATCCGACTGCCTCTGGCTCCCAAGCACTGGGATTAAAGGCGTGTGCCACCACCGCCTGGCCATTTGTGCCCACTTGGATAAAGGCAAATAAAAATCCAGTTGTAGATTTTGTGCAGTATACACTAAATTCACTCTCATCACATGACATCTCCGGACTCCTGCATGAGAATTAGTGCGCTGCCGTTGGAATGTCAACCTTGACTCACTGAATCAGAACCGCTGGTGATGGATCCCAGGAACCTGTGATTTTAAAAGACACCCCAGAGACCTCCCACAAGCAAGTCCAAGGAAAGCCTGAGAGAGTGGTGGGGGAGGGGCAGGCAGAGGGGGTTAGACTACCACAAGAAACAGAGTCCGAGGGACAAGAGATCCCACTGTGGCCCAGACACTCCTTTCCAAGCTACCACTCTGCCTGACCCTAATGTGGGATAAACAAACACCCATACCACAGCCTTTGCAATAGAAATAGTCATTCTGCCACAGGACCTCAAGTCCAGGCCTCCCTAGAGCCTCCCTAGGGAAGCTCTAATCTGGCCCAGTTTCCAGAACTCTTGCCTAAGTGGTCTCCATGTTTGGGTCCCCTACAGTGAACTCTGCTAACTGCTTGGGAGGTCATAGGAAAGATGTCCACTGTGAAGGTATTGCTGTTCTTGGATGCCATGACTATTTGCCCAGCTGCTCCTGTGGAAGAAATCCCCCCTCCTGTGTGACAGGGTCAGGAGCTCACCAAGAGGCTCACCTGACAAGTCTCAGTGTTAATTTGTAGGGGACGTAATTGGCTGGCACTTAGTGGGAAAGCCTGAACCCTCAGGGAACTGCAATCAATGTAGCAAATTCTCTATAATGCACTTAGGGGCAGGTGCTGGCTGCCTCTCCAAAGTGAGTAAAAACAGGACAGAGATCTGAGAACAAAAACCTCACAGCTGGCCAAGTGTTCCCCAATACATAGATACCACTCCTACCCCTCCTCTCCCTCTGTATGTGTGTGTGTTCTGTCTGTCTTACACACACACACACACACACACACACACACACACACACACACGAACACGCACACACACACACACACAAACATACATACACACATGAGAAAAGAGCAAAAGGCTGAAAAGACAGCTCCACTGGGGACCCTATGAAAACGCCTCAGCAGACACAGCATTTGTCTGCTTGCTTCCCAAGCCTGGTGTCCTCAGCTAGATCCTAGAAACCACAACAAAAGAGTGACTCAGTACCACCAAGCTGTCCCCTGACTTCTACATGCATGCCCCCATACACAATAAGAATAGATTGTTGAAGTTTGAAAAGCCACCATGATAGCTCAACCAAGAAAGAAAGCTCACTGTGCTTACTATGCAAGCATAAGGACCTGAGTTCGGATCTCCAGCATGAATGCCTTGGGCGCACCTATAATCCCATCGTGAGGGAGGTGCAGACAAGTAGGTCCCTACAGTTTGCTGGCCACTTAGGCCAGCAAAATCAGGAGCTTTCTGGAACTGTGAGGGACCCTGTCTCAAAAAAAAAAAAAAAAAAATCATGTAGATAGTGATTGAGAAAGGCGAGCTCTAGCCTCTGCATATACCTGCACACATGTGCATGCACATAGCACACAAAAGCACATGTGCAAACATATCCATATGGGAAAACAAGAAGAAAGAGAAAGGGGGAGATGAGCAGAGAGAAGTGGACAGGGAAGGGGGGAATATTCAAAGGACTTAAGTGCAACCTACTTGAGGCAGGATTGAAAATCTCAAGTATGCAAGCCAACTGCAGTTAAACCCCTTCTTAGCTCCTTGTGTTCCGATTCAGCCATGCCGTGAGAACAAAAGGGAGCATCCCACTCTGGTGGGAGACATGTCCTCCCCACAAGGGCCCACTCAGGAGACTTGTAAGGAAAAGGTCAAAGTTGTGTTGAGTGTCTGTGATGAGGGCCATTTTAAAATGAGGGGGATACTGAGGAGGAGGAAGGGTTCCCAGGGCAAACAGGATGGTACCAGCCATAACTGAATTAGAAGAAATCAAAAGCAAAGGGGGAAAACCGCAGACAGCTCTTGGGTTTCTGCTCAGTGACAACCATCTCTTCATCGTTCCCAGAGAACAGTATTCTCTGCTTAGTAAAGGGAGGTGGGGACTGAAGTGGGGAGACCAGAGGCAGCCGTTAGGGGAGTTGTATGTGCCACCTTAATTTCCACTGCTTTGTTAGAGGAGCAAGTTAGATGAAGTACCAGGTACTTGTAGAAGCTCAAAAAATCAGTGTAAGAGCAAACACCTCGTCAGCAGCAAAATCAAATTTTAATCC
Organism: Onychomys torridus; assembly: GCF_903995425.1. Classification (NCBI taxonomy): domain Eukaryota; kingdom Metazoa; phylum Chordata; class Mammalia; order Rodentia; family Cricetidae; genus Onychomys; species Onychomys torridus. The sequence goes on from NC_050463.1 coordinate 15,205,067, forward strand.
CTGTTCTATCTGATTCCCCCAATGTGTTCATATTCAGGTATGTCTTCTGGCTTCCATCAGACATATATTTAGGCTGAAAAACCACTGGTACTTAGACCATGTATGAATAAAAATGTAAAGTTAAGCTTTGATTTGCCTGTACTCCTAAACCAGATCCACTGGACATGGCAGCACCCAGAGTAGACAGGTGATGGCCAAAATGCCTTTGATTCCTTTGGCCTGGAATATTGGCTTCTCCCACCATGGCCAGCTTTATCCACCTATGGTGATATATCATCCACTAAGTAACCCACTGAGATATGAAGGGCAGGGACAGGCAGATTGTAATGTTGATTACTTTACCCCATAATAGAACTTGGAGCTCCTCCATGAATTCAAATCCAAGGGGGTACCTGGCCACCTTCTCCAGCACTCTGAACCAAAGCTAATAGATAACTTGGTCTTACAAAGCTTGAGCAGTGAGTTTGTTATTTATTTATTTATTTATTTATTCATTAATTTATTTAAAAAAGAAAACAGAGCTAGTGGCACACATCTGGGTTTTGTTTGGAAGCATGTTTCCTACTGTCAGCAAGGGTCATCTGAAATGAAGAAGCAAAGATTGACCCTTCTGCGTGGCCATGGGCACACTTCAAAACAAAGCACTCATCTGTGAGACAAGCTACACTACAATTCATTGTCTATTCCTCAAACCCAGAGGCAATCCCTTCAGTGTGTTTGATCACGCCGTTCAGCTGCACCCTTACAGGAACATCAAGGGACCTACTAATCCAGCAGCTAAGCAGTCAATCCGCTCACTGTCGGACAGGCAAGAGTGCATTACTACAGTGGGACAATAATGCACAGACTCATCCCCGGCTGACATGTGTTATTTCAAGCCAACGTCTAGAAGACCATGAATCTCATCACATGAGGCTCTATGACAACTGGAATTCAGCACATGCTATCTGCCATGATGCTGCACTGCTTCCCATGTGGAGATGAGAGGCTGTTGTATTGAACGTTAGCTCAGATTGGCTATGATATCTTTGGAAATGAATATAGAGGAAAATAGAGGTGTGGAGTGTCAGGGGATGCATGTGTGTTGCTCATGAGATGAACCATATTTAATAAGCATTCCTTGTTAGACTGTCTTCCAGTTCCTAGATGCTCCCTCAGCCCTTGCTCTAAATGATGCTAAAACTGGCTTTCCCCAGATAGTACCACTGTGGATGTTTCAGGCCAAAAGGCATCAAATTTACTCTTTCTGGGGTCATTGGCATGCCCTGGCATATGGCTCTACCCAAGAAGAGAAAGCAGTGATGCACGAACTTGGACAATTTCTTACAGATTATGAGACAAGGAATTGAGCATAGAGTACCATGAGCAAACACTACCATGAATATGTATGACTTGTCTCTAAGAGGAGACGGAGTCTGTGGACTAACTCTGCATGTGAGATGTAAGCCACTTAGAACCTCACTGGCACCATCTAGCTGCCAACATCTCATTCTCTAGAAGCTCCAGACATGTGACTGCCACATTTTCAGAGTCTATATTTTCTTTAAATCTCCTAGGAAGCCCTATAATAAAGATCCCACTAGTTGGGGAAAAAAAACGAATACTATGTTTCCTATTGGAAAATTCACAAGATGTGACATTGTATTAAAGGCTCTGAGAAGTCCCAAAAAAAATAAAAAGGAAGGAAGAAAGGAAGGAAGGGAGGGAGGGAGGGAGGGAGGGAGGGAGGGAGGGAGGGAGGGAGGGAGGAAGGAAGGAAAGAAAACCCAAGGGATGTTTGCTTAGTAACTATACCCTATATTTCTTAGGAATAACTATTAGTATCTTGAGAAACTACCAGAAACCCCTCCCAAAATGAGTAAACTTGCAGGTATTGTTACAGGTAATTCTGGCCTGGCAATTGAAAGCAGAAGAAAGTGTCTAAAGAAGAGTTAAAGGGACCCTTTACACCAAGGACTCTGCACCATGAACCCTTTGTGAGGAAGGACTCTTTAAACCTCCGGATGGGGAGAGAAGGACAGGAAAGGGGAGGGATGTGAATAGTCCTAAAGGCAGGGCTGAGCACCAGGGAGGAAACAGGGCCAGGCAGAGGCAAATCTTCAGGGCAATGTGAAGAACAGAGGAAGCTGATCTTGCCAGTAGTGCTGGCATTATGTTCCCAATTCATCAAGTGATCATCTGCTAATACGTCCATGGCAGCCCTTAATTTGCCTTAATCTGTATTCACATCTCTGTTATTGTTTTAAATTCACTGGGGATAATTTTAAACCAATCTTCTAATCTTTCTCCAAGAACCCTCATCAATAATAATGGGAAGGAAGATTAAAATAACCCACTGTGTAGAACAAACTAAGTCAAAATTACCATGAGGAGTAAATCACTCTAACAGAGATATAACGTCAATGCCATTATTTATAAAAGATTTGTTGTCAAATGCTATCTCAATGCAAAACTATCTGTGAGTTGTAGAATGGTCCTTGCTAGAGTATCTAAGAAAAACAAGAAGATAACTGAGGGCTGGATTTTGACCTCCACTGACCCACTGGTGTAGGAAGGATGTGATGGATGAAGGAACTGAGGTCCTAGGAACTCAGAAAACCCTAACTCACATCCAAGTTCAGCTCTCCTCTACAAAACCACTCACTTTCCTCCGAGCTCAGTGAGGCCACCAACCTAATAATGATTTCCTCTAAAAGACAGTTAAGCCCAGGAGGAAGGATTGATGACAGAAGATGAGACCAGCACAGGGGATACAGCAGCACACCACCTCCATCAGTCAGACACTGGACTCAGGCATTTTTCTCAACAGAAAGCTCCTGGGTTCGAGTGACGGCTGGTTAAGGTGGTATCTGGCAGAGTGCTGCAGTAGCAGAGCATTGTAAAGAAAAACAGCAGAGAGAGTTCTTTAGAAATCCTGCATTTCATCCCTTCTATGTGCAGAATGGGAAACTGAGGCCCAGGGATGCTCAGCAATTTGCTCATAAATCATGCAGTCTAATTAGGGCACAAAAGAACTTTGCCTAGCAGAGATAGTTCAAATCCCTGGCCTTACTACTAGGCATGAGTTCACTTCCTGTCTTGGCCCCACATTGTCCTTTAAAATGAAAGCTTTTCTCCTGCGCTCCTGGACTGTCAGCATGATGTGACTCAGTGAGATCAAGGGCTGCATGGGGCAGGACTTGAGAGTTGGCCCTGGTGACCAGTCATCTGAGTCGATGGCAGAGGCTATTAACCCAAGCAGAGAGTGGCGCAGTGACTCGGAACTAAGGAAGCTCCTGGAGAGCCATGCACAGGAAAGCTCACTTCAGCACTGTCCTCCAAGAGTCTCTCCGACACAGTGTTCCTGCAGTTGTTAGGATCAGCGTCTAAGCCCTGGCAGTTCTAACAAGCTAGCTTTGACCACTCATCTTCGAGAGGTCATTAAACAGAGAAGAGGACTGGGGATATATAGCCAGCTGATAGAACGTGTGTGCAGTGTGTTCGAGGTCCAATCCCCAGCACTGCATATCCAGGACATGGTATCATATACCTGTATCGTCGGGACTAGGAATAAAGGTAGGGCAATCAAAAAGCAGGAAAGGCCACATTGGAGAGAGAAACAGAGATCCGATGACTTCTGCCAAGTCCATCAGGGACATTCTGACATGAGGCTTAGGTTTAAATGGAGGGTGAGGGGTATGAATAGCTGAGCGGTCCCTGTCACGATGTGGTCCTGACCATCACTGACCCATCACTGTGTCAGCTGCTGTGGTCTCTCCTGCAAGGAGATCTGACAACTTGTCAGACTGTTTGAAATCTCCAGAGGCCTTGCCATTTTCTCTCCCAGCATGGGAGTCCTGAGGAAATCCTGGTTTCTAAGGAAGTTACTGTTTTCCTCATGGAAAGGTAGGGAACCGTCTCTCAGGATCAATTCATTCTGCCAGGAAGATTACATCACACTCTTCACTCACTCCTAAACTCACCCTTTCACTGTTGGGCACCAGAGATTGTGTTTGCTTGACTGAACAGAAAGGGGGTGGCATTGAGCTGAAGGGGTTGGGGTGGGGGGTGGGGCTTCAACCCTAACTACTAAACCAGAACCAATTCAAAGTTATAGGGTAGCCAACACAGAGAAGAGTCATCCCAAACTTCCAGCTGTGATTGGAAACCCTCAGCAAGCAAGGGCTGACCACAGAAGAACTAATGGTTAGTGATCTGGAAGAACTTCTCCATCTTCCTGGACACACGTGCTTACGCCACCAGGGAAGCCTGACGAGTTACATGTGAGAACCAATGGAGATGTCTTGTTTCCCCTGGGATGTGCCCAACATTCAACTGTGGCTAAAGTTGAGACTGTTCAAACCAAGACACAGACTTGAGATGTGAGCTGATATTTGTATGTAAAGAGCCCTACAACAGAGGGCAATAGTTTAAAATAATATCGGGTCATCACTGGCCTCTGAAAATTGGGCCACAACCCTGAGTCAGCATCTTCAGAGCTTCCCTGATGACTTCCAGCACAGTCGAGAATCATTACCTAGAGTCAGGCATACCTGTAGTCATAATACTTGGGAGGTTGAGGCAGGAAGATTAGGAATTCCAGGTCACTCTGAAATACATAAGGAGAAATTCAATAAATAAATAAGCAGCTACGCAGACTTCTAGGCACCCACATGGCAGTTCACAACTGCCTGTAACTCCAAGATCTGACACCCTCACACAAACATGCACGTGGGCAAAACACAAATGCACATAAAACAAAAAAAAATTAATTAATTAAAAATCTAAAAAAAAATTGCTGTGGAGAGTGGGAGAGCTAGCCAGATGTCATAAGAGCAGGAGAGCTGTCCCTGCCCCTCACCAGCTACAACACTCTAGTGGCCCCTGCACACAGTAGGAGCCAGCCCTTGAAGGTGTCCCTGTGGGAGAGCTGACCCTGAGGGTGTGAAAGCAGAAGAACTGGCCCCACCCCTTGCTCATCACTGGAAGGGGTGAACTAACCAGGGCAATGCTAGAGAGCTTACTTTGGTCATGAGGACAGGAGAAAGCTGGCAAGCTGACCAACCCTGCAACTACCCAGGCCCAGAACCAGGGTTATGCGTTGGCCCACCTCAACATCAACCCCATCTATGATCTGCTGCAGCATGTGGAGAGGCACATCCTGCAGACTCAAAGCTGCAGGATCTCCATGACACAGGGCAACAACAGGACATCCAAGAGGAGTCCTAGTGAGGGCCCAGCATCAATAGAGTAGCAGAAGCCAGAGGCCCTCGAACCAGACCAGTGACTCTTTGCAATGAACACTTGCAAGATATATAGATAAAAGGGTAAAGTGTGTGACTCATTGCTTCACACTACAGCTTTCATGACACGATCTCTCTCTCTCTCTCTCTCTCTCTCTCTCTCTCTCTCTCTCTTTATTTATTTTAAATTTTATTTTATTTGGGGAGGGGGAGGTGGCAAGGGCAGAGGGTGGGCACAAAGGGTCAGGAAGATGAACGGCATCGAGATGCATGATGTGAAAGGCACAAAGAATCAATAAAAGGAGAGTTTTAAAAATTGCCCAAGCTATAGAAAGTGCTGCAAGTTAGTTTTCTTTAAGGCCTAAGCTCCGGGGAAATCCTCAAGAAGCTGCCTATTGCTTGTGTAGTCCTGCACCTCTCCCAGAACAAAGTTACCCAGATCTCTCCTCCAAAAAGCCACAGTCTCCATTATGGGTCATTTGCAATGTAGTGGGAGTTAGAAGCTGTGAGCTTTCTCCAACCACTAGTCAGCTTGGGCCTGGGTCTTACTGTGGAATCTGTAAAGAGCTCTTGAGGGGTCAGCGATTCAATGACATCATCATTTTACACACACACACCCCAAGTTCATACTGAGGAGGTGACTACTGAGGGTCCAATACATTCTCCATTTCTAGAAGGGTTTTTTTTTTTTTTTGCCCCTCCCTGCCTTGCCCTGTCAGGTAAGATAAGAGTTCCACTCTACAGTAGGCATCCCCAGGATGGGGCTGTCTGCGTCTTTTCATCTTGGAACAAGATACAGAGATGACTAAGTTCAACTCTGTGGAAACTAGAGTCTGCTGCCCCAGCATAACAGCTCTGACCACATTCAAGCCTCCAAAGCTGAAACAGATGTGCTCAGCTGTCCTCATGACCTCCTTTGTCCTGCCACAGCCCAGGCAGTGACTGACTGTTGACATGAGCACAGGTCACAGATGAAGATGTAGACATCGGAGAAACTATTTTAAGTCATTCAAGTACAAAAGAGATATCACCAATTGAAATGCGACTTGAGCCCAGGTCAGACCAATGCCATTACCTCATCAGGTCCTCAATACACATCTCTGACTTTAACCAAACACTACCTCACAGTGACAGGCGGCCACAGACTGACCCAGTGGCCTAGCCAGTCTTCATGCCTATTGATAGGCATAGTGGAGCTAACAGAATGCATGTCGGACAAAGTGACCAGATCACCATAACCATTTCTGCTGCTGGGAAAACAACCAAAAGAGTAATCTTGCTTACGTTATCAGTCAAGGTCCTAGAGAGAAACAATCCTAAAGAAGAGAGTGTCATTAATGAAAGACTGCCATTAGAGGGATGGGCAGAGTTAGGGAACCAACACGAGCACTTGGCTCCCAGTACTAGCCACAGGAGGAGGCCATTCCTACTCTGAGTCCTGAAAAGCAAGGAAGAAGGTGGTATCACTAATCCTGGTGACAGGGAAGCCACCAACAGGAGCTATGGTCTCCTGGCCACATTGAGTATCTAACAGGGATGCAGTGTTAAGGCACCTTCCATTGTCTGTCCCACACTCTGGCTCTTGGTCCCCTTCTTGGTCCCAACCAGAAGCCTGCCATCAGAGATACACGCAGGTTGGGTAGTCCATGAGGGTCAGCCCACTCAGACACAAAGATAGCAGAGAGAGGACCAAATAGGCCTGGAGGAAAGGAGGGCAGAGCAAGGGGTAAAAATGTGAACAAAGAGATGGTTTTACAGAGAAGGCTATGCACGATGTAAGGAGTTGTTTTATAAAAGATTTTTCCCAATAGGTTCCCTAATGACAATCTTTGTGGTTTCAGGTGTCTTTTGTGTGTTTAACGCTTTTCCAGAAGCTTCACAGGTGGAGCAGTCAGATATGAAAGGTTCAAGAAATCGAGCACATTTTCTTGGCTATAAACTATTTTATTTTTTTATTTATTTTACATACCAACCACAATTTCCCTCCCTCCTTTCCCCCCATTCCCCCCCCCCATGGCCACATCCTTTCTACTCCATCCTATCCACTCCTTAGAAAGGGTAAGGTCTCCCAAAGCATGGCATATAAATTTGAGACAAGACCAAGCCTCTCCCCGCCTCTGCATCAAGGCTGAGTGAAGTATCCCATCATAGGGAATAGGTTCCAAAAAGCCAGCTCATGTGCCAAGGACAGATCCTGGTCCTCCTGCTAGGGGCCCCATAAACAGACCAAGCTACACAACTGTCACCCATATGTAGAGTGCCTAGGTTGCTCCCAGGCAGGCTCCCTAGCTGTTGGTCTAGAGTCCATGAACTCTCATGAGCTTGGGTCAGCTGTCTCTGTGGGTTTCACCATTGTGATCTCGACCCCCATCCCCACCTTTACTCATATAATCCCCCTTCCCTCTCTTCAACTGGACTACTGGAGCTTGGCCCAGTGCTTGGCTGTGGACCTCTGCATCTGCTTCCATCAGTTACTAGATGAAGGTTCTGTGATGACAGTTAGGGTAGTCACCAATCTGATTTCAGGAGAAGGCCAGTTCAGCCTCCTTCTCCACTATTGCGAGGAGTCTTAGCTGGGGTCATCCTCATGGATTTCTGAAAGTTTCCCTAGCACCAAGTTTCTCCCTAACCCCATAATAGCCCCCTCGATCAAGATATCTTTTTCATTGCTCTCCATCACTCCCCCAACTCGACCATCCTGATCCCTCATGCTCCCATCCCCCATCCCTTCCCCTCTACTCCCCGCCCCCTAATTTGCCCAGGAGATCTCATCTATTTCCCCTGGGCAATCTTCAGGTCCTCCTTGTTACCTAGCTTCTCTGGGGCTGTGAACTGCAGCCTGGTTATCCTTTGATTTACATCTAATATCCACTTACGAGTGAGTACATACCATGTTTGTCTTTCTTGGTCTGGGTTGCCTCACTCAGGATGATTTTTCTCTAATTCCATCCATTTGCCTGCAAATGTCATGATGCCATTGTGTAAACTAATTTTCATCCTAGAGTCCTGTCCTTCTCAACAGTCAGGATTCTTGACTCTTTTGTGCTTTTGCAATGCAAGAGGACTCATCACACACACAGGTAGCACATTCACTGTCCTATCATCATGGCCCTTCATATCCAGTGACTCACTCTATCATCTTCAGGGCAATGGGCAGGGTTGGGCTCCTTGACAGGGTGGGACACCCCACCTAAAGCTTCCCATTCCTGCAGCCATTCTTCCATGGTCTTCTACAAGGATGCATGGTCTAGGTCCAGCTGCCCATGAACAATCAAAACCTCTCAAGAAATCCAGAAACCTCTCTTCAGTGTGAGGGAAATCTGTAGACTGAAGTTTCTAGGTCCCACCCAGTCCTGCCTGGGCAGCAGCCATTTTTATAAAATAATCACTCAGAGGCTTAATATTAATTATAAATGTTCAGTTTATGGCTCAGGCTCATTGCTAGCTAGCTATTTCATATTAAATTAACCCATTTATATTCATCTATATTTTGTCAAGTGGCCATGGTGTTACTGGTCTGCTGGCATCTTGTTCCTTGGGTAGCTGGATGGTATCCCCCTGACTCTACCCTTCTTCTCTCTGTCTCTCTTTTGTATTTCCCACCTGGCTATAACCTGTCTTGCCATAGGCCAAAGCAGCTTCTTTATTAACAAATGGTAACAACACATATTTACACCATATAGAAAGACCATCCCACCGCATTTCCCCTTTTCTGTCTAATCAAAATAGAAGGTTTTCATTTTAACAAAAACCCCTCCCCTCTGCTGGCCTAAAGAGACTGTCTTCCACAAGTCTCTCTTTACCTCTTCTGAAAAACTTCCACATTGTCTCAGAAGTTTGGGATTTCAAAAGCAGAAGTGGGGAGCAATTGAAGCGGTGCTTGTCTGCACCAAAAGGCTTTTCTTCAGCTCTGCCTTGTGCTTCACTGGCCAGGAGACTCAAAGGTGGAAAAAGAAATCCAGGCAAGACAAGACATCAAACAGCTCACAATAGGATCCAGCCGTACTGTGTTAACCTTCTATTAATTTTTTCTGTTTCGTGGTGACATGACACCTTAGGATCTTGGTGATCCTGGAGAGACCACCCCTCTTTGGGTTGGCTAATTTGGAGGTGGTGAGAGACTTGCTTGTGGTGATGTATTGTGTACCCTAATAAACTTGCCTGAGGATCAGAAAACAGAGCCAGCCAGTAGATTAGACATAGAGGTCAGGCAGTGTGTGACACACACACCTTTGATCCCAGCAATTGAGATCTCATGCCTTTGCTTAGGAAGTACTCATGCCTTTAATCCCAGGAAGTAATATGGCAGGACAGAGGACAGTATATAAGGCGTGAGGAAACAGGAACTCACTATCTTTAGGCTGAGGATTTTGTAGAGGTAAGAACTAGTGGCTGGCTCTTCTGCTTCTCTGATCATTTAGCTTTCATCTTGGGTTTTTTATTAAAAGACTAAGATTCAAACAACACTTGCTTATGGGTACCTGTTTGATATACAAACCAAGCAGTCTGGAGCCTCTTCTCTGAACCATTTTTCCTACCTGGAAATCACCAGGAGGATTAGCTTTCATGCTAATCCATACATGGACGTCGCATCAGACAAAAGCAGGCAGTCTCTATTCCTGGAACCCATTTTCCACTGGGATAAATACCCAGCCTGCTTCCTTCTTACAAAACCACCATAAAGGCTCTGGCCACACTTCCCTTGCTCTGCTTGTACCTCCTGACCCACTCTGGTCACCACCTGTGGGCTCCCCTTAGTCCTCACTGGTGTGCTGTGCCTCTTGTTTCTAGAGATCATTGAGTATAGAGTCTTCCTTCAGGACAATTGTTCCCATGTGTGTGTGTGTTTTGCCACTTGTGAGGAGGACAAATCCTGGGTTCGGTTTAGTACGACACAGGCTCCAGTTTCACCGATGAGGTTCAGAGCAATTCAAGCCTCCACAGAAACTAGAGTGTGTGTGATAAACCCATTCCTGGCTACCTCCAATGTCTTCCCTCCTGATTAATTAATTTAGAGATGGCAAGCAGATGTTACTATATGGACCAGCCCTGACTGCCTAGTGTGGCTGTCTATGGACCAGCTCTGACTAGCTGGTACTAGAAACTACATTGAAGATTCTGGTTGCATAAGAACTCAAGGAGAAGCAGCATCGTTACTGATTGGCAAGGGCTTATGTGAGAAGCTTGTGCACTTGACCTATGTACTTTGGATCTATTTGCTGAAAATTAAGCAGTGTCTATATATAATGAAATAAATTGTAAACTTGAAGTGGTCTGAGTTCATGCAATGTATCGACAGAGGGATGAGAAGAATATATCAGAACAATCTCCCAAGTGTGGAGTTGCTGAGAGGGGCAGGAGGCTGGGGTGGAAGAGGAGGAGGTAACACACACAGGCTGGCGTGGGAAGACGAGGGTGGATGGAAACTGCTTAGCTACCATCAACGCCCACCTCTCACCTCAGAGCCAGTAGTTCTATTGGTTCAGTTCTTCTGATACTAACTCATACTTAAACTTCATGTTCCTTTCACTCAAAACACTGCTCCACATACCTCCTGCCATGGCTGACCCTAGAAACTGACTCCCAGAACCCTGCCCCGCCACCTCCTTTTCCCACTCCACCTATCCCAAGGATATCAAGTCAGAAAAAAAAAAAAAGAATTATTTCATTATAACTTCCCTTGTATTTTTCTTCCAGAAGCTTTACTTCCCTTCCTCCCAGCCCTGTAGATTGGTTGCTTTGTGGTGATTTATGTGGAGCTAGGGATCTTTCTGGGTTTAATTAAGAAAAAAATTACACTGCTGTATGTGCTTGTCAACTTAATTTTCAAGATTTGCCCTGTTTTACATGGTAAACTTTGGGGACAATTTGCTCTGCCTTTAATCAACCCATGCAGGTTTCTTTATTTTAATTTGTTTGTTTTCATTTTTCGCTCTTAGGCTTCCAAGGCCAATACAAATAAATATGCATCACCTTCCCCTTGTTCCACAGCCTGTACCATCATGTTTATAGTCAGTTTGCTTTGAGAAAAAGACAAAAACCATTTGTGCTTTTATGAAAGGAAGCACTTTGAGCATAACATAAACTAGTTTAAAGAGTCCTAAAAACACAGTCAAATAATCTATTGCCGATGCTGGCTTCATCCATTTCCTGGATGGTTTGAAAACCATCACTTGCCTTCTCTTACCTATGAAGTGGATATATATCTGAACTTCATGGCTACATGGGGATTTATGGATCTGATGTTAATGTTATTATTTTCAAGCAACAGAGAAATTTTCTAGCTAGCATAAACTTTAAAATGGAGGAGGCTTACATCTATGGAATTGCCAAAAGAAATAAACTGTCGAATCTAGAGAGGACACAAAGAAAGAGGTGCTGAAAAGTCCACAACAGGAAACCTTGGGCCTACATTCTGATGCATTTCCATGGGGATTCATCCTTGCCTCCTCCCACGCCTTGGGAGTTTAGAAGGTCCGGGAGAAACAGTGCAGATGGACCAAGTCATCCCTAGAGCCAAGGTGTGCGATATCATTTGGAGGCCAGGCTGGAACCATGCCAGGGATGCAGCAGTTATTATCAGAAAAAAAGGATGGGAAGGGGGTTGGAGCTGTGGAAGAATAATTGGCAGATGAACAGTGATTACCATGATCTACTACTAAATAGTGCCTAGTGTACACTTGAGTTTTCACTTGGCATTGTTTTTCATTTTTGTCAAAAGATTCTTTTGTTCATATTCCACGTAGGACATCCCACCTCCTAGTACACTCCCCCTTTGGGTCCATCTTTGATGTTATTTCTAACCATGGGCAGCCATCAGCCAGTTTTCCATAAAGGCTTTATTAGGCTTTGTGGAACATCAGTCTCTATCACAATTACTCAGTTCTGCCATTAAATACTAAGCACCCAAGGTCCATGGATAATACATAGACAACTGCATATGGTTATATGCCAGTAATAATTTAGGCATAAATTTGAACTTTATACACTTTTCATGAAATAAAAAAATATGTTTCTAACCACTTGAAAATACAGAATTAGTCATATCTTCTGAGCCATACAAAAAACAGACAGGAGACAGGATTGGGCCTGTGAACCACACCTTTCCAACCCCTATTACAGGAGCGTTGTTCCCAGAGGACAGAGTGGAAGATGACAGAATCCAGTGACCTCCACCCTTCCTGTTCTTCTTGATCGGTCCATGGCCACAGAGGGATCTTAGCACCCCACACCTGGCCGACGAGAACCCACGTACCCGGACCGCTTGCAGCTGCTTCCTAGTCCTCCCACTTCCTGCCCCAGCCATGCTTTACAGCATCCAGAGTGCTCTCCCTAATGTGGCTCTGACATTCTTGTTTAAGATCTTCCCAAGGGTCCCAGGGTCCCTCTGGTCCATCCAGTATGTTTGGCATGCGTGTGTAACCAGCATCTGGCTCCCTTCGCTGGCTTCTGCATCCCCTTGTGTCTTACAACGCTGTCTCTCTCCTTTGGAAAGGTCTCCTTTGCCACGCTGCTGTGGCTTCCGGGACCCTCCTCACCTTGTTGTCTGCTTCCTCTCTTAGATCCCACTGCTGAGGTCATCTCCCTCCAGGTGTCTGGTCCTCGCTGGTGCCGTGTATTTTCTTGGAGTACATCCCTTATTCCCACTCCAGGATTTTCAGGCTGTGTGGAACTGCTGGTGTCAGTCAGAGGAAGCGCCACTTGATGACTGAATCATCTTTGTATTTTCCCACTGCCTTTGAAAACTTGGTCATCTGGGGTGGTTTTCGGTCTGCTATTGGATGAAAATTCTCTGTGATTTGGTCATTTAAAGCAATAAAGCATAGAGCCAGTGGAGAAATAGAATTTCTACTCTAATGTATGAATCCCTCTTCTGTCTTTAGACTTCTACTTCTTCACCAATCAGAAACCTTTGGCTGCTGCCTTGAGAAAGGGGATCTGAGTCACCTCTTTTTACCTCCCTGGAGTCGGAACATCAAAAAGCACAGAGCAGAAGAGGCCTCAGCTTGTACATGACTGACTGTGGTCTTGAGTTGGCATCTTACTCTTGTTCTAACTAGAGTTAAAACTGTTTCTCCATGAGTGACTTTAGAGTCCTTTGGAGGCTCCCCAGATGAGATCTGCTGACTTGTGCGCCCAATAGTGGGGTGCTGCAATGTGTCACTCTCCCCTGTTCCTTCCCCACAGCATAGCAGGCTTTCTTTTAGGCCACCAACCAGCTTCCAAATCATGACATGGAGATTTTCTGTAAGTTCTGAATGCTCGGCCTTAGCTTAGCTCTTATTTTAATCTGTTTCTCTTTATCTACATTTTGCCTTGGGGCTTTTTACATTTATTCATTCATTCATTCATTCATTCATTCATTTATTCATTTATTCATGTTCTACTTTCCTGTTCTCATGTCTATCTGTCTGTCTGGCGACTGCCTGGCTTCTGGCCCTGGGCATGCCCTTCTCTTTCCCCCTTGTTCTCTTCTCCTTCTTCTCTCATTCCCTCCTATTTATTCTCTCTGCCCACCAGCACCAACTAGCCCTCTTCTGCCTAGCTATTGGCCACTCAGCTCTTTATTAGACCAATCAATCAGGTGCCTTAAGCATGCAAGGTGAAATAAATGCAATACAACTTTACATAAATAAACAAATGCAGCATAAACAAATGAAAGACACCTTTACATAGTTAAAGTAATATTCCACAGCATAAATAAATGTAACACATCTTTGCATAATTAAAATAATATTCCTCAGATTTCCTAGTTGTCTCCACCACTTAGAACAGTAGTTCTCAACCTGTAGGTCTCAATCCCCTTGGGGGTCAAACGACCCTTTTACATGGGTCTTATATCAGATATCCTGCATATCAGATATTTACATTTCATTTTCTTGCCTTATAGGCCACTTGGAAAAGTCAAAAAAGTCAAAACCAGGAAGGCTTTCTATCATACATTCACAAGGTCCAGTCCACACCCATATGCCCTGACAGTTTCTGAAAGTAAAAGCCAACTTCAACCTGGCTCCTTTTCCTAAGTCTTTTCTTCCAGATTTATAGGGCAAGAGTCAAACCCAAGTCCACAATGCCACCAACTATAGGGAACATATCTTAAGTCCTTCAGCTGATTCTCTAAAAATCTATCTCTCTGTATTTAAAGTGATAAGATACAATTAATTAAGACTCTTGGTATCTTCTCGATCAAATAACTCACACATCTCAGTGGCTTAAGACAATAAAATTTATTACAGGAGAAAGGAGAGGGTGAGGCAGGGATGCTTTCTCTAGGAACTCCTTCAGGACTTTGGGATATCAGATACACTGTCATCCTCAGCACATCGATTCTAAAGTTTCTGTGGCCACCAATGTCTAGTTATCTAACAGGAGAGGAGGCAGAAACTTGGGCAGAGTTTTTGTAGCTAAAACTGAGAACAAGCATTCATACTCCACCTGTATTCTATTACTGGCACTCAGTCCCATGGCCACAGATAAGGAAAGGTGAGAAAAGTAGATTAGTTTGAATAAGAGATGACTGTAGTGAGCAAGGTGCTCAGTCTTTGATGCAAAAGCTAGGACCATATTGGACCATATTTTGGCTTTTTTATTAGGAGTAAGGTTGCAATCTTGGAAGACCTCTAGTTTCAGAATCAGAACACATAATTCTAGATCCAATCTATTTCCAAGTATTTATTAGGCTTTTAGCAAGCCTGTTCACCTCTCTGTGAATCTCTCTGTCCTCATCTCTAAAATCAACGGATTGAGTCAAGGCATCCCCAGGCTTCTGCTCTCTCTTTCTGGGGTGCTGTGACACTAAGGAACACAGCTGCAAATGGGGTAGGCTATACTCAAATGGTATTAGTGCCTGGCTTAGGTGGAAGAAGATGTCTGGTCACACACAAAGAAAGATTGTCCTCAGTGGTATCTCTTTCAAGCTAAGGGACAAAGGAGCTCAGAAAGCAGCACTCTGGGGAGAAGATTCTTTTCACCCCCAACTGCATCTACATGTCTCTTTCCTGCTTGGGTGATCATACTGGTTCCCGAATCAGCCCTCCTCCATGCTGCCTCTGTAGAAACATTCAAGTCGTTGGATTGATAGTTGCCTCACAAATTACTTCCTTCAACTTTAAAACGCAACCACATACCACAGCGTGCTTATGCACCCATCACTGGAACTCAGAATGCCCACCTACCCCACTCAAGACAAGAGTCTGCACACCTCACTCCTTCTGTTTCCCACTCAAGCCATTAAAACTTGCTTTTCTTTCCTGCCATCCTTGTCTCCCACATACATGCTCTGGCTCGATAGCCTGCTTATTTGGATACACCTCATCTTTTCAACTGAATTGCAAGGTCCCTGAGGGAAGACACCATAGATGATATTATTTATGCTATACACCATTCAAAGTGTCTAATTATTTATAGACTGAATGAAAGACTAAGGAGGGTAGAGGAGTGTTAAAAAGCAGATGTGAGGCAGCATTGTGGGATACAGCAGCAAGTCCCATCTCAGCTTGGCAAGTTTATTGTTTTCCTCGGCATCCACTGTGGCCACACTAAACAAGCCGCGGGAAGAACCGTCGGTGCAAATCTTCAGCCAAGACAATGATTGCTCGGGGGCTCTGATTGAATTCAGGCTGGCTCAAGGGCGGTATTAGAAAGCCAGTTAAATGAGAGATCACATTCTGTCAAATCCAGAGAAAATGGCTGGTCGCCTGCCAAATGAGAAACTGCAGCCGGACAGCCATTCCTCTCTCTTTCCCTTGTTTAAATGTGAAACCATGTGCTCTGAAACAAAACGGACGAAAGAGATGAGGAGGTTTTTCTGAGAATTCAATCAGGGTGGATGATTGTTCTATTAAATTCAGACAAAGTAAGCCTTCCCTCCTCAGTAGCGGGAAATTATGAGCTACTTATATGAACTCATACTTCAGCCCCCTTTTCCAACTTGTCTGCCTGAATCAATGGCCATAGTGGGCTGTGTTCAGTTACAAAAGCCGAGACTAAGTTGGCACCCTGGCAGCCACGACTCTGGTACCTTGAAGGTCCCTTAGCTTCCCTTCCTCCATGTACCCAAAGAGGGCCAGAGGAGGGAAAGAATCAGGACCAAACTGTCCTTGGTGCTAAAGCATTTCAGATGGTACAGTTCCCCAGCACCATCAGCCCAGCCCGGCAGCCAGGACACGGGAAGGCTTTGCATCCGTGTGAGCCCCAGTTCACACATCACTCTCCAAAAATAACAAACACCTGCCGCCGACCTTCTCCTCTGCACCCTGGACACGGTCTCCAATTTCACACCAATCTAAAAAGACACAATCTACTTTAAATGTGAGAGAACTGAGCTCTTACATGGCCCAAGGTCACAGAGCCAGCGTGTGACAGGGCCAAGATTCGAAGTGACATTCAGCTGTCTCACCACACACTTTTACTTTGGCCTGCTGCCTAGTTCTTCAACACACACTCCACACTTCCCAAATTTGGGACGTGGAGTTATAAAAATTGGGATGCTGGCCACTCATTTTGGGTACAATGCTGTATCATATACACATCTGATGTGTTCCCCCATGACAACTTGATAAAGTTGACAGTGCTGAGGAAACCCCTGCTTTACCCATCAAGAGAGGTCAGACTGTGACAAACAGAAATTGCATCTCAGTTCTTTCTCTGGGTCTGAATCCCAGCATCAGCTTAGGCTAAGAGTGCAAATTATTTTCATTTTAACCATGACTAACTCATACTTCCTATTTTAAAACCCCCTATGGTTTCCGTGACTGCAGGGTTAAATTTAACCATATTATTCCACCACCTAAAGACCCTCATAATCTGGTAACTGTTGCCCAACTGGGATCTCTCGGCTCCCTCTCAGCTTTACCGTATTGAACCAAAGCAAACATATACATTCTCTGAAGATGTCACAATGTCACATATCTGAGCCCTTGCTCTGCTAGTCCCTCTGCCTGCACAGAGGGGAATATCATATGTGGAGAGTCACCCTTTCCCAGCTCCCCTCAAGTGCAATGGGTTGCTTGCCAACAATCTTACCATGGCACCTGTTTCCTCATCTCTGAGTGACATGAGCCACATGCACTACACTGAGATTTTCTCTTTGGTGACTATCTTTCTCAGCAATTTGCTGGAAAGCCAAGGTCCTCACAAAAACTATAGCCAGCACACTCACAAAGACTCACCCAGTTTCCCAAACCTGGTCATCTCTCTTGCTAGCATACTGACTTCCAACATCCCAGGCATGCTCTCACCCTAGAGCTCTGTTCTTGCTCTTTTGTCTAGAGAATCTTCTTCCCATGCAGTCCCCAAGGCTGACTCACTCACCAATGCCTTTTGACTGAGGCCTTCTCTGGTTGTCCTATTAAATTTCTGTTTCTCTTCCAACACTGGGACCCTAATTTTCCTTAAATACTTTATTTTTCTTCAAGAGATGTCTCAACATGTAAGAGGCTGTATATTTAAGTGCATTTTATTTCTAATTCTTTTTCTCTTTGAATTAGAATAAATGCATCTTTGCATCCCTAATTCCTCCCATTCTCAACCAGATCCTCAGTGCAAATGCCTGGACAGTTATTTAGTCCCTCAGCTGCCTGGAACACTCTAAAGGGCTGGCCAAGCCTGGCATCTTTCTATATATGGAGAACACTCAAAGAACCAGAGTCAAAGAGAGCATACTGCAGAGTCAGAGCTGTGGGCCAGGACAGGCACTTTGTGTATAGACAGTCCCTCGGACAAGTGTGGGCCCTGAAATACTCGCTATGGAGATGAAGTGTGCAAGACACAGGAACAAAGAGAACGCAAACCAGGACAATGCAGGAGTCAGTCAAGAGAGGATGCAGTAGGAGGAAACTGTAGAAATGCTGGGCCTTGATGTGTGCATCTGGTGGCAAATTCCATGGGCCGAGCAGTGTGGAGAAAGTAATCAATGTAGAATCAATGGACTAGCAACATGGAAGCTGAAGGAACAGGGCTGGACTTCTAGGGGCCAGTGGCTTTCTGGCCTCGTTATTGAACAACCTGCCTGTGTGGAAGCTGCAATGATTCCCATGTGTAGCTGAAGTTTTTCTGTTCCCTCCTGGCCCACGGTCAGGACAAATCTCTCTCACCCTCCAGTCCCACAGGGGCTCAGACCCATATAAACACACAGAGGCTTATATTAATTACAAACTGGCCATTAGCCCAGGCCTACCACTGACTAGCTCTTACACTTAAACTTAGCCCATTTCTGTTAATCTACATGTCACCACATATTCCGTGGCTTTACCTGTGTGCCATTACATGCTGCTCCCTAGATGGCAGACTGGCATCTCCTTACTTAGCCTTCCTGTTCCCAGAATTCTCCTTGTCTGTTTACCCCTCCTATACTTCCTGCCTGACTACTAGCTTATCAGCTTTTTATTTATTAACCAATCAGAGCAACACATTCATAAAAATACAGAGCATCCCACAGTACCCATGCTCACAAGAGCAGGTGCCAGACCAGCACTGAGCTCTCACTCAAGGCGGTGGGGAGTGCTCAAGGCAGCCCATTCATCTCCCTTTTTGGGGAAATAAGACCAGTGTCCCCAGAAGGTTCTTTTTCACCTGACAAAGGAAATCATCGGCATCCAGTGTCTGGTCGGAAGTTCTGGCTCCAGCATGAGACATTCTCTGCTGTGAGTCCACTAAACAGAGCCTGAAAGGATTCGACCTGGAGACACAGGCAACACACTGGGCGGCACCGGGGGCCTCTGATACACAAGACAGCCGAGCTTCAGGGAAACAGTGCAAATCGGCACCGCCACCACTACAGAGACAGTAATCCCAAGTGAATTTGATTCCGGCAATCAGAAAAGGGCTGGGTGAACACACAGAGCACAGCTAGATACTGTCTATCTCCTCTATGTGGTGTGTTGGGGAGATGGAAGAGTGGGAGCCAAGGCCAAGAAACAGCTGTTGGTTCCTTTCGAGCCTTTTTGTACCATCTCCATCATTCTACTGAGGGTGAGGGCCTTCCAGATGCAGACAGGACTCTGCCGAAGTGTCTGCCTTTCAAAATGCTTCCTTCATTATTTATTTTTGGGGAAACAAAAAAAAATCACAATTGGCACTGAATGAATACTACTGAATGAACTCAAGACTAAACAATATAAATATGGACGTGAAGGTCCACATGGGAGCAGACAAAGGTTTGGTTATAGTGATGAAGATGATATGAACCTGTACATGACCGGTTCTGCTCCCCACCCTTAAAACACACTGCTCTTTCTAAAGGTAACCACTGACATTAACTTATCTTTGATGCACTTCTCTATGTATTACAATCGCATATGAGCTGTGCACACATTTTGGCATTAATGAGCAAAAAATTACTAACTACAGTTTTGTGGCTTTTGTCACTTAACGGAATGCCTCAGTGATGTTTCCATGTCTGTCCTCTTAATATTTAATTACCATACAGCATTCTAATGAGGACACACCAGACTGTGTTTAATCTCCTACTGAGGAATCTATAGATTAACAAAGTTAATTTTTCTCACATCTATGAAAAGTAAATACCCTGGCGTCAGGGTGTTTGTAAGGATGCACAGGATGCCCTTAGAACTTCTAGTACTGGAATTCTAGATCCAGCCATGATTTAAAGTTTTAAATGTGAGAGGAAACTGGTTGTGGACTTGGTCATATTTCATTGTATACATGCATGAAATTCTCAAAGAGTAAATTAATTAAAATATTAAATATTTTATTTTTGAGAATTTCATACATATATACAATGAAATATGATCATATCTGTCTCCCATTTACAACCTCCATTTTCTGTGAATGCTGTTTTTTTATAGCCTACTAAGTCTAGTCAGCGCTGCCCATATGTACACAGAAGGTAGGGCCATCTACTAGAGTATGGCCACATCCAGCAACTATCCACTGCCAATAGCTCCTCGGTAAGGGGAGGTGCCTGGAGGTCATCTACTCACTTACAGCTTGATCTTGTGCAGATAAGCAACCACATCTGCTGTGAGCTTGTGGGTGTAATTCTAGGTCCAGAAAGCAGCAGCATTGCAAAACTCCCCACCCCATCCATTCTTACACACTGCTTCTCCTTCTGGGATGTTCCCTCGGCCAATGTAGATCTTCCATTTGAGGTTAAGCGCTAAATTTAAGAGTTAATTAACCCACCAACTAAAGTAAAATTTAAATATAGTAAGAAATCCACCTTCTAGAAAAGTTGTACCTTTTTTCTGATCTATTAGCCCTTGCACCACAGTGAGTATCATCCATCTTCTGAATATATGCCAAAGTGATGAGCACAGAGTAGGAGTGTACTTTATTTGCAGACCTGTGATGACCAGTGCATCATTTTGTAAGTGTGCCACTTTGGCTACCTTACTCTGTAGATTACAGTTCTATTCTTGGCCTACCTTTTGCTTTTCTTCTTCTTCTTCTTCTTCTTCTTCTTCTTCTTCTTCTTCTTCTTCTTCTTCTTCTTCTTCTTCTTCTTCTTCTTCTTCTCCTCCTCCTCCTTCTCCTCCTCCTCCTCCTCCTCCTTCTTCTTCCTCTTTGCCTTGCTCTTCCTCTTCCTCCTTCTCCCCCTTCTTCCTTGAAAGATTTTTGACATAATCTAGGGCTTCGTTTTAATAATGATGGGTTTTTTCTGCTGCAGTTGATATATGTTTCACCTGTCCAAACTCATTACAGTCTTTCTCAAGTGGGTGCATTATGGCAGCTATGACAATGCTATTTTTCTATTTGCTGATACCATTTATTTGCTGCCTCCTCTGCATATGGAATATGTCACTGCTCAGCTCCCTGTACAGATGAAGACAGTGCAAGCAGAGTGCAGAGAGCCCTAGATTCTCATCAGAAGGTCTGTGTTAAATTTCATCCCTGAATATACCCTGTCTCCCTCATATACACACACACACATGAATGTGCACACAAGATTTAGTCCAATCTTTCTCTGTATGCTGGTGTCCTCACTGAGTGTTGTTTCAACCAAATTTTTGGAGATATTTGAGACATCACCTTTACATACACATAAACTTCTGCTACTGTAGGCATTCTATCAGTAACTCTTACTGGATGGTAATTACAAGGTCTGAGGGTGAGAATTCTCTACTAACTAATCCCATCAAGAAACATCAAGGTCATGTAACAGAAAATTTCATAGAATCCGTTGCCTGAAATTTTCATAATGCCAGTTGTTCTGTGGCCTGAAGGAGGACAGTTTTCTGTTTACTGCAGTTTGCTATGTAAGTCATAAAAAGGAGTCACTTTGTGATCAAATAACAAGGCTTGGAATACAGCGGGCATATAGCGCAGTGTAGTTCACTGAGGAAACATTCTGAACACATGCAAGGCAAGGTTCAATCCCCAGCACTGGGAAGGAGGTAGAATCCAAGGACCTCATTCAGAGAGAAGAAACTGTGAAAGTTTCTAACCCCATATGGTTAAATACTGGCCATGGCCACTGCTTGCTCCACAACCGAAGGCACCTGCAGATACTGTGCTAATACTCACCATTCCAGTACAAATCTCAATGCTATACAAAGCCTATTCACAAGGCTGTGGCTACCACTGGAAATCCCTCATCACCCAAGGAATTAACTGCTTAGGAAAAACCAGGCTTTCATTCCAACAAAGCCTTGAGCTTAATTAAACCATCAAGTTACTTTTTTAAATTGATGCTGATCACATTTCTCTTGAAGCAAATCTGATTTTCCTGGGACTTCTAGAATCTATACAAATCTAGAAGGAAGATCACAAGAAACACATTTATAGTGAGATCATATGTAATTGTTAACAGCAATATAACTATAACAATTATAATATTTTATGGACACTTGGAAGTGTGGCTATAAATAAACATGTATAGTGAACATCAGACGTATTTTGAAGACATCACCCATCCATCAAAACAAGAACAAGGCTCCACCGAGCTTCTACCCAGTAAGAACTGCCAGGTTGCCTTCCCATAGTCTTCTGATCCATGTCTGAGCTTTCAAATGGCTCCTTCTCAGTCATCCAAGAGTTTACTAGCAAACAGAATGAGGATTCTCTCTGTGTAAAGCAGTATCTATCACAAGCTTCCTCACATCATCACACACCATGTCTGCCTCCAGGCCCAGCTACTTGCTGACTATATTTCTGGTCCCTAGAAAAACCCTGAGATAAATTAGAGACCAGTAACAAGGCCTGACACTACCAGGTTCATTCATGATTTTTGCTCTCAAAACTTCACAATGATTACTACCTTGCATCCAATAGCATTTGTAAGTCCACAAAATAACTAACATTCTTTAAATATTAAAGAATCAAGCCTTTGAAATTCACAATTTAGCAAGTACTATTTCACAAATAATAAATCAGTGCCTTTTTTTAAACAAATTAGACTCTCCTAAACATCCTGACATTGAACACATACTTTTTAATTTAAATTCCCTTAACCACCTAATTACAACTACAAATCTAATGTCAAAATCTTAGAAATTCATTGAGCACTTCAAGAAGTAGATGAAGCCCTTACAAATTATCCCAAGGAGTAAAGGACATATCAAATTTAAGTCCTTTCATGCAGTGACACCAATGTAAGCCTTGTACCTTTCTAGAGTTGTAGTGACTAGGACCTACCCCACCCTCCCACATCAAAGCGTGGTCTACTGAGTTTGTGGGGTCTGAGGCAGTGATCCATTGCATCGGCTTCTGGGTTTGCCATTTGGTTGATGGGTTCATCTGGCTAAACCATGGAACTAGAGTTCCTTTATTATGTCAGTAAGAGTGTAAAAATCATATTTTCCACTTCGAAGGAAAGTTTGATAAGTTTCACTCGGCCAGCAGGAGCCATTGTCTTACCATTGCACCACAGTGGCCCAGCTTGTCACCGTTATTAGAAAATCTCATACTCCTAATCACTACATTATGATTAGCAAATCCATCCAGGGGTTTGGTTTCCTAGGAGATGAGAGATTGAGCTGGTAAAATTATCTCTTCTCCATAGGACACTTGGACAATTAAAAATTTTACCTGCGTCCTGCTAACCTCTCCCTCTACTCAGTTACAGTGATCATTGTGCCAATTAAACCTTAGCGTCCTTGCATGTCACTTTATGTGAGACAGGGGCACCGATCAGCTACCCTGGTTTTTATCATTTTTACTTTTTTACCCAGTGCTATTTGGGGACATGTCTCTACAATGTAAGAACAAATATAATCTTAATAAAATCAATGAAATACCAGTGTCTATTAGTACTCTCCTGGTGAGTAAAAATACATTTAAATTTATGTATTACCTAGCAGGTTCCCTTTATTATCATAACTAGGCTTGGAGTACATACTTTAGAGTATAGTTCTGAACTTGTGAGCTTTCAGATCTGGCTTTCTTCAAATGAATGTAATTTTGAGGTTCAAATGGTGACTTCGTTGTCCTTTAAGCTGGGCCCTTGTTCCTGGCAATGTCACCTGATCCCTTAGAAATGCACTTTTCCCAGGAGCCATAGAATTCTCTTGTTTTCATGTGGCAGGACATCAAATCCCCATCACCTCCAAGAATCTTTGGCTCCAACTAAGGGCCAACACCAGGAACCTGGGATTGGTGCATCTGAGCCAGAAGTATCCCGAAGGACTGTTCTCAGGACCACCTTGGAGGCTGATAGAGCTAGAAAAATTATTCTTTCTCGAGGTTATGAATTCAAAATACATTTTTCTAATTAAACACATTGTCTTAGTCAGTGTTGTAATGCTATGAAGAGACATCATGACCAAGGCAACTCTTATAAAGAGAAGCATTTAGTTGGGGCTGGCTTACAGCTTCAGAAGTTAGTTCATTATCAGTATGGCAGCATGTAGGTAGACATGGTGCTGGAGAGGTAGATGGGAGTTCTACACCTGGAGCCAAAGACAGTAGACAGTGCGGGGGGGGGGGGGGGGCGGGGGGAGACTGGAACTGGCTTGGGCTTTTGAAACCCCAAGTCCACACCAGAGTGACACACTTCCTCCAACAAGGCCACACCTCCTAATTCCTCTCAAGTAGTGCCTTTCCCTGATGACCAAACATTCAAATATATGAGCCTATGGAGGTCATTCTTATTCAAATAACCACTTACATCATGCTAATACAACTTAATATATCTTAGAGATGCTGTTTTACAGACTTGACCATAGATAGCTCACCATTATCTGTTAAGATGTTTGTTCCACAAATGCTTGATAAACCATATTGAATTTTAAAAAAAAAAAAAAAAATAGTCCGCTTCGAAGTGAGGTTTCCTGTCATCCCATTACCCCATACAAGGCTTATTGATGACTCAATCACCACCATCACATGTCCATCAACCCCAACCCACACCGCCTGTTCCTCGAAGTTCACAAGCAGAATGGAAATGTTTCATCACATAGCTGACCTGCTCGAGTGTAGACAGAAGCTAGTCCAGAATTGAAAGTTACCACACAACCCGTGTTCATCTCCCTGCCTGCAGAGACTCACACTCTTTTTTGTCCTCAAATTGCCGCTAAGATACCCAAATTTAGAGACATGACAGTTGTTTAGACCCCCACCCACAGTCAAACCTTTCACTAGCCTTCATTTTCTCTCACCCGGTGTTTTATTGTTTTGGTTTTGGTTTTTGTCATTTTGTTTTGGGTTTTTTTTTTTTTATTTTGTTCCAGTTCTTGTGTTTGTTTTTTGTTTGCTTTGGTTTGGTTTTTTGTTGTTTTGACTCTACTCCTTTAAGTAGCAACATCAACAAAGTTATGAGTAACGACAGATTACTTCTGAGCCCTTCTATTACTCGGCTAGGGCGGTGGGGGCAGGGACCCTTCCCCATCAATCTCACCAAAGAGAGCTAAAAGACTACCAACTGGATGTTGAAAAGGCATGAGAACAATTAAATGTTTAGATGCAGAAGGAAGGCTGGTAGGAATTGGGAAGGAGGGACCATTCTCTTTGCAGCCTGTATTTCTCTCCTCATCACCATGACAGAGCATCTAAGAAAGCAGTTTAAAGAAACTGGGTCACAATCTGAGAGTCTGTCATGGCAGGAAAATCACGGATGCTGAAGCCTGAGGCAGCTGTTCATGTTGCATCCACAGTCAGGAAGCAGAGGGATAAATACTGTTCCTCAGCTTACCTCCTCCTACGTCTTCAGCACCCCAGCCCATGGGACAGTGCTGCCCACATTCAGAAAGGGGGCTTTCTCTCCTCAATAGAAACATCCAGAAGCGTGTTTCCATGGTGATGCTAAATCCAGCCAAGTTGACAATGAAGACGAACCCCTCACCACCCACTTAGGGGAGAATTCTTATGGGATGCACAGAAGTGCCAGCTCTCCGCCTAAGAAGAGAACTTCAGGGTTGGGGATTTAGCTCAGGGGTAGAGTGTTTGTCTAGCAAGTGCAAGGCCCTGGGTTCGATCCTCAGCTTAAAAAAAAAAAAAAGAAAGAAAGAGAGAGAGGGGGGGAGGGAGGGAGGGGAGGGAGGGAGGGAGGGAGGAAGGAAGGAAGGAAGGAAGGAAGGAAGGAAGGAAGGAAGGAAGGAAGGAAGGCGAGAACTTCATCTATGTTTCTAAAGAGTTTGTACTTTAGAAGTGACACTTTGAGGACTATGCGGTGAATATGTCGGGAGTGATGCTATGTGCAGGGTATAATCTGGACTAGAAACGGTAGGGGAACAAGTGATGGGCACACAGAGAGATGGGGGAATTTCAAAGCTAGCTAAAATGGAAGATCAGTCAAGGACGGAGATGAATGGGATATGGAGAAGCGGGGAATGAAGGCTAAGGCATTTCTCAGTTCTTCAGAGAAAGTCGCTTACGGAGTGCTGGCCCTGTGCTCTACACTGAAGACACCTGAGGAGATACAGAAGGGAAGCAAAGCCTAGACTTACAGTTAGTCTTCTTAGCAATAGAACCTACAGGTCTGGTACAGAGGGCAAACCAGACATGGATGTGGGATCATCTGCGGGATTAGGTGTTGTCAGGTGACTGCTGATAACTTAGGAAGGAGATGAGGTGGCCCAGGGAAGAGTCAATCCAATAAGCCTGGAGGACATAGGAAGATTTGAACCCCAGATAATGAGGCCGGAAGTTACTGTGTGGCCAAGAAATAAGAGCACTCTATGGTAGAAAAAAAGCACTGTGGTTTCGTATTTGTCGTTTTAATTAGTTTTCTTATATTCTATCTCATTACAGAGAAGGTTGAAAAGATTTTACAAATTACAAGATAATTTGGTAAGACCCAAAACAGATAGGAGAAGAAGCATAAATAAGAAAGCAAAGGCTGGAGAGATGGCTCAATGGTTAAGAGCATTGGCTGCTCTTCCAGAGGTTCTGAGTTCAATTCCCAGCACCCACATGGTGGCTCACAACCGTCTTTAATGAGATCTGGCTCCCTCTTCTGGCCTGCAGAAATACATGCAAACAGAACATTGTATACATAATAAATAAATAAATAAATCTTTAAAATAAGAAAGCAAGGTGAGACAGTTTGTGAAACTGTAAGCAAAGTTAAGTGTGCTAAGCACAGGCACCAGGCGGTCACGTGCACACTTTGTGTCTCAAATTCACTTCTAAGGGGTAGAGCAGCCAAAGCTAAAAGGAAAATGTTACCGAATACAAGAGTCCCAGTGAAACAAGAATGTTCAAAGTCCAGGCTGGGGACATAGTTCAGCATTAAGAGCACTTGCTTGCCCAGCGTGTGCAAGCCCTGGCTGCCATGCCCAGCCTTCCTGGAGCAAAGGAAAGGGAATGACCATGGTTCAAATGTTCCTGAGCAAAGTAGAATCACTTGTTATTGCTGTCTAAGTGGAATATTTCCCAAAGGCCTGATTTGTCTGCAGTTGACAACCGCTTACTGCTACACAAAAGCACAATAAGCAACTTTCAGCTTTCCTAGGACTTCAAACAGGATCCTCGTTGCTGAACCTCTACCTCCCTCTCAGCAGACACTGTTAAAGATACAAAACAGCATGGGCCGCCGACGCAATGCTATGACGTTGGTTTAATCTGGGGCTGGATTTGGAGCTATGGGAGACCTGACAGGCTCTCAGCAGTCCCCTAAGAACTGTATTGCTCACAGCTGAGCTTTCCATAAGGACCAAACAACAAAGCTCAAGGTCATGGCATCTGGCCACAACTAGAGTACAGATATCCTGGGGCCGATCTATAATACAGTGTGTGTGTGTGTGTGTGTGTGTGTGTGTGTGTGTGTGTGTAAATCTCCTAGAAAGGAGCATTCTCTTCATATATCCTCTCCATCAGCGGTTGTCTTCTGAAAGCCAGAGACTGAGTACGCTGCACCTGACAAGAGGACCTTTGTATTTCTGCAGCAAAGCCAAGCTCCTGCCTCAGCAAGTGAGTCTGCAGATTCTGCACAAAATTAATGGCCAATAAAGCCTCCCTATCCAGGCTGGCCATGTTTCATGGCAGCTAGGGAATCTAGGAGCATTACATTCAGGGTGAATATTTGTTCTGTGCCCTTGGGGCCCTAAATAAAGACGGAAGGCTAGGAAAACTGAGGCTAATGGAAGTGGGAAGGAAACTCCAGCCAATAAAACATGTAGATACTGAAATATATTTAATAGTAAAATGATGGTTTAAAAGTGGCGGGGAAAGGTGCCCAGTTTGTCACTGAAAACCAGAGAGAAGAGCACCCTCATTAGTTCAGCCCAGTCATGCAGAATTATCTCCTTTATTGTTGCAAGCTACACACAATCTCCTTTTAGAGGGGAGTCCCTCTGCACCATGTGCTGCTCCTGTGGCTGGCTTAACCCAGACTGATACCAAAAGGAAGTTCAGGAAAGTCTATTAGACAGGGATGCAAGGTTCATCCTTTTATAATGTTTTATAAATAAAACTTAATTGTTCAAAAATCTGAAGAGTTACTAGCTGGCCCGTCAAAACCCCAGTGTCGGATGGGGACAGAAAGCTCATGACAGACTGTGGGACGTGGCTGAGGGGAGGGTGACCTAGCTGAGATAGCTAGCTGCCGGCTGCTGCCCTTGAGTTAGGAAGAAGGAACGCGTGTTACAATAGGAGTGAGGAGGAGGAAGGTGTCCAGTGTCTCCACTCCTCAAACTTCAACTCAAGTAGACTAAGCTATCGGCTCTGCTGTGCCTGACAACCATCTTGCCCTGGAGTCTTCTCTGCCTGCTTTTAGTGACTGTTTCCAATTTTAGACAGGAAGTCCTGGAGCACATCAGAAAACTCATTTGATTCAGGGCAGAGGCAATGATAGTGCAATAGAAATGATTCTGGTTATTTACAAGTATAACAAGGTCCACGAGGCTTCATTAGGAGCCCACCTGCTTACAGCCAAAGCACGGTTGCATCTCAGTTCCACATGACTGAGCAGGCTTCACTCTCAGTGAGAAGAACCTTCTTCCACCACTGCAGTTCTCAATCTGTCAAGAAATTGATGTCCATACTCACCAGCACAAATACGTTAGCCCCAACCACATGCCCGAGATGTCAAAGCAACTGATCGTGCACAAGCAACATATTCTTGTGTCCTTCACTTGTGTGGGGGTGTTGTAGTTAGGGTTTCTATTGCTGTGAAGAGACACCATGACCACAGCAACTCTTACAAAGGAAAAACATTTAATTGGGGTACCTTACATTTTCAGAAGTTTAGTCCATTATCATCATCATGGTGGGACATGGTGACATGCAGACAACAGGGAGATGAACTGAAACACTGGGCATGCCTTGAGCACATATAAGACCTCAAAGCCTGCCTCCACAGTGGCACACTTCCTCCAACAAGACCACACCTACTCCAACAAAGCCACACCTCCTAATAGTACCAGTCCCTTTGGAGGCCATTTGATTTCAAACCACCATAGTGTGTGTGTGTGTGTGTGTGTGTGTGTGTGTGTGTGTGTGATTGGTGGCTTGAGTATATACACATGTATGTGGAGACATGTGCATATCATGTGGGTACAGGTAGAAACCAGAAGCCAACACTGTGTATCTCTTCAATCACCCTACACCTTTATTCTTTGAGTCTCCCACTGAAACGGAACCTGCAACCAGTGAGCTCCTGGAACCCACCTGTCCACCTCTCCAGCACTAGGATTACATGGACATGCCACTGCACCTCGTTTTTATGTAGGCTCTGGGGATCTGAATTTGGGGCCTCAAGCTTGTTGAGCTGACACTCTTCTGGCTGAACCATCTCCCCAGCTCCCTTTTTATTTTCTTAGAAAGAACAATGGTAACATTCATTAATAACTGCTCAGACCTGAACTTTCCAAATATCAGCAGGCACTCGGACAGCTAGCTTAGCTTGGTTGCAAGCAACAGAAATGTACTTTCTAAACTTAAATGGTAACTTAAATAAAAGAGACCATTCTAGAAATCCGTTAGGCTTCTCATAAGATGCAAACTGGGCCATTTTATTATCTTTTTATAATGACTCTTGATGATTGCATACATGCAAGCTGCTTGGTGACATTCAGAAATTTCACAGCAATGGACTTTCCTGACTGGTTGGTAGTCCTCAGTAATGACCACAAGTCACTTGTATGCAAACATTCTCAAATCCAAAGGACCACATTGGTGCACCCTGGTTGAGCAGTTGTTGACAACCTGGACATTTCCCCCATGTGACCGTGTCTCCTTGTGTCATAAGGCTCAAATCCCTCAAGTTTTCTTCAATTAACTGAACATTTGGTGATTATGCCAAGATGTAAACTATGGGAATGCTTGACAGATTCTTGTCCTACATCCAGTATTGCTTTCATTTTCTACCTTCTGCAGCCTGCTTGGTGATCTGGCCAAGCAAACTCCAGACAGAGGGAACTTACTTGGTCCCGAGAAGCTTAGCAATAGGGTCTCCTATAGCAGATTCTAAGGCAGTGGCAGAAGGAACTCTTGAAACCAGGACTACATGAAGGCAAAGTTGAGAATGGCCTATCCCAACTGTGAAATAAGAATTAAATCCTAGGGAGCAAGGAACTAGGAGATGGTTCACTGGGTCAAGCAGATATGCGGGCCAGCGTTTGGATCACCAGCACCCAGATAAACACTAGACAGGTGTGGCAGCCCACCTGTAGCCCCAGTGCATGAGAGGTGGGCACATGGGATCCCCAGCTAACTAGTGAGACTAGGCAAGTCATCAAACACTAGGGTCAAGTGACAGAACTTGCCTTAATATTTAAGGTGGAAAAGCAAGCAAAGAAGGCACCCAAAAACACCCCTTGGCTTCCACACACGTCTATACACCCATACTCACATGTGTGCCTACACACATGTGAATATACATGAGTGTACATCACATACACATGCAAATAAGTAAAAGTTTTTGCTTTTTAAAATAAAGAATCAAAATCTATAGTGATAGGTAAACCAAATCAATCTTGTTTGTTCCTATCTGTCAAACAGGAAGTCTAGTCATAGTCATTTTTTCCTTAGCAGAATCAGAGCTGGAAGGCTTATGAAGTGGTTCATAAACTGTGAAGATGCTGTTTACCCCCCATGTTGGCCATGGCATTGACTTTACCTTTCACCCTTCTACTTGGGGCCGGTGTTCTGAGAGGGCTGCAGCAGGCCGGAGAACTTATCCCCTCCTTCCACCAGTGTCTCTTGCCTCATTTTGTATATGGTGCAATGTGGTTTCGATAGTAAGTCTTTACTGCACACATATAACACGAGCGTGGTTTCCTCTAGCAACATTGCTCCTTGTTTGCTTGCTGGGGTGAAATCCATCACCATTTTATGGTACTCCATAAATCCCATGGTGTAAGCAAAGAGCACAGTTTGTCCAGAGGCTCTGTCACCCAGATTAGCTTGAGCAGCCGGGCTGCTGGTAATGTACGGAACACCTTTGCTGCTGTAGTGGACATCACGGCCGCATATTCTCTTGCAGCTGTTACCTCTGCTTGACCGCTTAATCTTGAACCCACAGTGCATTGCTCATAAAGCTCCTCAACCCCTTATCATTCCTCCTTAAATTCCTTCTCTGCCAGAGAACATGAGGGCAACGTAGAGGAGACTTTGTGGTTTAGGATATTTGGGTCACTTAAGGAAATCAGGTTGCTTTAATTAATGCTAAGACTGTAGATCCATTATGCAGAAACCAGTTCCAAGCAAATGTGTGTGTGTGTGTGTGTGTGTGTGTGTGTGTGTGTGTTTGCATCTCACACATGTGTTTCTGTGTCCGTGTATATGTCTCTCTGTGTGTCTATCTATGTATGTGTGTGTGTCTGCATATATGTCTCTGTGTGTGTTTGTGTATGTGTCTGCATATGTGTGTCTCTGTGTGTGTATTTGCATGAGTCTATATGTAACTGTGTTGAGGGTACCAAGGGCAGTACAGATGTTAAACTGCACAATGTGAACTTAAGAATGAGTCATCCTTACACATTATCAGATACCTTGATTATCTTTACTAGAAAAACTTGGTCTTTCTTGTTATAATGAGAAACAGGAATTAATTATAAATAACCTCCAAAGAAACAACAGAGGTGCTACCACTTAGCTGGAAGCCAAACAAATTGTAGTTTCTCCTAATACAGATTCAGGTTGGGACAGAAATGGCAACATATGAAATATAAGGAGACTTGGAAAGAGATACAGAAAAGTAGGCATGCCCACAGTCTTCACAGTTTTGTCAAGATCCTGTGCTGTTCATCCTTTACAGGCCTCTCCAGAACAGGCTCTCCAGGCTCTAGAGTAGATGAAGAAAGAAACATTCACTGGCTTCCTGCACATGCCAGATTCTATTCTTCAACTGAATCAAAGCAGTGTACACGAAGTTATAGACAAGCCTGAGAGGTAACGAGCAGTTCTGGCCTTCAAGGAGTGGTTAGTTACGTGGAGGACTACAGAATACACACAGAAAGCACTGGTCTTCAGTGAGTACCCAGTGAGGTGAACAACAACAGTGGTCTGTGTAGAAGAGGAGGTGTGGTAGCATTGTCAGGATCAGATAGACCAGTTTAGGAAAGTGCTGTGAAGACTTGAGGGTTTGGGCCTTGAACTTGACAATTCTTGGCTGAAGGTCACTGTTCTCTTAAGTTCATGAATGGAGATTTGCCGGTCAATGAACCGTCTGGATTCGCATTTCCTGGGATGAGGTTTCAGGACTTACATCAGACCCTCAAATGGAAGATCAGAAAGGTGAAAATCCACTCCCTTACAAGCAATTGCATAAGCAATAAGGAAAAAAAAATTATAAATAGGTGGCAAGTAGACAAGAAAATGTTGGGGAAATGAGCAAAACATGTTTAAATAGAAGAAGTGGCCCCATATCCACAAGAGATGGAATTGGGAAAGCAGAGGAGATGAGAAAAAAAGATCTGTCAGGATTAGCCTGTGGACTCTGTTCAAGAGAACAACAGGGCAACCTGGGCTTTGAGACAGGTTAAGCTGACGACTCTGTGCTCGGGATAAAGGTTAGTGAGCCTGATGTCGTAAAGAACCTAAGTCCAGGGATGAGGTCAACAAGCTGAGCTGGTGGCGGTAGCAGGGAATAAATATGACGGATTCAGGAGATACTTTGAGGAAAACAGATAAAATGTAGTAACTTTAAATGTTAAGTGGTTTGGGATACAGGTGGAGGAAAACAGACCAAGAATAACTGAGAAGCCCTAGTCTGCCTGACTTATCTGTAGAAATGAGGAATCTTCTGTGCCCAAGAGGAGTATCAGAGATGCCCCTGGTCTTGCTCTTCCCGCCCAGAGTCTCCTAGCCTGGACAACTGATCCCATCTAACTTCCGGGGGTACTCAGCACTGTTGGTTAGCTCGAGGCTGTATCATTTTTGTTTGTTATTAGTGATCCTTCTCCGAATGACGTTACCACGATGTGATAAGGAGACAAGCAAGGACACGAACATTCCACAGAGATAAAAGCAGCCTGGCTTTCCGGGTGCTCACAGCGCGTCAGCTCCATTAGGCTCCGTGGTGTTTCATTAGAGCCAATGTCACTTAAGTTTTTATGTTCACTTCAAGGCTATTTGTTTTGACAAAGGATTCTTTAAAAAGGCAGTCAGAACTTTCTGGGTTTTATTTAACTTTATAACCATCTAATTTACTCCCCAATAAAGAGATAACTAAGCATTCCTGTTACGTCGCTAAAATGCTCTTTACATAATTTTGAAATACAACGTAAGATTCTCAAAGGAGGAAATTATTGCCAAGGAAATGCTGACCCAGCTATTTAGGTTTGATGCCAAGATCTAGGGACTCCTCACTTCCCTCTTTATGAACACACACATGCTCTATAACTTTGAAAGGTGCTTCTTCCATTGATATGTTGGTACTTCTCTGAGAAAGTGAGACTCTGACCCTGGCACACAAAGGGCGGGAAAGGAGTTCCCCCAGAGGCAACAGTCAGGAGTAACTGTGATTAGCAATGTGTTGGGTGACTCAGGGGTAGGAAAGAATGAGGGTGTGGGCTTGGAAGAGTTGTCCTCTCGGCTGGGTTTGGTTATACATGCCTTTAATCCCAGCACTTGGTAGGCAAGAGGCAGATGGATCTCCAAGTAGCCAGCCTGGTCTACCTAGTGAGTTCCAGGACAACCAGAGCTAAATAATAAGATCCTGGAGAACAAGAGAGAGAGAGAGAGAGAGAGAGAGAGAGAGAGAGAGAGAGAAGGAAGGGAGGGAGGAAGAGAGGGAGGGAGGGAGGATAGGATAGAATTTGCTCGCTTTTCTCCCAAGGATGACTGTAATAGATTCAAATAGCTCACTCTCTGATTTACCACCTCATAATTCAACCACTGCTCAGCGGAGCATATTTGTTCCATATTGTTCTCTGCTACATAGGATTTCCTCCCTATCTGTCTAGGTACAGCTGGTCTCAGAGATGACTTAAATCATGCCTGTCCCCTGGACTTCCTTCCATTTATTTCAGGCTCTGGCATCACGTCTTCTCTCTACAACCCAACAGCAACAGCCTCCCATCCCCCCCCCCACCCCATCCCCACTGCAACAAAAAAGTCAGATAGGCTTGCTCCCATCCCCCCTCTGACAGCCTGATCCTCTAATGCAGGTGATGCCCCACATGTCTTTTCTCTTTCTCACAGTGCAGGCCCCAGTTCTCAGGCAGGGCATCCCTGGATGCTCCTGTGTAAAAAACATGCCTGGTGTGTTCCGAGGGAAAGAAAAAAACAAACGTGGTTTTAGAACCATCTCCCATGGGAAGGAAAACTCTGACTATGCGGCTATATGGTTGTTTGTTTGGGGTTAGTTCTTTTAGCAGAATGTACAAAAGGGACCTGGTATGATGGTGCATGTCCACAGCCCCAGCACGCCAGAAGTTCAAAACCCCCTCAAATATGTGCAAGACCTTGTCATAAATTAAATAAATAAAGGAGAAAAGAAACAAGGCAACAATCCCACTGGGAAAACATCTCCAATACAATAAGCTGAGGAGTGGTTTTGTGGAGATGGAAGTGGATGGAAGGAATTCCCACTTGTATATCAGAGGTTCTGTCCCTGTAAGACTCTGAGCTGTGTGCAGACTGCGCTTGGACATGAACGCCGGCTCACTCACATCACCTGTGTGACAACACCTAGTCTGTGCTTCCAGAAACAACCCTGCAAGTCAGATACTCTAAAATTCAGATCCAGTAACTAAGCTTCTCAGGTCATTCTCTGGGCACACAGCTTGAACTCCTTTGCAGGATGGGGTAAGGGGTTACCATCATAAGTATATATGTGAGCGCGTGCATGCATGTGTGCGTGTGTGTATGTGTGTGTGTGTGAATATATTTACAGGGTGGGATGGGGGTTATCATTATAAGCAAACATGCATATATATATATATATATATATATATATATATATATATATATATGCGATTATATTTAGAAGAAGATAGTTTGAGGCAGGAGAGTAACATGATGAAGCATCTTCTCAATTAGCAAAGGCTTTTGTTTCTGCTTCTTTTTCTAACTATGAAGTCAATGCCCCTATACTCTCTTTCCCCAATACAGACGCAACAGAGTTTCTTTATTTATTTATTTTTCATGGCTCCCAAGTAGCTCATATTGCCCTCTAGAAGGCAATAAATACTTAGCCACCTGAGCTGCTAGTTTTTCTCAGACTTCTGGCAAGTTTTGTGGCCCTCTCAACTATTGGATTTCCAAATCAAATGCATTTTCTATTTAAACCTTTTATTTATGATACTTTTGAGTAAATCCAGACCAATGGAATAAACTCTGAAACATAGATTTTAGCAGAATAATGAAGGTTGCTTTTTTTTTTTCATTTGTAACTTTCATAGCATGGCTATTTCAATCACAGAGGAGATAGAACAATTAAAGAGATTGTCTCTGGAGTCAGAGGGAAGGAAAAAAGAAAAGAAAAGCCTTTAGTCAAGTAGACACTAAAGAAACATTTCCTCAAACATACGATTTATCCTTCTCCTAGATCAGGAGGAGAATACATGACCATGCTCTGTAACGAGAAGAATCTGGGAAGTAGTTGCTGAGAAACTTATCTTTGGTTTCATTTCTTAGAAGCCACTGATGTTTCAGTGATAAGGTACAGGCACTGAGGAAAATGTCCTCCACGCGCATTCCTGTGGGATCTAAAACAATACACTCTTGGAGCCGAACATCAGGTTTGTCGTGCACTGCACAAAATGGACACTTTTCTAGCTTCCTTTCTGTTGCTGTGAAAATATACCCTGACACACAGCAGTGTAACGAGAAAGGGTTTGCTTGGCTTACACTTTCGGGTCACAGCCCATCATTGTCAGGAAAACACGGTGGCAGAGACTTAAAATAGCTAATCACATCATACCCACAATCAAATGCAGAAAGAAGAAATCCACATATGCCATTCGTGCTCAGTAGCATCTCTACAGTTACACTTCCAGGGACCCCTGCCTAGGGAATGATGCTACCTCTAATAGACTGGATTTCCCACATTAGTTAGTAATCAAGACAATCCCCACAGACATGACCACAGGCCAACCTCATCTAGACAACCCCTCATTGAGACTCTCTTCACAAATGATTCTACATGTGCCAAGGTAGTAATTAAAACTAGACATCACAGATAGATTTATTAACCTGATTGTGTGACAATATGAAACTTCTATGGCTTCTCTGGGCTTCAGGTATAATGGAGATATAAATCAGCAATCTCTCAGCACTCAGTCAGGACTAGAGAATAGAGAAGATTACCTGATGTCCTGGAATAGTGTCTGGTTCTCTGACATGCCCTGGAAGCTCAATAAATAATGGATTTTTCTCTTTCTCTCTTGAAAACCTTTTTTCTATCTTATAGAACAAAACTACTAAGAAACTGAGGTGGACATTCACACCTGTCTTAAAATAACACTTATTGGGAGATCTCTGAAATTAGCTCTTCGTCTTGTTTACTTTTCTGTAGCTGTCACCATGACCAAAGCAACTTATAAAAAAAAAAACATGTCATTGGGTTACAGTTCCCAGGGGTTAGAGTCTATGAACAGCTGAGAGCTCACATCTTGATTTGCAAGCAAGAGACGGAGAGAGAGAGGGCCAGGCAGTGGTGGTGCATGCCTTTAATCCCAGTACTCGGGAGACAGAGGAAGGTGGATCTCTGTGAGTTCAAGGCCAGCCTAGTCTACAAAGTGAGTTCCAGGAAAGGCACCAAAAGCTGCATAGAGAAACCCTGTCTCAAAAAGAGAGACAGAGACAGAGACTTGGCATTTCATGAGTCTTTTGAAACCTCATTGTGACACACCTCTTCCAACAAGGCCACACCTCCTCATCCTTCCCAAACAGTTCTACTAACTGGGGACCATGGGGCCATTCCCATTCAAACCATCACACTCTTCACATCAGTTTGCAAATATGCAAAATGGAAATTACAGAGCTTACTTTACCTACTTTACAAGGTGCTGTGATGTATTTGAAAAATGTACAGAACTGAGAAAAAAAATCTGTGAGATAGGAAAACCTGACTGACATTTAGAAGACTGGATTCTAGTCATGTGACCTTCATCAAGCTCCTAAGTGTCACTGCCTATCATTTCTCTTATATTTAATACAATCAATGATAATTACATTACTTTCTAGGTGTACTTACATGTTGATAACATAGTATTGGTTATAATAGGAATGTGGTACACCTTCTTTGCTATTATCTCTCTAAATCCTCATACTTATGAACTATTAGTTTTGCTTCCTTCATCTACCACATAGGGAAAATCCTAAACCTCCATTAAAAGGTAGCAGAGAAATTAAGTGATATAGTGACTAGCTATAAGTAGAAGGCAGTCTATATTTTCAGAATCCATGCAAGGAACAGGCAGCAACAGAGAGCACTGTGTAGAAGGTAAGAACACAGTGGACTTTGCAGTCACAATAGAGTCTAAAAAGCACTGTAGAGGACAAAGTTGAACCTCCCATCTTTCCCCATTTTCAGATCTGTTCCCTGGGTTTCTGTTGTGACAAGATGAGCTAATGGCTCAGGCTGAGAAAAGGAAGC
Organism: Onychomys torridus; assembly: GCF_903995425.1. NCBI lineage: Eukaryota > Metazoa > Chordata > Mammalia > Rodentia > Cricetidae > Onychomys > Onychomys torridus. The sequence continues at coordinate 15,242,672 of NC_050463.1, forward strand.
TCCACCAAGTAGAACACCACCCCCATGCATTTAAATGTTTGTGATTGGGCCCTTTGAACAAAAGGTAAGCATTTTTAAAAGCAGACCAGCGTATATAAAATGTGTGTCATGTGACATGGAAGATTCAGAATTGAACACCCACTGTGACAAAGGAGCCTATGAATTCCTGTACTGTTTGATGAGGCTGTGGGAAGTTGTGGAGAGTCATGACTGGACAAGGGGTGGGAGGCATGACTCAACAGTTAGATACAGAGAGACCTTAGCAAGACCTGTTTATTCAGAGTCTTCTCTGTCGTAGCTCAGAGATAAGGATTCCTTTAGTGTAGGGTACACGCCTCACCATTAGGATCTTATGAGGTACAGAAGGTCAGAAAACTTCAGGGCTGGCCTCAGAAGATGGTGGGAGAAGGTCAGAGACGCCTTTCTGCCTCTGCTCTTTCCTCCAATACAGATGTGCCCTACTTTGGGGGCACTGCATCCTGAACAGCAACAGACTTGGAAACTGGGCTTCTTCCTCTTCTTTGCCCATCTGTCTTCCCTTCCAAATCCTCACAGGTAACATTTATATGTACTTACAGTTCTTCATCAAACATGCTGCTGTCATTTTGACCAACACACACACACACACACACACACACACACACACACACACACACACACACACTTCTGTCAGAACCTCACATAAGCACAGAGACACATTGACGAGGTGGAAGCAGGAGGATAAGTACACGTTTGAGGCCAGCCTGGAATACACAGGTAGTTGTAGGTCAGCTGGGTCTACAGTGTAAGATCCTGTCTCACAAAAAAAAAAAAACAGGTAGAGAAACAGAAGTGTGCACACGAATACATCCATCCTTTACTTTTGACCACCCCTGGGTTCCCCAGCCCCTTAGTAGTTCAAGAGACTCACATGAGAAGCAGGAACTGATGGGATTATTGTAATTAAAATACAACTGATGAGGTATATACTTAAACATGACAGACTAAGCAAGTACATTTCTCTTTGCTTCTCCTCAAATCCCACTAAAATGATGGCCACACGTAAATTGTGGGAATTGGGAAATAGATGGCCTGTGACAAATGACCAGAAAAGGCTAAAACTTAAACTAAGAGGAAAGGTGGCTTGTGTCACCCACTCCAGAAAATTTTAAGGAATGGAGTCATAAGCCAGGCTTAATGGTGCATGCCTGTAGTCCAAGCACTCAGACCTGCTTGTGGGAGGAAAAGACCTTTTTGTGATCTTGCAAAGAGGAAGTGTCATTCTGAAGTCTTGATTCCACCTGTTTGTGCTCAGCTTGAGACTGAGGAAAATCACAAGTCCCTCCACAATCCTGCTACTGAGAGCCATGGTGACCCAAGAACTTACTAACTTACTAACAACTTACTAACAGTCCTTTCAAAGCTAGCTCAAGGAATAGAACATCCACTCAACAGTCTGAAGTCAGCCCCAGAACACAGCATGAGGGTGCTAGCCAGGAAGTCAGCCCCAGAACACAGCATGAGGGTGGTAACCAGGAAGTCAGCCCCAGAACACAGCATGAGGGTGGTAACCAGGAAGTCAGCCCCAGAATACAGCATGAGGGCAGTAGCCAGGAAGTCAGCCTGCACAGAGTGTCCACAAAGCAAGTTCTCGGGCCTCTGTATCTGCTGCTCAATCTCTAATAAGGTTTGAAATCATGCTTTCATCCCAGATCTCTAGGTTAAAGAAAATGCCAATATCCTTGTCAAATGAATGGCCTGTCTCTTTATGCAAGTTTATTTAGGAGAAGTGGGGTTTTCAAACAATTATTTTCATGATCTAGGTTTCATCATCTGACACACGTAAATGTTTTTGTTTGATTTTTTTCTATTTTTTTCAATGTTAGGATCAAACCTAAGGCCTTGACCATGCTATGCTGTGCAAGTCCTCTACCACTGATGCACAGCCTCAGCTGCTGGAGCTGTGTGTGTGTGTGTGTGTGTGTGTGTGTGTGTGTGTGTGTGTGTGTGTATTGGTGACAGGGTCTCGTGAATCTCAAACTGGCCTTGAACATGCTAAGTACTAAAGATGACCTTGAATTTCTGATTCTTCTGCCTCCACCTACCAAGGACTGGGATTACAGCTTTACACCACCATGCCTTGTTTTATGTGGTGCTAGGGATTAAAAAAACAACTTTATACATGCTAGGTAAACCACTACCAGAATAAGTCCATGGAGTTTTGAAATAGGGACTGTTTTAGTTACTTCTCCATTGCTATGAGGAGAAGCATGACCAAGGCAACTGATAAGAGGAAGCATTTAACTGGGGCTTGCTTGTAGTTTCAGAGGTTAGTCCACAATCATCATTGTAGAAAGTGTGATAGCATGCTAGCAAACATGGCACTGGAGCAGAAGCTGAGAGCTCAGATCTGGTCAGCAAGTTGCCAACAGAGAGACTGGAGACATACAAGACCACACCTACTTCAGCAAGGCCTCACCTCCTAATCCTTCCCAGATAGTTCACTAACCAGGACCAACCATATGAGCCTATTGGGCCATTTTCATTCAAACCACGGCAAGATGGAAGCTAACCTACACTTCCCAAGTTCTAAGATTAGAGGTAGGTGCCACCACACTCAGGAATTTTCTGTTTCTTGCCACTAAAGACCTATATACCTCAGATACTAGTTCAAACATGGAAGTCCTTAAGGCAATTGGAATATTAAACATATCTATAAAAACAGCAATAGCCACCATCACGCTTGAGTTCCACAGAGTCTCTAACATGCTACAGAACTCAGGAAAGCTCTTATGACTACTGCTGTGGTAGGATCCTGATTAGAGCCAGCTGAAGAGAGCAGAGAACACGGTCTGCAAGGATCTATGTGCAAAGTTCTCAACATCTTCAGAGACCCGGACTCCAGCCACCCAACACTTATGCACGACCACTCAAATGGATCTCTGAGTCAGGATGGTGTCCCAAGTGTCCAGGGATGTGTCCAGAGTTTTGAGGGATTCGTCACACTGGAATGACTGCCTCAGGAGAATCTCACAGCCTAAACCATCTAACTAACTGCATACTTGGTTTTTCTATATTAGTCAGATCCCCATCTCGAGCCACCTCATTGGCATAAACTATCAGGTCATGTGTGGAGTGAGTGGGCCACCATCAACGGCAAAACACTCCTTTCGAGGCAGGAGCAGAGACAGTGACCAGATCCCTTGAAAAGTGAATTCTGAGTCTCACTCCAGTGAGTCTACAGCATGGTTAAAAGATCAGGAATGCTTTCACTGGAAGTAGGTATGGCACTCATTTACACAGGACAAGCTAGGGTTTTGATAAATGTTAACTATGGTTTCAGATGAAGTGGAGGGTTTCACTGCCTGAGTAGGGACTGGGCAAGGAAAGGCGGCTGCCTAAGCAAATTATAAACTGGACTCTTTAAACGTGCCGAAGCTGATCCTTAGTATTGAGCCAGCGGTTACCGGGAAGGATGAGAGCAGCAGCAGAGCAAAGTATTGTTGCCTGGAAACCAACGATTGAAATATCGCGATATTACTAAACACCAATTAAAATAATAAATAATAAACTCTTCTAAAATATCCAACGACACCCTCCTTTACTCCTGAAAGAAGAAGAAGAAACTCAAAAAGTATGAAGTATGAAAAAATCTAATCGTGCACCCTGTGTTGAGATACCAAAACGTGCTCTGCGAAGTCTTGGAAAGTGCAATTTCACAGCTCGACCTCCGCCCGGCAGGTGTAAGGGACCTGGGGGTGGGGAATGCGCATCCAACACATCCTGTGTCCTACAGTCCTGCCCTGTCTGATGAGTCCTCAGAGAGGCCGCGCAAGTTCTCAGCACCGCAGGCTCTCAACTTACTCGTAGAGTGTTTTTGCAGGAAGTGAAACAGCTCTGAGAAATGTTCCTCTAAAGGTTTCAAACAGCATATTCGTGTGTGTGCGTGTGTATGTGTGTGTGTGTGTGTGTATCTGTGTCTGTGCACATGTGTGTGCATGTATGCACATGTGCATGGAGTGTGTATGGTGTGTGTGTGTGCACATGTGTGTGCATGTATGCACATGTGCATGGAGTGTGTATGGTGTGTGTGTGTGTGTGCCTGTGTGTGTGAGCATCTGTGCACATGTGTATGCATGTATGCACATGTGCATGGAGTGTGTATGGTGTGTGTGTGTGTGTGTGTGTGTGTGTGTGAGCATCTGTGCACATGTGTGTGCATGTATGCACATGTGCGTGGAGTGTGTGTGTGGATGGTACGTTTGTGTGGATGGTGTGTGTGTGTGTGTGTGAGCATCTATGCATACGTGTATGCATGTATGCATGTGTGCGTGGTGTGTGAGTCTGTTTGGGGTGTGTGTGTATGTGTGTGTGAGCCTCTGTGAACATGTGTGTGCATGTATGCACATGTGCATGGAGTGTGTGTGTGTGTGTGTATGGGGTGTGTGTGTGTGTCTATGTGTGTGTGTGTAAGAAAAAGTATGATGCCTCACCCTGCTTCCTGATATCTGTTTCCTTTCTTTGAGTTTTCGGAAATGTCAACTCAACTAGATCAATGTGATCTGTCTAGAACTCTACGAGAAGAATGAGGAAGGAATCTCACAGGAAAACCAAACATGGACCCCTTCACTCGGGGAGTTTACAATCCATCCCACAATATTCTTTTTAAAGTTGATGACATAATAAGTATTTTAAAAATTCAAGGTGAATAAAAAGTGAGCCTCTGCTGAATCTGGAATAAGGATGTGAATTTTAACCTACACACACACACACACACACACACACACACATGCCTAAAGAGAATGGAGGAGAGAGAAGTATTCTAGAAACAAGAGCTGGCACTAAGGCAGGCTCACAGATAAGGGAAAATGCTCACCAAGGAAGCTTGTTGGGTGGAAGGATAGCCTGGGAGAGAGGTTCTAATCTATTCTGTTACAACAATGAAATACTTAACAGTGGTTATCTTTGTAAAGAAAGAAGCATGAGCTCACGGTTCCAGAGGTTGGGAGACTGTTTGTGTAGGGGTCATCTTGTTTGCAGAGTCTCGTAGCAGTGTAGAGCAGTATGTGGCAATGATAAGAAACAGAGACTGGATACCAGTGGTGTGTCTATCTGGTCTCTCTTCTTCTAAGGCCATGAGGATTCAATCACAGAAGCCCCTCCTGTGATCTAAAGCTAAACGCTTTGTGAAGTTCCTACCTCTGCACACCACAGTCAGACTAAGTGTCCACCCTCTTTATACCTCACAAAGGGAATTGAAGTTCAGTATATGATGCCTTGGAGACAATGCAAACTATGTCCAAACCACAGCAGGTATGAAGCATGGCCAATGTACCTGCGTAGATGTCCACAGCTTTTCGAATTGTTCAGATAGACAAAGAGAATCTGTTACTAGTTTTCCAGTGTCTAATGTAAGCTGCAAACGTTTACATGACAGAGAAACAGAGAGCAAATATTGGAGTACGGATCTGAATAGGACTGTGGCCTCTATTCTAGAATGAAAATATATACTATTTCTTAGAGAAACGATATTAATTACATGATAGCTCAGAAGGTGGTTTTCTTACCCTATGTTTTTTCTGTGATCCATAACACTGGTGAAATTCAAGCTCATAAGCAGGCATTCACAGGGAAACAATATCAGAGGAAAAACAGCCTGCAGAAAGAATTCAGTTCTAACAAATGTTCTTCAAATTCCAGCCACATCGGGTACATGCTGATAATTCAAACTAATGCTATTTTAATGTCACAAGTCGGGAGGACAGAAGAATTCACTGGATGGGCAGGATTGGCATTTGTAGCACAATATAAGGTGATGTGATTATTACAAGCTAACAAGATATATTTAAACAGAAACAAACCCCATGTTCCAATGCAAGGCATAGAACATGTGCATGGATAACATAAGTAGAAAGAACTAGGGATCACAAATGCAGTGTGCTTTCTCCACATAGAACAGAATCCAACTTGGGCTATGTTTAAAGAGATCAGTATCCACAGGCAGGGCAAGGACAGTCTGGTCTATTCTACCCAGACAGCATCATGTGGTGTCACCACACACTCTAGAGGGGAATGTGGAGGTCCAAAGTTGGGTACAAGGACAGTCTTGTTCACTACAGGGTAGGCAGACAAGACCACAGTCTCCTCTGAGGAAATTATGCCTCATGTGTAATCCTGTTCCCAGGCACACTATGAATCCAGAGTAGAGGTAGACTTCCTGGTAAGATGGCAACTGGATGCTGCCTCTGTGTGACAAAGTGAAGTGTCAAACTAAGAAAATGAATGGACTCTGTTACAAGGAAAGAAAGCCAGAAAGAGATTCAGAGGTCCAGGAAATGGATGGTAGGACAGCAGAAAATTGCAAACAGAAGCTCGGAGCACCAAAAAGAGGAAAGGCAAGCCTGGCACAACTCCACCAGGGGGTCTGGAGGCAAAAGCCTCACCTGAAAGGTAGCCCTGGTGAGTAGAAGTTGGTGTTGCTGCCCACAGGACAAGCCCACAGCCTCACAAGTACCAGAACTGGTTGCGGGCTCACTGAGCATAGACTACTACAGCCAGCAGTACATCAACAGGAGAGAGACACATCAGCAGGAGAGAGACACATCAGCAGGAGAGAGACACATCAGCAGGAGAGAGACGTACCATCAGTCCAGACAGTACCCGCCAGGCACCGTCCTGAGAGAGAGCCCATTGTTTTACCCTGAGCTACCCCCGGGGCCTGAAGATCAGGAACACTGTAATAAGAGAACCTGAGTTCAACCTACCACAGCCCTGGGGTGAGAAACTGCATTGGGAAATAAGAAAGGCCTAAAGCGAGAAATCCACAGAGTCTGTTTAATGAGCAAAGGAATTTATTAGGGGCAACTTACCACAGCACAGGTCTGGGGAAGCTGAGCTGTGTCTCACGCTGATCTTCTGCCTGGTCCAAACTCTTCCTGGTCAGTCCCTGCATCCAAACCATGAGGGAGCCAAGAGAGCACCACATACACGCATCCCATACATACATAAGGGTCCCAAGCAGCCATGCCCCAGGGGTATGTACTTCAAGGTCATAGGCAGGTGTAGCAGTCGTCTGCTGCCTCTCTAGGGCAGTGCTTCAACGTCATAGCTAGAACAGCTACCCATTACATCGGTCAGATGCTGACAAGCCAGAGTACGGAAAGCCGGAGATGTGGCCCAGGCAATGGTGTCTAGGGAAAGTTAGACCCATCTTTGGAGTCTTGGAACAGAGGTCATCAACTGGGACCAAAGCAGCAGTTCAACAGCCTTGAGCCTCAAATCAGGAGGCAGATCAACCTCTGGACCCAACTATCTGCCATGAAGCTCATTGCTGTAAAGTCCATGAACTAGGAACCTCCACAGCTACATCTCTCCATTGATGTTCAGTCAGTTTAAAAGTTCAAAGGCGGGCTAGAGAGATGGCTCAGAGGTTAAGAGCACTGGCTGCTCTTCCAGAGGTCCTGAGTTCAGTTCCCAGCAACCACATGGTGGCTCACCACCATCTATAATGAGATCTGGCGCCCTCTTCTGACCTGCAGGGATACATGCAGGCAGAACAGTGTGTACATGATAAATAAAATAAATCTTTTTTTTTTAAAGTTCAAAGGCATGTCCAGCTCTTGGCATTGTGGTTGCTTCCCCAACTCCCAACACTCTGGAAGAAACCCTGTCCATCCCCAAGCCCAGCTAGGACGTTAACTACCTTAGGCACTATAAGCCGGGGAGAGTGGGAGAGCCTGCTTACTCTACAGACAGGGAAACTAACTGTGGACAGTGGTGGTTCCCATTATGGGGTGGGGAAGAGAATCTGCTGAAGATAACATCAGACACTTGTCCAGTACAGGCTAATGAGGAGGAGCTATAAATATTATATGCAAAAATAATCAAAATCCTCCAGGGTCTGTGAGATGGCTCCAAGGATAAGGGTGCATGTGTGGTAAACGTGGTGACCTGGGTTCCATTCCTGGAAATCATCCAATGGTGGGATTGAAGTGTCCAGGAATATAGAAATATAAAATGATAAGCCTACGAGATAAAAACTGACAACCATCAGCTATAAAGGTTAACTGCTCACAATGGCTGCCTGCCTTACAGCCAGCTCCTCTGTCAGCAGCCAGGGGTTAACTTTTAACCACCTTGCCCCTTATAGCCAACAACTGCCTGGACCAAAGTTAACTTTTAATAGCTGTTTCTGTGTGACTCCAAGCATGCACCCCATGCCTGATGGTCCTACATGACTTCTAGTATGCACCCTGTGCCTGATACTCTAAAAGGGGGACAGTGCCCACCTCCATTGCCACAGCCCCAGAATTCCAACATTGGCTATGGTCTCTACTAGCTTTTGTGCCCCTCAGTGTTTTATTTTTATTTTTATTTTTTATTTTTTTTTCTGGAATAAAGTTTGCTTCTGGTTTAATAGACTTTAGTGGTCTGTCCCCCATTATTGCGTGATCCCGGATCCAACAGGATAATAAAACTTAATTCACAACATTACCTTCTGGCCTCCACACACAGACCGTGGTATGCATGCCTACAGAGAGAGAGATGGGGGCAAATAATAAATTTTTTAAATGTTTAAAACCACCCAGTTAATAAATTAGCTAATAAATTGAATAGAGAAATGTAAAGGGGGAAATGCTAGTGGCTAATTAATATTTGGAACAGTGACTCAACACCCTCAGCCATAGGAAAAAAGCAAATTAAATCTGTTTTGAAATTCCATCAGCCCAGTCAGTATTGCTATCACCAAGAGATCAGAAAAGAACAAATGTTGATGAGGAGGAAGAGATAAGGAAAGCTGGTGGTAGTGGAACCTGCTAAGGCCAATATGGAGATTCCTCGAAAAGCCTAAATATAGAAACACCGTATGATTCAGTTACACTGCTCCTGAGTATGCATCCTGAAAGTTCTCTGTCAGCACACAACAACGATACTCACATATCCATTGCAGCCCTCTTCCTAACAGCTGAGGTACACAATCAGACAACATACTGACCAGTATATGCGTGTGTAAAGAAAATGTGGAACACATACACAATGGGGTTTTGTTCAGCTGTAAAGAAAAATCAAATTATAACATTTACAGGAAAATGGATAGAACTAGAAATCATTCTGCTGAACAAAGTAAGCTGGACTTAGAAAAACAAATACCATGTTTTCTCTCCTAGATGACATGTAGATGAAAATTATGTGTGTGTTTATATGCATCATGCTATATATTTATGACATGAAAGTGGAAAGGACATTATGAGAAGGGAAAAAGGAACCTAAATGGGAGGGGGTCTTAGTCAGGGTTTCTATTGCAGTGAAGAGAAACCATGACCATGGCAACTCTTATAAAGGAAACCTTTCATTGGGGAGGCTCACTTATATTTCAGAGGTTCAGTCCATTATCATCACAGTAGGGAACATGGCAGTGTGCAGGCATGCATGGTGCTGGCTACATCTTGATCAGAAGGCAACAGGAAATGGACTGTGACACTGGGTGGTATCTTGAGCATAGGAAACCTCAAAGGCCACCCCTACAGTGACACACCTTCTCCAACAAGGCCACACCTCCTAATAGTGCCATTCCCTATGAGCCTCTGGGGGCCAACTACATTCCAAGTACCTCAGAGGGCATGGGATATGCATGTTAAAAAGCAGAAAGGGGTAGTTAGTACTTAGGAAAAGGATTAGCAGAGGGGAGAGGAGGGGAATGGGAAGGACAGAGGAAAAAGCAAGAACAACACAGAATGATATATGTATGAAACTGTCGCAGTAAGACCCATTTCCTTGTATGCTCACAAAAAAAGTGACTTAACATGTAGAGGAAGAGCCTGTTGTCTACATGCAAAAATCTTTCTTATGTTTGCTCTCTCAGGAAACTTGTAGAAAATAAAGTTTCTGCAAAAACAAAGGAGTAACTAAAAAAGAAAAAGGGAAATGTGGGAGGCATTTAACAGGAGATCAGGGCAAAAGAGGTAAAAAGAACTCCATATATGAGAAAAAAAAAAAAAGGAAGTCTCCAGGCAATAACTGGTGGCCATTTTATAGAGCCACCATTCCAGATTAAACCAGGACAGCAAGAGGCCCTGAGATGAAGGGCTCCAGAAGAAAATAAAAGTGATAGATCTTATGACAGGCTCATAGGAAGGAAGAACGGATTGTGAGGCATTTTATAGAGTTATAAGGGAAGTAGCAAAACTTAGTGAGAGATTGGAAGAAAACTGAGCAAAATGTGTTAACAACTTCTGAAAAACCAAAAGGAGCACACAGGAAAAAAAAAAAAAAAAACATTCATATGAAGCTCTGTGCTCAGCACTGAAGAATCAGCATAGTTACTAACTATGAAAAGAATGAATATGCATGTTATCAAACGCATGACAGAGATACAAGGAGATGAAATATGTATGAGTGATGAAATGTCCTGTCAGGAATCTTTCTGTGCAACACACCACTCTCAAATGGTGGCTTAAAACAACTGCCATCTTACCTGCACATAGCTTAGCAATTTGGGCTGCACTCAGATGAGCACGCCTTCAGTCACCCAAGGGACCCAGGAAAGACAAACTATACAGAACAGCTTCACATTGGTATTGAGGACCGCTGCTGGCTGGCAGCTGGCAAGCCTACAGGCCTCAGCAAGGACAGGATGCTCCTGTGTTTCATGTGGACTACCACACTCCTGCAGACAGGACTGAGCTTACTTATGGAAGCACCTCAGGGTAGTGCACCACAAGGGCAAGAGCAAAGGTGAAGATTTTCTCCATCTGGTTCTAGAAGTGTTGTTGCCAGAATAGCCTACTGTTGTTCAAAGGAAGTCATAGGGCCCACCCGAGGTCAAAGGGAAGAGAGCTAAATTCTGTCTCTTGATCAGAGACATCCAAGCATGGGCAGGAGGATTTACTGTGGGCTCATTTCAATCCCTCTACTGTAATGGCACATAAGACTTTCTACACCATAGTGAGAAGACAGTAGAAAACAAAATGTGAAAAATCAATAAATAATCATTTAGAAATGTGGAAAGTAGTGCAAATAGCTAAGGAATCTGAAGTGCGGACTCTGAAGAAAGGGCAGAATAAAGAGCCGCAGGGGAGAGGCTGCTGATGTTGTAAGTCACATAGTACTGTCTGACACTTAAAACTTTGTGATTACTGTTAAAAAGTAAAAGTGAACTGTGGGTTAGCTGAATTTACCAAGTATGGCCTATATTCCAAACAATTGAAAGCTGGGTCTTGAACAGACAGATACATCAATGTTCATTTACAACAGTATTAGTAGTCAAATTAGCCAAAAGCAGAAACCTAAGTGTCCATCAATGGCCAAACAAAGTGAGATGTGGATGGACAGTAGAGTGTACATGATCTTTGAAAGGAAGTAAATTCTGACCAACGCTATGGCACAGATGAACCTTGAAGACATTATGTTGAGGTAAGCCAGACACAAGACCACTACTGCGTGAGGTAAGTACACTTTCACCCAAGCTAGGTAATCAAGTTTATACGAATGAGGAGTAGAGTGGTGATTTCCAGGGAAAAGATGAGTTATTATTTAATAAATGTAATAAAGAGAGTTGGGAGTTTCAAAAGATTTTTGAAAATCTGAAAATAGATGCTGGTAATGTTTATAAGACAATACAAAGACATTCATAATACCACTGAACTATGTGCTCAAAATGGTGAAATGGTATTTTTATATACTTACTACAAAAGAAAAGAAGTATAGATGGTGTCCTGCCCCCTTTTCTGCGAAATAAGATTGTCCATGAAAAGATGCTCTGGAATGACTCTGTCTTTGTCAGGGTTTCTATTGCTGCCATGAAACACCATGACCAAAAAGCACTAAGTTGAGGAGGAAAGGGTTTATTTGGCTAACACTTCCATAGCACTGTCCATCACTGGAGGAAGTCAGGGCAGGAACCCAAACAGGCAGGAACCTGGAGGCAGGAACTGATGCAGAGGCCATAGAGGCCTGTTCCCCATAGCTTGCTCAGCCTGCTTTCTTATAGAACCCAGAACCACCAACCTAGGGATGGCACCACCCACAACAAGCTGAGTCTTCACCCATCAATCACTAGTTAATAGGATGCCCTGCAAGCTAGCCTACAGCCTGAGGCATTTTCTTAATTGAGGTTCTCTCCTCTCAGATGACTTTAGCTTGTGTCAGAGCCAACACAGACTCTTACAAGAAGGGATAATTCTAAGGACTGTCAGCTTGCTCTCCTTTTTTTTCCTCCTTTTTATTTTTTATCACGAGGAGACGAGCACACTCATAAGCTGAGTGAAAATAACTATTATGGACTTGGAGCCTCTCAGCACTGAGAGGAGGAACATGGGGTTGAGTGTCTGGTGAAGGTCTCTGAGAGAGTAAATGAGGCTTCCTCCCACTGGATGTGATAAAGACATCTGGGTGAGTCCCTCTCATCATGGAATTGCCACAGATGACAGCCATGTCTCCCTGTAAAGTCATACATGCCTCAAAAAACCCTACAAGTGAAATACATCAGCTGACAGGAGCATTTACCAAGCCCTTTCCATTTCTCAATCTCTCTGACTGGTGAACTAGTCGGGGAGGAAGAGAGTATTTTTATACAGAATATCAGAATCAAAATCCCTGCATATTGTCAGGAGTGTCTCTCGAAGGAGTGAGCTATAAATTCTCTTCTGGTTTAAAGGGTAAAGTCTCTCGACATCACAGAAGAATGAGTCCCAGATAACATGGCTCCCGGTAGCCAAGGTCATCTGAGTCTACTGGGGATGAGTAAGAGGAGCCCATCTGGGTGTTGACAAGGCAGAAGAAGCAGAGGAGGGAAGAGCACCCCAGAGCAACAACGAAAGAGATGATTTCCCCAAACAAAAAAGAGGTCAGAAATGGTGTTACATGGTGTTCAGTCTTTACCTAATAGGTTCATACCTCCATCCATGCAGGACAATACATAGTCTCAGATATGGTAGCCTCCTTAGTACTACAGGAGAGTACAGAGACACTTCCATCCCATGCAGGATGGCAGACAAGTCTCTGAGAAGGCTTGGCATCTCCAAGAGGGGGAAAAAGCTCTTATATCAAAGAGGAAAAGGAGTATCCTGGAGATGCCCTCTGAGACAGAATTGCCATCCTGCTGCCTAGGCCAAAATACTAGGATAATCTGAAATGAGCTCATTAAAATTTGATGGTCTATGCAAAAATGTATTGTTACTAAATCTGGAGGGGAAAATATGAAAGGAAGTTTTCCCATCCACATAAGCACCTGGGGCAGGAAAGCCGCTCTGTGGTAGCCTCCTTCGCTAGCCTGAGCTTTCTGTTCTTTTGAAATAGCAACTCACCACGTGTGATATGGGAGGCCTGGCAAAATTTCTTCATGACCATTCTTCAAAGGCATGAACTTTATCTATTTATAAGTAAAGAACCGCAATAAAACACGGCAACCATTCCAATTTTCCTACCCTATACACTGACAGCTACATTCGTCTACATCATTCTACTACATCTGTCCAGTAGCACATGCAATAATAGATGGTCTAAATTAGAAGCAAGAGCTATTTAGACACTGTTCGTTCCTTGAGCCTTTCTCTGGGGACATCAACCTGAACCTCAAAGACTTTCTGTCCCCAAGGTTCTCTCACCTCGAAATTCTAGAGGCAGTCTTAGCCTCTGACCCATCCAAGGCCTGATCCTATCATCTGGGCAGGACTCGGGTTTTGAAATCTGTGTTTCCATGGCAACCATGCACCATTCTGCAATCTGCCTCTTCGGGCAGCGTTTTATAGATTCTTTCTGGAGGAAATGGGGAGCAGGGGGGAGGGGAAGGGAGAGGGAAGGGGGAGGAGTGGCAGGTGAGAAAATGAGGAGAATTAGGAGAGGAGGGAAGTTGGTATTAGGAGGGAAGAGTCACTCTATCCGGGACCAACTTACCCTACAGCCTAAGGATATAAACATTATTACACTGCTCAATCTCTGGAAGACATTGGGATCATTCTATTGTGATTTTTTTTCTCTTTCTCTCCCTCCATCCCTCCTTATCTCCCTCCCCCTTTCTTCTCTCCTTCCCCACCCTGAAATTTTCAGCACCACCCTGGCTTTTCTCAATATGTTTTATTTGCATGAATGTTCCTCTTAGAATGTCTACTGGCCAGCACTCTGAAGTTTCCTCCCTTTCCTTTGGAACATTTAATATACAGACGTGAGCAGGGGGTCAGCTTCCAGTGGTAAAGCCGCTAATCATTACAACACTCAAATTGCAGACCCCTGGAGTAGGGAAAATTGATTTTTACCATGGCCAAGAGTATGTGGGGTACATGCAGGACCTCACTATGAAGGGAAGTACAGCTAGTTACCATACTACAAACTTCCAACTTTTACAAAACTCCTGAGGCTGCAATAATCTTCAAGATGCTGCAAAAACTGTGTGTGTGTGTGTCTGTGTATATATGTGTGTGTGTGTATATGTGTGTCTCTGTGTGTCTCTGTGTGTGTACATTTTTACTTAGAAGCAATGACTTCAAAAACTGTTTCAAGATTACAATTAAACATCTCTCAGTTCTAGAGAATCTGCTACAGCTCTTCTGAGCAAGGTCAGAAGGTAGGAGGTGGAAAGCAGTACCATCATTTTCTTCGGAAAACTCTGTGCTAATGGGGATGAGATGAGAACAGTGCACCCTGCATTTTATAACCATTAATACTCTCCCCGGTGAGTCTCTCAAATCTGTAAAGAAACAGTGAGCTGTTTTCCAGCATGTTTGGTTTTTTACAAAAAAAAAAAAAAAAAAAAAATCTGAGGATGTGTAATTTCATGATAAAAGCAAAACTCTAAGGCCAGATTTTCTGGCTACTTGATGGGTTACCCTACTGCTCTTCTCAGTCATACAAAATTGATAAAAAAGGGTTGATAAGTCTGCCACACAGAGCCACACTCAGTAGAAAGAGGAAACCAGATTTTTATGGGGTAACTGTGAAAGGCAATGGGAGAGACCACAGTGAGGAAGAAGTAGGCAGAGCCAAAGAGAGTTAGGAGAGCCTGGGAAATAGAGACATGGGAGAGAAGCAGGAGAGAGGTGGTAAAGACGGAAGTGAGGAGAGGAGAAAGAAGGGGGTTATGAGGAATGCAATAATTTTAAGGGACACATGAGGAAAATAGGGGGGGCAGAGGATAAATGGGAGCTGCCAGGCCAAAAAAGAAAAGTCTATAAAACACAGAGGAGTCAAAGGAGAGCATGTAGCCTTGGCCCAATGGTGGAAGAGCCCTGACACACCCATGCCAGTGTTAAACCCGAAAACTGTGAGGAGAAAGACCAAACCCAGAGTTGTCTAATTAAAGCAAGCTTTACTTTAGAGGTGTACCCAGGAAACCCAGGATGTGGGGAAAACAAGCATTTTACAGCTCAGGGGTTTGGGGTTTCCAAATGGGGGATTAGTGGACAAAATAGGAAGGGTAATAGGAGCAGAAGATAAGCATAACAAGTTAGTCATAACAACCTCCTCAAACAAGACATGATTGCAAGGTGGTCATAACCACAGATAGTCATAACAACAGGTAGCCATAACAACCTTTTGAAACAAAGGTAGGGTTGCAATATGGTTATCAACTTTTTGGTTTTTTTTTTTTTTTTTGTTGTTGTTTAGTTTTGTTTTTCAAGAAAGGGTTTCTCCATATAGTTTTGGTGCCTGTCCTGGATCTCGTTCTATAGACCAGGCTTTGAACTCACAGAGATCTGCCTGCCTCTGCCTCCCAAGTGCTGGGACTAAAGGCATGTGCCACTGCAGCCAGGTACTTATTAACTTTTTTAAACAAAACCATAATTGCCATTTCCTGGAACAGGCAGTACAGAGCCATTTGTAGTTAAGGTTACAGGCAGGCCACAGCCCAATCCTTGAGAAACAGAGGCTTAATCATAAACAAGAAGGAATCCAGTTTGTCTTTATGATAAGATGCTTTTAAACCTAAAACAGAGGCAGGTTGGTTCTTCTTTAGCCTACTCTCACCCAAGATGACAGCCACCAGAGCCTCCTTTTCTGGATTCTTGGATTGTCTGAGCCAGTGAGAATGAGCTCATTAGTGGGGGGTGGGGAGTGGTAGGACCTTGTTTCAAAGTAACAATTCAGGATTCTCCATTCACTTCTTGCCTGTGGTTGTGGATTTTTTATCTGCGTTATCTGTGGAGCCAAATGAATTCCTGTAGAGTCTTGATAGCAGTTATCATCCCATGTAAATCTTCCCCCTGATCCTATTTATTGGAGTCGGCACTTCAGAGTGCAGGACGCTAAGCTATATTTTTACAACCATCTCTAAATGCTGACTTTGGAAAGTGGTTATGTTGCCAAGAGGACACTCCCCGGCAAGGAATAAGTAGAGCCTGGTGGATAGGTAGCATGTCCTTCCCTCTTCCACAGGCTGTGTCTGCTCTTTGAATACTCAGCATGCACTGGGGCTCTCCTTGGAGCTTGCCTAACTCTTCAAGGAGCCCGAGAAATGGATAGACAATCAGAAGCCTATGTTATGTCCCAGTCTTAATCTGACTGCCCGCTGAGTTCAGGAAGCCCTTCAAGCTCCTCAGCTGTGGTTTTCATAGGTGTGCGTTGAGAGCCATATATCTGCCTCTTCCACACCAGCCCTGGGAAGGGAACATGACTTGATTGGGTATAAAAGGGTGGATGAGTGCTTCCCAGGAGCCCCTAAGTACAAAGGGGCTAGAGACAGGTAGATAGCTAGAGCTGAGTAAGAGACGTCTTAAACCTTCCAGATTCTTCTCAATACCCCCCCCCACACCTGTAAAATGGGTAGAAATTATATGCAAGGAGCCACAGTTCTTCCTAAGGAGTTTAGTTCTTTGGATTTAAAAGTACTAAGGAAATCTGAGGGCCAGGAAGGCAGCTCAGTGGGTAAGAAGCTTGCCACCAAGCCTGAGAACCTGAATTTAATCCTCAAGACCCACACGTTTGAAGGCAAGAACCAATTCACACAAGTTGTCCTCTGACTCCACATACACTCACTTTTTAAAGTTAAACACTGAGAAATCCTGAGGGCTGCCTCCCTGTTCCAACCTTCTGATCCAACCTACAGCTTCAGTCCTTCTGTGTGTCTTGAACCCCCCAGCCCTGCACAACGCCCTATCTCTGGTACAGCTAAAGTTGTCCCAGGGAAACCACATGTGCCCAGCACTGTAGGGTCGCCAGAATCATTTTGTCATGGGACTCAATCCTCACACACTCATGCCAAATGGCATTGCTATCCAATCGTTTTGCTACAAAAACAGAGGCCTATTAAGACAAAACAGGCACTGTTGAGAAGAGTTCACCATGTTGTCTTTCCTGGGTCTCTCACCCTGTCCTTGCCTTCAGCGATGGTGACATGCTCCATCCCAGGCACCATTTTTAGGCATTCCCCCAACAGTGAATTTTTCAGACCGGCAATAAACCCTTATGTGTAAGACACAGCTTACAACTTGGATGCTTGAGTATTTTACGAGGTGCATGGTTTTAGGTTCAAACTGCTGGATAAGATTTCAGAGTTGTCTGACCTCAAATGTTGATACCAAATTTTTAGTTCAAAAGCTGGAATGTTACAGAGAGCCACAAAAGTCCCCATTAATGAGACACTGGAAGACCACACAAATTACTTACAGTAAAATGCAAAGCTCACAATGAATGGTAACTCATCAACTGCTTTGACTGGTCTTTAACATTTGAACTTTATTTGTGCGTGTAGATATGTGTCTGTATACGTACATATATGACACCTGGATGCAGCAAAAGAGCATCACAGCTCCCTGAAGCTGGAGTTACAGGAGGCTGAGAACTGCTGGACATGGTGCTGGGAACCAAACTCAGGTGCTCTGGAATAGAGGCCAGCATTCTTAGCTACTGAGCCATCTCTCTGGCCCCTTTGCTAGTCTTTAACATCTTATAAAAGCAAGCCCTTAAGTGGGGTAAATAGAAAGGAAATAAAAAGTGACTGGAGGTGTACTAGGTGTATTAGGGCTGTGGTAGATATATTGGACACATTGTTACATGGGATTCACACATGTCACTTTGACAGCAACTCGGGAGATATTGCTCAGAGAATGTACATGACTTGCCAAGGGTAGCAAAGGTGAGGAAAATGATGAAATTAAAAGGGTGAGAAGTATGTGGAACAAAGAGTGACCAGAAGACACAGTGAGAAGGGATAAGGAGCTGAGCAAGGCACTAAACTATCCAAAAGATGGGTGTTAATAAGTTTGGAGGGCTGCCCTGAAGCTTATTTTCTGACTTTCATGACACTTACTTATTCATTTACACTGTAAACAATTAATGAATGCCTACTACATCCAAGGTTAGTGCATCTGCTCTTGCAGGGGGCCATCAATGCGGAAGACAAGGATTCTGTCCTCCACCAGCACAGAGCCTAGCTGGGGTCAACTGGCATGCATGGAATCCTGTCCCTTTAATACAAAAGGATGGGTATGCTTGCTGAGAAGTATACAGACAAAGCTCTGTGGCCATCTGTAGAGGAAAAAAAGATGGATTTAGATGGTGAGGATTTGGGAAGGCTTCCTGAAATAGATCACACAGAAGTGTGGCTGCATTTGAGACACAGAGAAAAGGGAAGTCTAAGTGGTGTGATAGGACAGATAATAAAGGTGCAAAACCAGGTACAGAGCAAGCACAAGGAAGAACGGGGTTTCATTAAAAAGAAATAAAAAAAGAGTATGAAGGCTGTGGAGTTCTGGTACACTGCTCTAAAATAGGGCACCATGGTACATTACCTATGTGAAGATTAAAAACAAAACCAAAGCCTGCAGAAATGTTAAGTCCTAGACAGTATTTCTGACCCTCTCTTTAGATTTGCTTATTTTTATATTTTTGTGGATGGGTGTTTTGCCTGAATGTCCAACTATGAACCACATGCATTTGTGCCTGTGGAGGCCAGAAGAGGGGGTACGGTAGAACTGGAGCTGCAGAAGCTTGTGAACTGTCACATGGGTGCTGGGAATCAAACCCCGGTCCTCTGGAAGAGCAGCGGGTGCTATTAACTGCTGAGCCATCTCTCCAGCCCATTTTCTAACCCCTTGAAGCAAATCATAGACCGTCACATTTGGGAGGTGCCCATCTGCAACCCAGGGGACAGAAGTACATCATCTCCACAGGAGACAGAGGAATCTGAATGTAGTCCTTGCTTTGGCCTCCGTCTATTACACTGTCTCTTAACTGTTTCTCCACTCTGGTTCTGCTCTCTGCTGACAAATCATAAGAGCACCTGGCCTTACTGAATTTGGGTCCTGCTTTCGTAATAAAGTCTCTGTGACACGTAGAACTTGCATTTTTTTTCCTGCTAATCTGTCTTTTGTTGTAAGGAACCGTCAGGAAGCAGAGGGAAAGCTATTTCCCCTCCCTACAAGAGGAAAAGCCATCAAAAAAGAAAAGGAAGGAAGGAGGGGGGGGGGGGAGGGAGGGAGGGAGGGAGGGAGGAAGGCAGGAAAGAAAGAAAGGAGGGAGGGAGGGAGGGGGTGGGAGGGAGGGAGGGAGGGAAAGAAAGAGAGAGAGAAAGGAAGGAAGGAAGGAAGGAAGGAAGGAAGGAAGGAAGGAAGGAAGGAAGGAAGGAAGGAAGAGAGAAAGAGAGAAAGAAAGAAAGAAAAAGAAAAGCCAACTATGAAGCGTGGCCCAGTTCCTCCCTAGACTCCAACAGATCTGGTGACTGTGATGACAGCAAATTAAGCTCCTTTGGGGACCTGAGGACAATATGAAGCTGGTAAAATCCCGCCTTTCAGGCTGGCTTGCACAGCCACTGGGATAAACACACACACAGCTCTTTCAGTGCTCAGGGATTGTAGGGAACCACAAATGAGGAGTGCGGATGAGGGCGGTCATGTGACTGGGCGGGGCTTCGGAAGTGCTTACCCAGGGCGGCTGGGGAAGAGGGCAGTTAAGATTGGTGGGCACGCCTTTAATCCCAACCCAGGCGGATCTCTGAGTTCGAGGGCAGCCTGGTCTCCAAAGTGAGTTCCAGGAAAGGCACAAAGCTACACAGAGAAACCCTGTCTCGAAAGACCAAAAAAAAAAAAGATTGGAAGATCTAGAAACGACAGATGAGGAGACGCTTGCTGAAAAAGGGACTAGAAAATTTTGAATGGATGGGATTGCCTCTGGGTTAAAAATATCTCATGGGGGCTGGAGAAACGGCTCAGTGGTTAAGAGCACTGGATGCTCTGCCAGAGGACCCAGAGTCAATTCCCAGCACCTACATGGCAACTCACAACCATCTGTAATTCCAGTTCTTCTGGCATCCTCAGGCACTGCGTGCATGTGTTACACAGACATACATGCAGACAAACACTCAGACATATAAAATAAAAATAAATAAAACCTCAGGGAAAAAAATAGCTCACGGGTCCTAGGGTGAACATGCTACCGTTATTCTACTAAATGAACATAGTATCCAGATGCTATCCAGAGACATACCTTTATACACACAGATGAGTACAACTCTCAGTCCTAATCAAAAGCCTTCTTGAGCAATGTCTTTGTGCAGTGGATGGAAATTAATACAGAGACTCACAACTGGGCAACGTGCAGACAACAAATGTCTATGAAGCGCTTGGTCAGTCATAAATGGTACGTCTGTACATCTGTGTCACAGCCTTTCTCACAAGCCTCAGAAAACATCACAGAAGAGGGGTGGGAAGACTCTAAGAGCCAGGAGCTGAGGAAGACGATGTTGCAGTGTCTTCTAGACAGGACAGGACCACTGCCCTGTGAACCACAGGAACTGTGGTTGCCTACACAAGATCAAGCCAGTCAGCCTTCCAGCATGGCTTGAGAGCTTCTGGGGAAGGTTTTCTTTAGGGATATGGTCCTTTGTGTGGTGGTCATGGTCCGGTGTTTATTTACACTCGTGTACATCTGTATAGCAATAATTGGACTCTATGGGTTATGAAAGAAAGAAAGAAAGAAAGAAAGAAAGAAAGAAAGAAAGAAAGAAAGAAAGAAAGAAAGAAAGAAAGAGGGAGGGAGGGAGGGAGGGAGGGAGGGAGGGAGGGAGGGGGTACCAGATTCAGGAGGAGTTGGAGGGGGAGAGTGAATGAATATGATTGAAATACATGGTGTTTATATATGAGATTCTCAAAAAATAAAATAATAAATTAATGAATAGGACAAAGAAGAAGGAGCAAACAGAGCTCTCAGAAGCCTAGATCACACATATTTTTCCTGGAACTGATCTTCACAGGAGCCATTCTGTATACAGTACCCCTCCCTGGCTAGCTCCACTCCCAGCCATACCTTCTCCTATGTCTGAGCTGGAAGCCCGTTCTTTAACCCACTCACTCACCTCTACTCAATCTAGAAATCTACCCACTAGAAATCACTTGGTACATCTTTCTGCCTTCTTATGCCTCCCTCCTCATGCATCCGCAAACATTGTTGGATTCCTGTGGCATGCCTAGACATAGTTCTGGGCACAGGAGACACGGATATAATTGGGAGTCTGTGGGCTTGAAGAGCTCACCCTCTGGATCTTGGTACAACGAGGAGATGAGGGGCTAAAGAGATAGGCTCACAGAGAATACAAAGACAGCGGATATGCAGAAATGAACTATTTGCCCAATCCTATGGTGACTTGAAGTACTCTTTATTTTAACTACAGATGAAGTTTTCGATAAATATTATTTAACCCAGGATTTTGATAATAAATGTTGAAGACCAGTTTTTGTTTTGTTTTCATAAAAAGATTACAGGGAAAGAAAGGGGGAGGGAGACGTAAGTAAATACTCCTCACCCCATGTTCTGAGGCAGGAGAAGGAGAGGTACCCTCAGATAACCCTGGATGGCCACATCTGCACACTTCAGGATTATCAGAATTACCATGACAATGACCTGAGGGTTCTTCCTCAGATAAAGCCTGCAAACACACAGCTGATTCCAGCCAGATCCAACCGCATGCCCTTGAGGTTTGTGTGCTGCTTTAAAAAAAAAAAAAAAAACATTGAGGGAAGAAAGCCGGAGGCGCACCCAAGGAGGGAGCCGGGGGAGTCTGCACCGCCCTGGACTTACACAGCTCAGAGACTTGGAGAGCTCACTTGACATCTGACTTCATCTTCCTTTTAAAAAGGTTGGGGTGGACCACAAGACAGCTCCAAGACGAATTACAGGTGTCTTCGGTCTCAGCTTTCCCCAACTACTGACCACAGGAGATGGAGTCCTGCAGAAGGCTCCTGGGGTTTCATTCCCCGAGGACTGGAGTTAGACAACCTAGCTGAGGCTTGCCCTGCCACACTGAGAGGTCACCGTTTCTTTGAGACAGTAGACATTGCTTTCTGGACTCTCCGAGAGCCCGTCTATGTTCCTAATTCACACTGCAGGTCGGTTCTCCTGTGTTTTCTGGATGGACCCACAGAGGTCCAGAAAGTGGAGGGACTAGAAACTAGTCAGTTAGGGTTCTTGTTGACAAACTCCAAGATCAAAAGAAGACCCATTCAGTAGTTCCACCCAATGCAAGGCATTCTGACAGTTGATTAAAACAACACAGCATCAGACAAGAATAACAACATCTGGATCAGAACTCAGGTCTCCTCAACCCAGTCCAGCATCTGCTTCAGGCTTGTGTCGGGTACCTCAGCAGCAATTTGAATTGTCAGCTCAGATCTGCAACAACAGTTCAGCAACCATGTAAATGTGGCCTTTGCAGGTCTCCCAGGGAGAGAGCAGACAATGCGGAAGAGGTAAAGGGGGACAGTGTGAGACGATAAGAATTCCCTTTGCAGCAGACCTTCTCCTTAAAAAGCGAAAGCATGTACTCTACCAACCAAATTCTGCCCGTAAATTAAAATCCAAATGCCCTGTAAACAGATGACATACAAATTCTTACAAAGGCAAGAGCCCTTTTTGCCAAGTGATGTCCTTACTGATATGTTAACGTAGGGTATTCGGATCTTTGGGTCATTCACCACGAAAAAGGAGACAGTAAAACCAGCTCCAAAGTGCAGTATATCTTTTCCAAGAATTCTGAGGCCTAGCTCCAGATTCTGACAACTCATATTCCTTCCTTGTCTGTTCATCCTCCATCCTCTAAGGAACTTCAGCCCTTCTCACAGTGACCAAGAACTCGGAGTTGGGCCTAACTTCAGCGTCTTTTTTAAGCCAAACTTCCAAAACGTCATGCTGCATAGCAGCAGAGGCCCTGTCTCTGACACACAAAGCCACTTTGCCATCCCCTAATCCCCCAGCAATCCCCTGCCTGCTGGGTCTTACTGCCTAAAAGCAACATAAGCTCTTTTGACATTGACTTGGACAGGTAAGTACTGTACATAGAGCAGAAAGGAAGCGCACAGGACACCTTGAGGCGTGTTTCCGTCTGATTCATCTATGGGGGCACCCAAGTTGGACTGAGCCCCTCGTCTGCAAGAGGGACCTTGAGACCCCTCGGAATGGCAAACACAGGCTCATGGGAAATGATGAACTCCAGGAACAAGCTTCCTTTTCCAAAACTGTCAGACTCACAGACTCAGCTTCAGAGGAAGGAAAGACACGAAATTGTTTCTCTTGTCTCTGTTCTTTCACTTCCCCGCTTAGGGACCAGACCATTCATTTCCCAATCGGGTACAAGTGGTGGCTCTTCAGCTGTTGACAGGCTGCTGGTTATGTCACAGAAGGCTCTAAACTGACTCCTAGCTGTTTGGATCTTCTCACTCACACAAGGCCAAGTTCTAAAGACTAGAGCAGGGCCAGTTGGGTCCCTGCTTTCCCTACAAAGGGTCTTGCTCATGTTTGGAGTAGATTCATTACTTTCATGGCTGAGAATTACCTTAAGTGCATTGTGAGGCATACAAAAGAGAGTGTCGTTTATTTTCATTAAATTAAATTAATTTCCACTTGATTTCCAGGATCACAAGAATCTTTAGCCTTGGACATTGCTTGGATTGCCTTTTCACAGAGTCTCCCCAGAAGACAAGAGTCTTCCAAAATGTTCAACTGTAAGGTATAGACCCCTCTTCTCTATCATGGTCGCTGCTGACAACTTCATTGTCCCAGCCTGTGGTGATGCCTTCATGTCTAATGTCACTCTGCTACAAGAAAAGGAGGTTTTGTCCCTGGAACATGGGGATCTAAATTCCCCCTTCACCCCTCTAAAATCTTGCTGCTGTGCTAGGCAAGGGGTTTTCATGTTGCTGTATCCAAATCTCGGCCAGGCTTTCTCACAGCCTCTTCCCAGCCAGGGTGCCTCATTAGACTCCTAAGGAAATGGCTTTTCCTCTCCACCCGTTGTTCTCAGTAGTCTTGCTGAGTCTCAATGGCCAGTGGATACACCAATGTCACGGGAGCTAAGGCAGCCTATTGCTGGAGCTACAGGTGAGAAGTCAGTTTGTTTGCCTAGAAGAGAAACTGTCCTTTCCACTTTCGGACAAAGGAGCAGAGAACACAGTGGCCATGTTGTAGGGGAGACAAGTAGGGACTGTCACAGCCACTGGGGTCTCTTCTTTGCCTACAAATGACTGATAATGTCTGAAGAAATATATAGACAAAATAATTTGTTGGGAGGGCAGAACTCTGGGTAACGTCTTTTTATTAAAGCAAGAGTTAAACAATCCATCACCAAGAAAGACAAGAAAAGCACAGTTCTACGGATTCAGTCAGGATCTCACAGAAGAAAGATGAAGTCGTTCCTCCCCAGGCACCTCCGTCTGCAAGTCATCCCACCAGACACGACTCCCAGGAGAAAACCAGAGGGGTCTAATTCGGGGACTGAGCACCCCACCTACTCTGCAGGGTAGGCTAAGGCCAAGAGGCATTGTGAATGATAACTAAACACACTAAAAAGGGGACAGAAGCCCTACCAAAAGATAAAACAAAAACGAAAAAGAGGTTCTGACCAAATGATAGAATCCTCAGTAGGCAAAACGGCCAGTGCCATCGCAGAGCAGAGCCTTACCAAGGGCTGGCAGAAGGGGAGGGAAAGAGAGCATCCTCAGCCCCATGAGTTAACACCTGGAACTTAAAGGGAACATGAAACACTTAGCAGGCCAATGCCGCAAGACAACTGGAGAAATAAGTAATAAGCAGCCCTGAGCAGAGCGCAGGGAGAGAAAAGAATGGACCATACCCTACAGGATCAGGGAGATGGGCGAGTAAGATTAGACAAGATACAGAACTGTTTGCTTAGGGATGAATATTTTACCAGTTACCTTGAAAGTAGCAGTTTGAGATTTATTCAAGAATCATAGCCCCAAACAATATATCATTGCTGTCCAGAAACACTCAAGCTAACTCTGTAGTAAAACATATATAAATCTCTTAATAATGTGTGATTTCAGCTCTTCGCTAACATTTTATGTCTTTACAAGGTCCCCAGTCAGAGGAGCCAATCCACTATCCAGCACTTACCCTTAGCCAGGTAGCGTTCCAGAAAAATATATTGCATGTGAACAGTGCTTTGCTTTATTTCTCTGTGGAACAGTGGACCACAGGGAAAGACAGAATATAGATTTCTTTTTTAAAAAACAAAGCAACTCTGTTAAGCACCATTTTCCAAACTGACACACCAAGAAATGAATTCTCTCTCTCTCTCTCTCTCTCTCTCTCTCTCTCTCTCTCTCTCTCTCTCTCTCACGCACGCGCACACACACACACACACAACTTGCATGAGTGAATAGAAGCAGAGGCTAGGAGTTTCCCAGTGAGAAACCACCCAGATCATCAGGACCATGATAAAGAAAGTGACTGTGGAAACAAAATAAAATTCAAACAAAAGCATGGATGAGCTAAGTGACGAGCTAACCTCATCCAGGAAGTAGCATTATCAAAAATGCCTAGTGATGGCCCCAGAACTCAGAGGTAATAACCCTTTGTTCTTTACCGTAGCTTATCTCAAGCATATTTCAAGAATCCGTTTGCCAATGACATGGATAAACCTCAGAAGGATCATGCTGAGTGTAAGAAACCAAAGACGAGCACATGTCCAAAATGATGCAAACAAATCCAGCGAGACAGAAAACCACTCACTGGGGTGGGTGGAAAGAGTAATAGTAAGGCTAAGCTACAGAAGAGCAAAGAATTGTTTGTTTGTTTGTTTGTTTGTTTGTACAAGGTCTCTCGATGTAGCCCTGGCTGTGTCCTGAGACTCACCCTGTAGACCAGGCTCACCTTGAACTCACAAGAGAGTTGCCTGCCTCTGAGCAATTGTAGGAATGACTTCACATATGCAAATGTCAGACTTCATCAAATTGTACTGTTTATCACTGCAGAGCAACTGTGCCTTTAAACCTGATAAAGCTTTTTAAATGGTTAAAAAGAGTATATCATCCATTGAGCTTGAGCATATAGTAGAAGTTCTCAGCCTCAATACTATTGACGTTTCAGCATTGGGGACAGGGCAGTATATTGTAAGGTACCTGGCCTCCACCTGCTACTACCAATAGCATCACCAGTGGCAACCAAAGATGATGCCAGACACTACAAAAAAAAAAGAAGTTGAGAACCTGTGTCTATACAGAGAGGGGCATAGCCCATGCTCTAGGAGGGGAGAGTTAAGTAATAGCAAAGCCAGACTCACAGAGAAAGGCAAGAAGTAATCATTCATGTATCTACTTATTTCTCAGAGGACAGTTGTTAGTTATTTGGCGCTAGAAACACGTCCCGAACACAACAAGACCACGAAAGAGTTTTATTAAAGAGGATAGAGGTGACAGGCCTGGATGAAACACACGTGGGTGAGGAGAAGGGGGGGGGAAGGGGGAAGGGGGAGGAGGAGAAGGACTGAGAGCCTGAGCGCCTGAGAGCCTGAGAGCCTGAGAGAGTAATGCAAGGTGGCGCCAGCTTTTTAAAGGTTGGGCCGCGCATGCGTACAGGGACTCCTGTGTGTACTCCACGCATGCGCGTAGATTACATGTAAGTATCTATCAACAGTCATTCACATTATCTCAGTGGGACTTTCCAAAGCCTGTGTGAGGTGAGGTGAGGTGAGGTGAGGTGAGGTGAGGTGAGGTGAGGTGAGGTGGCTCCTCATTCTTCAAATGTGGAAACTGAGACCTAAGAGTGTTATGTTACTGCGCTGTAGGCCTCGACACACATGGCTTGAACTCTGAGCCTCATGGGTAGGAAGTGTCAGTGATGTTCCCTGGCCAAGCTATAACTTCCATGTAAAAGCTCTGGAGGGCCAGGAGGGAATGTTCTTCCTTTCTGGTGGCAATCTAACAAGAAACAGGCTGTAAAATGTGAGGAACGGAGGATGTTCAGCTTGAGGAGGCATTCCAGGTCGAGTCTTGTGGGACAAGGAATATGAGTGAAGTGTGTTGAAGAATATTCTCTTCTGATATTTAAAAATGGGAGGACTTTGCCTCTCTGAAACAACTTGGTGTCACTGATACTGGACTGGAAGATAAGCCAGAAGTCAATGTCCAGCCCTGGGATTCCTTTCAGCAGGAAAGAGAGAGGCTGATGGACAGATGGCCATTTGAACCTCAGCCTGTTAAAGAAGCAAGGTTGCACTTCAGCGGCCTCCCTTCCCTGCACCCTCCTCCTCCCAGAGGCTAAAGCCCTTCTTTAGAAAGGCGACCTTGTTGACACAATGCCTCTCCTTGAACAGTGGGAAGAGAGGGACTTGGCAAAGGGGCTTTTATGACCCCACAGATGACGCCACATAATTCAGCCCCCTCCCAGCCCTAAGAAATCTAAATTAGTCCTCCATGAAGGGTGAGTACCCACAAGCAAATTCACACAAGCGACTTGAATCCCAACATTCTGAATGGAGCCTTAGTTATCAGGATTTTATGACCATCTGTGTGTGAGAGACAGAGACAGAGACAGAATGGATGTGAGTGTGTGTATGTGTTTACAAGGCAATAATATTTTATCACCAAGGCTTGCATTTTTGAAGTTCTTTTCTCCTTTTGATCTCAAGAAATGTTCCATTCAGGCCTTTAAATTTTGTAATTATGTATTTTAACAACTTGATAGTCAACAATAAACAGAATCATCAAAAAGAAAAAAAAAAAGTCCTTCCCCATAAAACTTAGTGTCAGAACACCACGGCCTCTCCTTTCTTTTATATTATGCAGATATAAATTTTTCATAACTGCTATTAATATCCCCACATTACCTTAAAGCTTTATTTTACTTAACATTACATAACCTACATGTGGTTCATATCCTAGCTCATTTACATATTTTAAAGGGATAGTATACTCAAATTGTTAACATAGCAGCTTACTCAACAAAATTGCCACAGGGTTTGGGCACTCACACTGCCTACCACAGGAAGTCAGTTACCTTCTAGCATGTTGTTGGTTTGTTGGTTTGCTTGCTTGCTTTTGAGACAGGGTCTCACCATGAAATTCTGGCTGGCCTGTAACTCATGTGTAAACCAGGGGGGACTTGAACTCACAGCGGTCAATCTGCCCCTGCCCCTGCCCCTGCCCCTGCCCCTGCCCCTGCCCCTGCCCCTGGAGTCCTGGAAATAAAGGCATGTGCCACCACACAAGGCTCTGGTCCATTCATTTATTCACTCGCTCATTCAAGGTGGATCAGAAGGATGGCAGCATCCTGCATACTTGGCAGAACAGCACTGCTGTAACGCTGGCCTTAAATGGCCTGCCCCCTGGATGCTGTCTACGGGAACCCCAACAGAGGAAGTCCTGCTTCTTGCAGCCAAAAGCCACCTAGCCACCACACCCTGGACAGCCTTGGGTCTCTGAGGGAGTGGAGCCCCTGCGTACTGCACCAGGTCTCCCAGGGGACTCAGTCCCTTTCCCTGGTGTCATTTGGGTCAGGTTGTGAAATTGTGTCTCCTTTATCTGCACCCTCAGTCTCTCCCTCTGTGCCTCTTTCCATCTGCTAGTGGCATTCTTTGATCCGATGGCTGCAGTGCAGAAAAGCAGGCAGGCCAGCCCTCAGGGGGCACAGAAGCCCTCCAGAGCTAGGTTTGCCTCAAGGACTCCTGCCAGCCCATTGAACTCTCTTTAGACTTCGCTGTGGGCTAGGAGGTCTCCCCAGTATTCTTTCCCTCAGTCCTTCATTCTTCTCTCAGCCTGAAGCCTTTTCTGGCTCAATTTCCATTTTTCCATTCCCTAACAAACTCCTGTATATATTTGATGTCATCTTGGCACATGCTCCTTGAAGGACCCACGGTAATACACACTGCAGGTGAAATAGTCTTAACAGATGTTTGTATGTAATGTAGCAGCTGTTGCTATAGGAACACAACCTAAAGGCCAACAGAATGGAATGCTGATAAGCATTGAGCTCATTTTACTAGAGGGTCCAAAAAGTCTTAGGGCTTTACCAGAGGAGTGGAAAGTGTGGGGACTGAATACATCTCCATTAGCTGATAGTCTGTATAGACCAAATATTTTCTTTAGAAAGCCCTCAACTCTGGAATCCCTTGGCTGAAGGATGTATGCATAACTTCTAACTCTCAGCGGAAATTACCATGCTGCTCTCCAAAAGATGTCATTTTACATGCACTAGCAAATTGGCTTTGCAATTATTTCTCAACCCTTGGGTTTCTTTCCCATGACTTCTCTCCTGGCTAGTTTAGGAGGAAAGTAATATACAAGTTTTTTGTTTTTTTGTTTTTTGTTTTTTTAACTTTCACATCTTTTGTTCAGAGTGGAATGAACTTGCCCTTAGGTTTTGTCTCCTGTTTTTGCTGTTCCTGAAATGGATGGTCCCTGACCTGGAGCATGCCTCATTCTCCTTGTAGCTCTCTGGATACTGTCTTCAGTCTGTTTCCCTTCTCCATGGATTCTTCATACCACTCTAATAAAGTATTTTGTAGAAGGTGACATCTTCCCACCACCCTCAAAAGTCACCTGAGACATTTAGGGTATGCATTTCCTAAATGGATGCCAAATGTACAGGTGTAGATTCTTTACAGTGGGTACCTCCAACTCAAGAACTCGAGGAACTTTCCCACAGTGATTGTTAAAGGCTGATGAGGACCGTGTGAGAAGTCTCAAGTTTCTTGCTGATAAGGACCATGGATGAAGTCTCAGGTTCCTTACTGATGAGGACCATGGATGATGCATGACTGAACATAGACAAAACTGTCCAGGGAGAGTGGAGAGGGGAGAAGGCAGAGAATCAGTCACTGGGGAACCCTGCATGTGGGACTCGGGAAAGGATAAGGAATGCAGACATGAAATCAAGAAACTAGAAGAACTGCTCCCAGATGTAAGTGAAGGAACAGAGAGGAACCACATGTGACCAAGGAGGGGCATTGCCTTGGGCAAAGATGACTCTGTATCTTCAAGAGCAAATTCATCAGTGATGGAAAAGTGAAATGTGAGCAAGTGGGAGCAGCAGGGGATGCTGGTCTGTAGTGCACGAGAGGAAAGGAGCCATTTTATCAAGACAGGGATTCTAGGTACCAGAGTTACCCAAGCATCCTCCTGGACAGAAGGGGAGAGGCAAGAGAAAGGGGACACTGGCCACCCTTCACAAAAGGTCCAGCATGTAATGACTTAACAGGAAAGCCATCCTGTAACATTAAGCTAGTGTAATGGTTTAGATATTCAGTGTCCGTTTCAAGTTCCTTCCCCTCACTTCAATGTTTCTTCTGCTCTGATCGGGTGGTTCACATGCTGCCCCCTAGTTCTCTTCCTAGACACAATTCACCTCAGCTCTGCATAGCCACACAGCATCCCTGGTCACTTCTGTCCTTCATGGACACTCTCAAGCTTCCACTGAATTCCCTTTTGCTAAGAATCCAAGCATTCTGCTTGTAATCAGTCAGCCTGGAGTCCACAGCACAGTACCATGTGCTATTTTCAAATCACTGAAGGGTCCTGCTTTTGATGAAAAAAAAAAAAGAGAGAGAGAGACTTGCTAACCCCAGGAAACAGGGGGCCTCTTTGTCTACACTGCACAAGATGTCCAGAAAATATAACTCAAAGCGATCAATTTTAGCAACAGCAGGCAGAGAGATGGTACATCTCTGACAGTGCTGGCATGAAGCAAGCAAGCCCTAAGAAGATGAGAAGGAGGAGGGGGGGGGAGGGTGAGGGGGAGGGGAAGAGAAGAAGAAGAAGAAGAAGAAGAAGAAGAAGAAGAAGAAGAAGAAGAAGAAGAAGAAGAAGAAGAAGAAAGAGAAGGGCTGCCACACCCTGCTCAGTAGCCAGGAGAAACAAAGTTGTTGGGTTTTTGGGGTTTTTTTTTGGTTTTTTGTTTGTTTGTTTGTTTGTTCTCCATTTCCCCTAACTTTTGTTCTGAATTCACCTGAGTGTGCTGTAAGTAGAGCCTTCTGATGCCTCAGTGATGAGATGAAGCTTGTAGTAGAGATGGCTCCTTTCCCCTGGGACCTACTCCAGTGCCTCCTACAACTGGCTGATCCTCAGAAAGTAGATCATTCACATGAAAATATCATTGGCTCCAAATGCTTCTGTTCAGAGGTGTATTTTAAACCTTTTCAAAAGTGAGCCTGGAAAGGGCCAGCTAAAACATTACATAATGAGGAATATGCCGACCTTGAGGAACAGAAGGAAGAAGGGCCCAAAGGACCTTCCTGTGGGCACCAAGTCCACACACAGGTGTACCACATGGATGCCTACGCAGCCACCTTCCAGGCCAGCAGAAGGGTTCCCTGCCATGAAATCAAGGGGTTTAAAAAAAATCTGAATAAATCCACTGTCTCAGTGTCTCAATTCTTCCAGGGTCTTGAAATATCATCATTCCCTCTGCATATGCTTTTTAGATATCCAGAACCAAGAAGTTCCACAGTTAAAAAAACTTATTTAACGTTTTTAACTAAAATTTCCCAAACTTCTTGAGTTTGGGTGCCTTTTCTCTAAATACTGCCAATTAGCAAGCAGAAGCCTGTATCCTGGGGTCCACACTTTGAGTCTGCATCAATTTTTAAAAACTCAAATCCTATTTCCCTGTTGACTTTTATCAACATTCTGGCATTTTCTTCTTTCCTTGTTGAGTTTATCTAATACTTTGGCTTGAAGCCTAACTTATAAATCAAGGTCACAGTTTTGCTAGAAAGCCTTATCCAAAATTAAAAGTGTTTGGTGAATGGTTTTTTTTTTTTTTTTTAATGTAGCTTCCCTAAAGCAGAGTGGCATCGTCCTACCACAGCCTCTGTTCCCTTATTCATTCACACATTCATTCACTCACCCACACAACCTTCCAGAGGCCTAAAGAGAAATACAGCTAAGATGATGAGGGACAGTTCCCTGGGGATGAGTCCTACAGCAGAGATAAAAACTAAAAAAATCTATTTCCCTCCCATCTTGTCAATGGAAGGCAAAGGAGGTCTTAAGGCCCACACCAGGGCTCACAGGGGAGGGGAGGATTTGGGGTTACAGGTGACAGGGATTCAACCCCAACTAGCTTAAGCAAAACAGTGAATGCGTTTGGCTCATTACCTAGGAAGCCCAAGGATAAAGATGGTGTGGTATGACCAGCTTCATAAAGTTTGCCTGCCCGTCTGTTCCTTCTCTTTGCTGTTCTCTACAGAATTGAATCACCTGTAGTGCACACAGGCTTCTTCCTTGAAGCAAGGCAGGGAACAGAGTCCAATGCATTCACCTTCCTGCCACATGACCAAAAGCAAGGCTCCCTGCTCAGCCTTCTCTCCATCAGTTTCAGAGAAGGCTTCTCATGTTCCACACCAGCATTTACATCCCAATATCGAACCCATCCAAGGACCAGGGCCCATCAGTGCACTGCAGCTACCAGCTCTTCTCCTGCCCACAAGAGCTTCAGATGGGCCCTGCAGGTGCTGACGTTTACTGGTGATGTCTGGTTTCCTACAGTGACACCTTCTCTGTGCTCTGCCTGGTTTGGTTGGATTTTGCTCCAGCTCAGGGCTGTAACTGTCACTTCTTGCTTTCCCTTTTTGGACTCTAACCCACACTGTCCTTTTCTTCCAAGAAAAAAAGTAAAGCCATTGCTCTTAACCTGGAAAAATCATCAGTCCCAGCGCTAACCGAATGTGTTCTCAAGACTCAACATTCTGCCTGTGCTGGTTGTTTCTTTAAGTTCGTATTGCTTTGCAAATGCCTCTAACCCTAAAGTCTATCACCAAATCCTTCCATTTTGATTGAATGAGGTGTAAAGAAAACAGATCCCTGATCCTATGACATTCCAAAAGCATAAAACTAAAGAAACAACCTCACCCATGCAACATGCCACATAAATTTGAACATTTAAGTACATACACTATTGTCTACATGTGTTCATTATACGTTCTCTTTAACAGCGTATCCAAGTCCTTGGATGTATGTGTTTGTTTTGCTCTGTTTTGTTCTATCCCAGACTGACCTGCAACTCTCAGCGACCCTCCTGCCTCAGTTTTCCAGGTACTGCATTACAGACAGACATCAGCCATGATACCCAGCTGTTAATAAGGATCCTTGAGCTCCCTGTGGCAAATTCAGTTCTAGACTTGTAGTTTTAGAGTTTCTCAAATTCTATTCTGAGAACCCCCATTGTATGTATCAAGATGTGTGGGGCGGCTTGTCAAAATGCAGATTCTGGCTTTCGTTTTACATCTATTGAGTTGGAATCTCTTGGGGGGAAGTCTTGGGAATCTTTGGTTTTTAAGCTTTTTAAATGACAGTTCCATAACCTAAAATGTGAGTAGTTCTCTTCAGAAACTTCGGGGAGTTTTACTGGGATTTTTTTTTCACCCTTTGTCAGTAAACTGTAATGAGCCATTCTATGTATCATGCTGTTTTCAAGTTTTATGACAAAAGTATCTCCACAGCTAGTTATAGAAGGAAGAAGCCCCTCAGATCTAGAACTACCCACTCCAAGGAGGTCACCTATTAATGAACAAGAAAGGCAAATTCCACTGTAGCAAAATTTTGTGACTGTAACCAGCAATTCAATGTGATTTGATTATCATGGTTATGTAGCAAGAATTGGCTGTGATAAGACCCAACTGAAATTAATCACAGAAAGAAATTTGTGTGTGTGTGTGTGAAACTTTCTTCCCTGTGAACATCCTCATGAAAACAGGATTTGATTTCCATGGCAGGTTATCAGGTCATGTATATGAAAACACCAAGGTGGGGTGGGATGTTCACAAAGTCCATGCATTTTGGAAAAGGAAAACTCTTTGGATAAAAGCAACCCTTCCTCCTACAGAGGAAGAAACTAAAGACCATGTCCCGGACAGAAGAACCTCCCAAAGTCTCCATTTCCCAGTACTTCTGCTACCACACAGTGACATAGCGATTCCTGGAACAGCCACTGCCCTCAGAGTCAGCTGCGATTGCAAACAATACACACGGGGGAATGGGAAGTCGATATGTGCTCTAGGAACACACACACACACACACACACACACACACACACACACACACACACACACAGACACACACACTCATCTACATACA
This sequence comes from Onychomys torridus, assembly GCF_903995425.1. Lineage (NCBI taxonomy): Eukaryota > Metazoa > Chordata > Mammalia > Rodentia > Cricetidae > Onychomys > Onychomys torridus. Next base: position 15,276,940 of record NC_050463.1, read on the forward strand.
TACATACATACATACATACATACATACATACACACATATGCATATTATAAACTATGAAATAAAAGTAAAGGCCACACACAAAACATGAGACTTAGAATAACACCATTCAGCCACTCGGAGTTCCCTGTCTATTATCTCCTACCATCAAGGCTACATGGTAGAAGTGTTTGAAAGGCCAGTGCGACTTCACCAGCACTACTAACATCTGACAAAGCTAAAACTGTACATAGAGCATGATCCTAATGTATCTTTGGGTACACTGAGTATAAATCAAGTACTGCTGTGAAGCCCTTCTCTTGTGACCTACTGAGGATCTGCTACAGGCCTGAGGCAGGTTTTACTATTCATTTTCTTGTTCAGCAGATATGTATGGAGCAGCAACTTTGAACTAGAAGCTATGACATGCCTCACAGTCCTAAGAACAGTTGACAGGGGAAAGCAAAATCATATGCTTAATTGCAGCTGGAAGTCACAAGCTTTGCTGCCAGGTGCTAGCAAGCTATGCTGAGTTGGAGAAGGCACTCACGCAGAAGGGACAGCAGTCTGTCTTGAAATACAACCAGGAGTCTACCTAACTGAAAACAGAGAAGGACCATGCAAGTCTCGAGAAGCATGCACAAAGATGTGAAAATGGAAGTCAGAGATCACATGTGGGCAAGGCTGGGAGATTTAAGAACAATAGCAATAAAGACTATAAACTGGTGACTGAGGAAGCTGCCCTTGAGAACTGCCTTCTGGAGAGATCTGCCCTTCTCCTTCCCACCCTGAACACTTCAGAGGCCTTCTCAGCTCTCACAGTTCTCATCCAGAAAATCTACTAACATTCCTAGAGTTCAGAATTAATCCTTGAAAGGAACAGAGTAGAGGGGAAATTATTTGTTCCCAAGGTTGCTGTAAGATCGGGTCTTCTTTCCCTGGGGCTTAGAATCACAGAGCATCAACTATGTTTATAGCAGCATTATTTGTAATAGCCAGAACCTGAAAACAACCTAGATGCCCTTCTATCGAAGAATGGATTAAGAAAATGTGGTACATAAACACAATGGAGCACTACTCAGCAGAGAAAAGCAATGACATCATGAAATTTGCAGGCAAATAGATGGAACTAGAAAATATCATCCTGAGTGAGGTAACTCAAACTCAGAAGGACAAACATGGTATGCAATCACTCATAAGTGGATACTATAAGTAAAGCAAAGGATAACCAGACAACAAACCATAACTCCAGAGAAGCTAACTATCAAGGAAGATCCAAAGAGGAACACATGGATCGCCCTAAGAAGGGGAAATGGATGACATCTCCTGAGCAAACTGGGGGTGAGGGGTGGGCAATGGAGGGTAGGGGCTGGGGGATGAGAACATAAGGGAATGGGATGGTTGAGCTGGAACAGGGATGGAGTGGGAAAGCAATGAATGAGATACCATGGTGGAGGGAGACATCATGGGGACAGAGAGAAACCCAGTGCCAGGGAAGTTGCCAGGAATCCTCAGGGATGACTCCAGCTTGGACTACTAGAAATAGTGGAGAGGGTGCCTGAACTGAACTGGCTTACCCCAGTGATCAGATCGTTGAATAACCTAACTTTCATTACAGAGCTTTTCTTCAATGACTGATGGAAGCAGATGCAGAGATCCACAGCCAAAAACCAGGCAGAGTTCCAGGAGTCCAGTCGGAGAGAGAGGAGGGATTCTATGAGCAAGTGCATCAGGATCATGATGGGCAAACCTGCAGAGACGACCAAACCAAACTAGTGGGAACTCCAATGGCTGTGGAGCCTGTATGGGACTGGACTAGGCCCTCTACCTGGCGAGACAATTGTGTAGCCTGATGTGATTGGGAGGCCCCCTAGGTGGTAGGATCAGAATCCACCCCTGGTGCATGATGGGGCTTTTTGGAGCCCACTACCTATGATGGGACACCTCGTGCAGCCTTGCCTTCTTGGGGGGGGGGGGGGGGGTTAGGGGAGGCTGGGGGGAGCAAGAGGAAGGAAGAGGGGGATCTTTGGTGTGTAAAATGAATGAAAAAATTCTTAATTTAAAAAAAAAAAGAATCACAGAGGGTACAGCAGGTGTTTTACATTGATGAGAGACCAGTGAATAGTAGACAGTATTCCTCCATTTATAAGCAGGCTGACCAAAGAAATTGAGTTCTTGCTGTAAACATCCTGCAAGTTTGCTGTGACACTGAGACATGATGTGAGGCAAGGCATCTGTCACAAAGGTTAAAGTATGCCGGACACTCGTTGAGGTTAGGTGCTTGCACAAGACAGTCCTTTCTCCCGTTCCCATAGCAAATCTTTGTTAACTACAGAATGAACACAAAGTAAATCCGAATTGGATTTTGCTCTCAATCCAATACAAGGCCTCACAATCCAGTGGGGGAGATGGAGGACAGACCCAAACAGCGATGCTAAGGAAAACAGTCACCAGAAGTAGAGAGGGTCACAGGGGAAGCGCTGAGGGAAGAGATAACTTGGAGTTATGTATGGAGGAGCAGAGCGGGAGCTGAGTGAGACACAGCCCAGCCAGCACCTCTGCTGTTCGGCTGTGGATGCGGACAGCGACCATCTGATCCTCTCATAGAACCAAGACAGGCAGGATTCAGAAGTGCCTTAGATCCCACCACTTCACACCCCTGGCAGGGCGGAGTTCGGGACCCCTACTTCTCACTGGGAGCACTTAACCACATGCCACTCTGCTCTCAAACCTTGAGTTCATTTGCAGGCTTAGAGTCGAGGACGGGTCACAGGGAACCGGCGATGGGGTAGCTGGCCACAGTCCCAGGTCAAGGAGAGCAGGGACTCGCCAGAGGCACGGCGAGAGGGGAGGGCTGGAGCGGGTGGGGGCCGGCGGGTGGGAAGGCAGGCCGAGGGGCGGGCAGAGGGGGCGGGCGGCCCCAGGGTGGTCCAAGATACTGGCCCAGGCCCGGAGCTCACACTCGGGCTGGCGGGCCATGGGGCGGCGGGCCCCGGCGCTGAGGCTGCTGCAGGCGCTGGCGATGCTGATGTTGAAGCCGTCTCCGCTACAGCCCCGAGAGCTGCCGGGGTCGCGCTGCCCCGAGCCCTGCGACTGCGCCCCGGACGGCGCCCTGCGCTGCCCCGGCCCTCGCGACGGCCTCTCCCGACTGTGAGTACATGGCGCCCCGTATCCCTGCCTTTTGCTGCTCAGGTGTTGAGCCCTTTCGCAGGAAAGCAGGGCATAGCTCTTCATCCTAGGAAACTTGTCACCCTTCCGAGTGATGAGGACCCCTGAGTTTGGCTGTTTTTGTTACTCCTGTGCAGCTCATGCCTGCACTTTCCTCGTGGGGGAAACTGAGGCGGGTAATTTAAAACTGCCCCCAAAGCCACAGGAGGCCTCTCTTTGTGGCTGACTGAAGGTCTGGTAAAGCGGGTAGCCCTCCTTCACCAGTGTTCTCTACCTGAGTAGTCTGAGAGGGTATGAGCCTTGACCCCCTGGGTCTTAGGTAGGCTGCTGTGGGCTCCGCCCCTGTGGTCATCTAGGGGCAAAGTGCTCAGGCCCTAGCGCCCACCCGGAGTGACCTGATTTGTCAGCGGGGATGCTGGCAGTCTGGCCTCCAGCCACCAGGTGAGCTCCTAAGTGCCTGTGGCAATGTGCTTGCAGCTCAGCCTGGTTAGCTATGTAGTGAAAGACAAGCCTGGCGTCTGGCTTCTGCTCTGCCACCCATAGATGTGAGTGAGGGATTGCAAGCATCAGCAAGTAGAGGAAGGCCACCCTTCCTGAAGCCACGGGACGAAGACAGGGGGGAGCCATTAGTACCAAGATACCAAATGTCCTTCTATTTAAAAAAGGGTTCCTCACAGTTGCATGCTCCTGTTAATATGGAAATGGACTGAAAGTTGGTAGGTTAGTAGCTCCCAGCGTCTGGGGTGGGTGTCTGCTGATGGCTACAAGGTTAAGGGTGATGAAATTTTTCCAAAGTTGGATTGTGGTCACGGCTTCACATAAGAATACTAAAACAATCATTTGAAATAGGGGGATTTTGTTACATGACTTTCATCCCAATAAAACCACCAAAGGAAGTAGGGGGTACCAAAAAACGCACCAGTGTGGTGGAGATCTTCCCTGGGCTCCATTTGAAAGGATGACATGGTAGGATGGGGCAGGAATGAAACCCTGGCATCCCCTCGGGAAGCCTGTCTGTGCCAGCTTCTTGGAGGAATTTACCCTTCCTGAGCACTAGGTCTGTTCCCTGTGGACACGTTAATGGCCTTCAAGGAATCGCTGTGGTTTTAAGAAACAGTCTAGGGGTGAGGGTTTTCTCTGAATTAGTTTCCATTAACTGTCTTGCCAGCTCTGCTCCCTGAAGGTGATGGCCATGCTGATAGAATTTGTTTCAATCAATCAACAAATCTATGGAACCTGCCTCCCCAGTTCTGGCCTTGCCCTTCCATGACAAGCCTCCTGTATTGCTCTTATAAGTGATCGAGTCACGAACACCCTTCCTGCACACCTGGCTTGTATGCTTTAGACAGTGATGCTGAGATCTAACTAGATGGAATCCCTTGTTCCAGGTCCCCCAGCTGCAAAGAGGGACTCTATTAATTACTTTTCCACGGTTGCCTGTCTAAGAAAATTACTTTTCCTTTAATTTAAAAAAAAAAAAAAAAAAAAAAACACCCTGCTTCCAACTTCTTTAACTTTGGTACCAGGTGGAAACTGCCTATAGCTAAGGATGGAGAAGAAATAGATAAGCCAAATTCTAACCTCTTTGACACTAAGCTGTTCACATGTTGCCTCAGGAGGGAAACCTGGTAGACCCCTTCCCTGAAGAAAGCAGAAGTAAAAATATAAAAAAGATGCTTTTCACTGCCCTGTAGCACAGTTGAAACAAGCCTTCAAAATAGTTGCAGGGCTCACTATGGCTAAGTGGGGAGCAAGAACAACAAAATTAAAGTGAGCAATTCTGGTTCTCCAGAAGGGGTTGGTTCCAAAGGCATGGGAGGGAGCCTAGAGAATCCTCAGCATCCTCCACAGGCCCTCCCTTAGCATGCACCACTGACAGCATCCTCTCCTAGACATTTAGCAAGCCTCACACCAAGCAGGGCAACTCTTACAAGGTCATGCTTCCTGAAGACCAGATGAATGAGAGATGACCTTGTCCTTCAGGCAAGAACTCAGTGAAGATAGTGACATTGTAGGAACAACAAGGAGAACCTAGCATCCCTGGGGAAACAGATGCTTATTTTTAAAAAATAGGAAGGTTGTCACTTCGAAACAAAGTTTCTCCAAGTGTGAACTTGAGGCTGCAAAGGCGCATCTCCAGGCTAGACTTGGATTTCAGATTGATAGTACTGAATTTGAGATTCTGGCAATCCCCAGAGAACACTCCAAAGCATTGCTCTTCAAGGTGGCATAAACTTCCTCCAGCTATATGGATACCTTTCCCATCACCCTCTTCATACATATGTCTATTTATTCAAGGAAGAAAGCATAAATTTATAAGCTCAAACTCAGAGACAAATGGAAACCAATCAGAACAATGGAAGGTTCTGTTTTGTTTCATTTCGTTTTTCTTCCAAGAATAGAGGAAGAATTCCGTAGGGAAGGACAGAAGGAGGACACCATGGATGAGGAAGGACGTATTTGTTAGAGTGAGTTCTCAAGCAGAGCAGTAGGAAAGCAATAGTCTGAGAACTTTTGTTTTGTTTTCTGGAGCTGAGGATCAAACCCAGGGCCTTGCGCTTGCTAGGCAAGCGCTCTACCACTGAACTAAATCCCAACTCCTCAGTCTGAGAACTTAAGGGACTTGGGATAAGGGTGGTCTGTGTGCTGGAAAAAGAAGGTGTGGGCAAAGGTATAACTCAATATTGAAGTAAAGTGGAGGGCCACAGGCTGTCATCCCCATCATAAATGTATCATTTATGATGGGAAGTAAATGAAGCAGCTGAAAAATCATCACAAGACAGAAAAATACCAGGGATCATGAGAGAGAGCTGAGGTTTCGAAATAAGGCTTCCAGAGGGGAGCTGTGGTCTGGTACAAACATGTATGGGCTAGGCTTTGCAGAGGGAAGGGGCACCCAGGCTGCAGCAGTTAGAGAAGGGAAGTGCCTTGTGGTGCCTCAGAATTGTCTCCCTCAACAGATCCCTCTGAGCTTTAGTCGGTCCAGATGCTGAAAACTCTGCCTTCTGAGGTCTCTGTCTCAAGTTCACTGCTTGGTTTAAAAAGAACAAAAGGGAACGTGAGTGATAATTGCTTATCACTGACAACGCGCTGCTGGCAATTTTTCAAAACGGCATCATATTTTCCTCTCCTTCCATTTCTCATTAAAGACATAAGTGTTCAAAACCTAAACTGTGACACAAGAAGCAGCCTCCTACTTTTCATTTGTTTTAATAGGGGGGGAGAGATAAATGGAAAGAAATAATTTAAAATTTTCCCTTTCCTTTCTTCCTGTTAGCCCTAGGTAACTGGTAGGAGGGAGGGGGTGGGGAATCTCACCTTGCACATAGTTATATAAAGATCTTTGTCTCTATGACAACAGAAAGGTTGATCTGCTTGATATGGAAACAGCTTCTGAAAACCTGTAAGTACATGCTAATAATAATTGTGGCAATTTATTGTTTGCATGTTGTGTCTTCTAAACAGAGATCAAGTTTCTAGATGTTTGTTAGTGACACAACCCAGAGACTCTGTAAGGAGAAAACGTGAGCACCCACGAGTCTAGAGTCCCCGGAAGATGGGCCTCCTGACACTTTCCTGAGTGTCTCTCTCTCCACCACTCCTGATGGGGTCAGGGTCCAGAACAGCCCCCCCAGGCAGTGACTGCGGACTCACGTGGAGAATGTGGCTCCGAGGGGAAACTCACCCAGGAAACTAGTGTGAGAGGAGAGAGGGCATACAAGGCTTGAAGAAACTTAGAGATCTGGGGAATCCTGAGGGACCCAGTCCTCCAGAGGAAGGCTTTGTGGACCAAGGTGAGGTGAGAAAGCTGAACCTTGAAACAGAGAAGGAAGCCATGTAAGAACTAGAGGTTCCGCTAGAGGAGCCTGGCTGGGAAGAAAAGAACTAAGTTAAGTGAGGTCTTCCTCTGCTTCCTTCTCCCAGACCCTTTGGAGAGAAAAAAAAAAAAAGCAATTTTAAAGGAAGATGGAAAGCCATCAGAAATCCTTGATTTTGTACAGAGAACTGTACAAAAAGAGAAAATATCCCTGTTGGCTAATTCAGGTCATTGTTTGATGCTTGCATGCAGAGATCAAGCACAAACCATGATTGGGAATCTCTTCTGTCTGGGGCCTTCACCATGCTTGCTACACACACACGTGCACACACACACACACACACACACACACACACACATACACACTTACACATATACACACTCACACACACACACCCTCACACTTACACTCACCTCCAAATACAGACATCTTTCTTCCATATATCAGCCTTCTCCAACAAAGCAGTTGTCTGAACCTCAGCACCTTAACATTTGAGGGCAGAGGTGGTGTGTTGTAGACTGTTGGCCAGCATCCCTGATCCCTGGCCACTAGATACCAGCAGTACTGTTTTCCCAAATTATGATAAGCCAAAAATAGAGGGGGACAAATCTTCCCTCAGCTATTGATTTTCAATCAGTGTGATGGACTGAGAACCATTTAAAGAAGTCTGATTTAACTTAGGATTCCCAGAATTCCATAGGCATGATGATTAAACTGTTCATTGGGCTACAAGATGGTTGGATTGAGGAGACAGGTTGGGTGTGCCAGTGCATATCTGTAATCCCAGCACTCAGAATGCTAAGGCAGGAGAATTGTCCTATCTCCAAGAATTCAAGGTCAGCCTTAGTGAGTGCAAAGTCAGCCTGGGTAACCTGAGTACACCGCTGAATAGAACAAGAAACCAATGCAAGAACTGAGTGTGTGTGCTAACACATCCTACATCTAAATATCGCAAATCTCCGTTGACTCAAGAACAGTTGTGGAGAGGGTCCTATGGGTAGCCAAAGGAGTCCTTTGTATCTTTATGTTATGTTAGCATCCAGATCCTTCAATCTGCTGGCACTCCGTTTGTCCTCTGAAAGGCTGCTGCATCTCCAGAGAAGCAAGGCCTGGGTGGAAATGTAAATCAGTGACAGCGCTTGGTTCCATCCCCAGCGCTGCAACCTGTCAATCAACCAATCAATGAAACAAGATGTGGGGACTACAATTTATTCATATCACTGTACCCATCTAGATTGTTTTAATCATTGGGCCCCATTCCAGGAGCCATTAAAAACAACAACAGAGCCAGGTGACAGTGGCACACACCTTTAGTCCCAGCACTAGGGAGGTAGAGCCAAGATCTTTGTGAGTTTGAGGCTAGCCTGGTCTACAGCGTGAGATCCAGCACAGGCACCAAAACTACACAGAGAAACCCTGTCTGGTAAAAATAAATAAATAAATAAATAAATAAATAAATAAATAAATAAATAAATAAATAAAAATAACAACAAGGCAAGTGACTTGGGACATACAGGTTCCAGAGCAGGGAACACCAACTACCAGGTCACATCAAAGTGCCTACAGAACAGAAGAGAAAGTCTTCCAAGGTCCTGCAAGAACTTGGACTTCTAGAACATTCTGTTTAGATTCAGCCTGTCCAGCTGTGCTTGAAAGGCAATTCTTCCATCTAGTTGAGCCGATAAATATTCTCCTTGTACCAAGCTCTGGGAGAACCAGATTTGTTTGTGAAAATCATCCTTTTGTAGAAAGTAAATGATGCCCGTAGCAGGGCACTAACACACAAACAGCTTCTAAAATCTCAATGAAAAAGCACGGAAACCTACTGGATAACATGAGAATCCCTTTGGCTTTGGGAGTAGATCCTCACTTAGAAAATAGTTCATCGGACTGCCTGGGGTTTTGATTGTTTAGCTCCCAAATCTGTGAATTCAAGCCTCTTTTCCGCTCATTCACCAACCACTCTCTGCCTCTCAAGCCTATTAGTCGGTCTTCATTTACTTCTCATTTTTTATATTGATTGATTTGGGGCTGAAGAGATGACTCAGCAGTTAAAAACACAAGCTGCTCTTGCAGAGGATCCAATTTTGGTCCCCAGCACTCACACCAGGCAGCTCGCAAATGCCTGTAACTCCAGTTTTGGGAATTCTGAACCCTCTGGCCTCTGTGGGCACTTGCATGCACACAGTGCGCATAAATTCATGCAGATACCAACACATACACACACACACACACACACACACACACACACACAGAGAGAGAGAGAGAGAGAGAGAGAGAGAGAGAGAGAGAGATCAATGTTTTGAAAAGAAAACTTAATTTTTATGTTGTATGTATGCGTGTTTGCCTACATGTATGTATATGCACTACATGGGAGTCTGGTGCCCAGTGAAGGCAGGAGAGAGTATCAGATCCGTGGAACTGGAATTACAGGTGTTTGGTTGTGAGCACTCAGGGGAGCGCTAGGAATCAAACCAGGTCCTCTGCAAGAGCAGCATGTGGTCCTAACCGCTGATCCATCTCTCCAGTTCCAGCCTTCATTTCCTGAAATACTGAACAAAAAAACTCTTGCCAGAATACCATCTCCCAGAGCAGCAGCCCTCAAAGTGCCAAACCATGTGTAATTCTGGTTGTCCACCAGTTTGGCAGTTGAGTCAGAAGCACAGAGAGAAGCCTTGCTCTTCACTTCAGACTGAAGAGAGCTGGCTCCTTTGAGCAGCTTTCTCTGTGCCTGCACTTTCTCTTGGTTGGAGAAAATGCAGATTTTAAAGGTTATTAGCAATTTTCCTTTCACAGCTTTCCTTGGATGTTCTGTTTTTTGGGAAGAGAGTTAAAAGAATAGCACTCACCAGGCTCTGGTTTGTGGACAGTCTCTGGGAGCTTCTCCACGGAGTCTTCATTTCTCCCCCAGCTTCCTCACTATCGGCAGAGGACACCCCTCCCAGGCAGCAAACTGCTCACAGCTGCTCTGCACATGACCTTGAACCATAACCCTCTAATAATACCTGAGCCAAATTCAGAAAAGCCCAGTTGGAAAACAAAAGTCCACTTACATAAGGAAGACTTTGCCCTTGACTCTGATGCCTGGGGGTTACTCCTGGGGTCCCCAATTTCTCCTGACCATCAGCAGTGGCATATTTGAGCCCTGGGGTAGGGACGCTCTGGTGTGATGGAGCAGAGGCTAGCACAGCCCCCTAATTGATCAGGAGGATAATCCTGGGCAGTATAGACTCTATCACAGACCCTCTTCCCTAATTTTCACTGCAGGCTTGGTCTAGCAGTAAATCCTGTACCTTTTATAACAAAGGTGTGATGGCTCTTGCCTCTGAGTATAGGTCTGTAAGAACTGCAACAAACCAAGAGGACTAGAAAATAGAGGTTTCCCAGGATGCCAAAGTATTATCGTAACAAACTGGCAATGCGGGAAGACTGAAAAATCCACAGCCCAGATCTACAGCTGCACAGCAAGTGTCTATCATCCAAGGGCCAAGCCTAACAGAACGGTTTTGTGCCTGGGAGGTGATCATTAGAGAAAATGATCCACTCGTTCTAGACAACCTGAGAGTCAAATAATTTAAAACCTCAAAACAACAGAGCTCATTATTGCCTGGAGTCTAATATTCTGACAACCCGGCTTGAGCTGCCTCTGAAATATCCCTCTCCAGGACCAAGCTGATTTCAGACTCAGATGCCCCAGAGGACTGCCAGGCTCCTTTTGAGTCCTTTTCTTTCCTTATTTCCTATCCCCAGGCCTCAGACTAGACCCAGAAAAGGCTGTGGTCAGACTTGCTGACCACTCATGATCTATACACTGAAATATGGGATCCAAAACCCCATGCCCTGCCCTCCAGGAACCATATGAGAGAAAGGACCGACGCTCAGGTGACTGAAGGAAATGCAGGTGATTACAAACCAGAGGAAGACCATAGCATGGTGGAGTCCAGTGATAGGAAGCATCTTGTTTAGCCAAAGTAGCAAAGAAGGCTTTGAAGGGCTAGTTCAACAAGTTGAGTTTTGTAATTTCAGGTACTTCAATTCCATCTTCAGATTAATTAGCAGTATTTGGTATATCAACTCCACCCAGTATTTATATGTTCAGTTCCAAAAGAAAAAGAGAGCGAAGACATTTAGAAGTGTAGGGAATGAGAAGCTTGTAATATTGAAGGAGCATCCTGAAGAATATCTACAGGGTCGCTGCCCTAACAACATAATATTCTCTACCTCTGAGAAATATTTCTGAGAAATTGTTATAGATGACACAGACATTCCCTGGGGAGAATTCAACACACAGTTTCATTTACCAGAGTTATTCTTGTCATGTTACATTATTGCTGGAAGAATTTGAGTTTAGAGGGCACATTGAGTTATTTTGCTATGTGTCTTTAGAAAACTTTAAATGGATTTTGAGTAAGGGCTTAGATGTGTTTACCATTTTCCTCAGAGGCTTTATATTTTTAATTTAGTTGTTGCACAAATGACTTGGAAAAGCCATTATCCACAGAATCTTCTTAACATCTTTGTTCACAGGGTATTTCATAAACTCCTTGTAGGACCTTCCTGGATGCTCTGGAAATGGCCATCTTAGAGGCTAGTCACTCAAACTGCATTTCCTACAGGGGAAGTTCCAACTGGCTGGAATTTTTTAAATCAATGAGCAAATGTGAACGCTCAAAGTGGCTCCCTAGAGTCAAAACATTTCACGGGAAAGTCGTCCTTCGTCATCTCCCTAAAAGGCTATCAAGTGAGGCTTCTAAGAGTTGAGTCTAAGAGAACAGTACCAAGTGGGGACGGTCACCCTTCCTCTTAGTCATCCTATCCCTAACCAGTGGAGAGGCAGAGTGAAGAACAAGGAACATGTACTTTATAAACTTTATAGAGTGACAAATAGAAGACTCATCTCCAAATGATTGCACCCGTTCACGTTGGCCCCCACCAAGGAAGTGCAGTTGTGTGAGGCATAGTCCAGATAATTTCAGTCACTCACAGTGAGAAGCTGTGAATAAAAGCACATGCCAAATTCCTGCCTTGTGCTAAGTGCTGGGTTAGTATTATGTAAGATTTTTCAATATAATATTTTATTTATTATTTGAGAATTACACACAGTGTATTAATATTCATTCTGACTCCTCCCCAAGCCTAACTCCTCTCCATACCCCTGGCCAGCTTCACAACCTCATTTGAAAAAAAAAAAAAAAAAAACTAATAATAACCTACCAAGTCCAATTTGAACTTCCCACACACTCATACACTGGAGAGTGATAAACCTATGAGGGACCACACCCTTAAAGAAAACTGACTTTCCTATTGGTGAAATTATTAAGGCCACTCCACGTAGTTAAAAGGGAGGTTTACTTTGTGTGGTAGCTTACAAGTGAAGGGATAGGTTACAGGGTCTGGGAAAGGTGTGGCGCAGTCTGGTGGTGTTCTCTGGAGAACTCTGCTCGGACCCTCCAGCGTCCAGGGTCCAGGAACGAAGAGAGCCGGCCCATCTGGATCTTGGGTCTTCAGGGTCCTCTCTTGGCCCGCCTTGTAGGCGTGACCATTATTGAAGCTCATCAGGGGTTGGAACTTCCAGATCAAAGCTGGAATGGCTACCCACTACACTTTCCCTCTCCCAGAAGCCAGCAATGGACAACAGCTCTTCGGGAGCTGGGGTGATGACCCTCCCTCACAGATCATCACAGCTGATATGAGCTCATGAATATAGCAATCTTGCCGTGTCCGGAAGACACTGTTTCCCTTTGGTCCTCCCTGACCTCTGGCTCCCACAGTCTTCCTGCTCCCTCTTCTGCAATGATCCTTAGCCATGGGGGTGGGGGACATATACAGACCTCCCATTTCTGCCTGAGAACTCCATGACACCTACTCCCTTCCCTTTGGTCAGTTGTGAGTTCCTGCACTCACTACTGTCCGCTAGACAAAGAACCTTCACTGGTAAGGTCTGAGAGCTGTGCTAATCCATGGACATAGAGATAGGAATTTGAAGGGCAGTTTCATAGTATGTGCATTTAGGAAAATAATAGTACACTATATTCACCTCAGGGGCCGCTGAGCTCCTCTACAATGGGTTCTCAGCCAAATTCCTAGTCAAGCATTTGCTCCTGTGGAGTAAGCCTTAAATACAACCAGGAAGTAGTTGGTTACCTCCTAATATTCATGCCACTGTTACATCCCAGCCTTATCTTGCCTCACTGGTCATTATTGCAATTCATAAAGTTTACAGCTATGTAAGACTGCCTACACAGCTCCTTCCAGTAATATAAAGCTAGCCAACAGGGAAGAAATCAACTTGATTTCTCCATGTTCTGCAACCAAAGTCTTCAACAATAGGGTATCATTGAGTTCTTGTGGGCAACTAAGAGCAGTGACAATAGCCTGTATTATTGGGGGATTTCATGACACCCCAGACCAGCAACTGGAGAGGAGTATTCCACACCTGGCACTGGACTTTTCATTTGACAACCTGTGGCTTCCAGGAAAGATGCTGTCTTAGTCACTATTCTATGGCTGTGAAGAGACACCACGACCAAGGCAACTCTTCTAAAAGAACACATTTCATTGTGGGCTGGCTTACAGTTTCAGAGGGTTAGTCCATTATCATCATAATGGAGAGTATGGTGACATGCAGGCAGGGGCTGGGGCAGTAGCTGAGAGCTTTATCTTATGATCTGCAGGCAGAGAGATAAAGAAAAAGACTGGGCCTGACATGGACTTTTGAAACCTTAAAGCTCACCTAACAATGACACACTTCCTCCAAGAAGGCCACGCCTACTCCAACAGGGCCACACCCCCTAATCCTTCCAAACTGTTCCACTCTCTGGTGACTAAGCCTATGCGGGCCATTCTTATTCACACCACCACAGACATTATCTCTCCTGTGGAGGATAACTCCAACGCTTTTGTATGGATACATATATATTTAGGAAGCTTATAAAATAGTAGGTTTCCAGGAGCCATTTTCAAACATCCATAGTGTTACTTATCACTTCCCTCACCCTCTCTCTATCTTGGTATTTTTAAATTTAGTATCAAAACTATAGATTTTACAGATGACATGCATTCTATAGATCTGAAATGCAGATGTGGTTTGAAGCTGAGTGCTTTGGTTCCAGAATACATGTTCTGTGCACCTCACACTGCTCAAGAGAGAAAGCATATACAGTTACATGTGGAAGATATATTCCTTCAAGTACATAGCCTGAGAGGGACCTAGAATTAAGGGTAGAGGATGTACCAGGGTGAAGACGTACCAGGTAGTAGAAACAGTGTGAATGATATCAGACACACATGAGACAAGTTCAAGAAGCACAGGGAGTTAGATTTGTCTAGGAAGATACTATCCAGAGGGAAGGTGTGAGCCGTGAGCATAATTTAAAATTTTCTGGTAGCCACGTTTAGGAAGTTTTCTAAAGTTGAAATGAATTTTAATAAACTATTTCATCGAGTATATGTAAAGCATCATCTCAATAAGCAAGTAATATAAAACTTACTGTGATATTTGACATTTTTTTTCTTACCAAGTCTTCAAAGCTTGGTATGTTGTTGTTTTTTTTTTTTTTTATTTCCAATAATTTATTTGTCAAACCATAGGTCAGAGCATGGATCCACCCTTGTCAGAGAAACTTCTCCTGGTAGATGTAAATGTATTTATTTATTTTATAGCTTAAGTAATTTAATAGTTTTATCACATCTTTTCCATTTTTGTTCCTATCATTTCAAAGGGTAACCTAAAATGACTTGAAATAAAATTGCCAAATAATTATATCCTTATGCCAAATATTGGTATGTTTTTGAAACCCACAAGTCATCACAATTCAGACACATTTTCAGTGGACTAGAGACCGACCACATGTGGACTAGTGGCTGCCATATTGGACAGCACAAGTCTAGTGTAGGGAAGGAAGAGTAGGAAGTACAAAGATTAACTCACGAGTCCACTCTAAGACATTTGCTGATGGTTAACTAGGCTAAGGGACCTTACAGAAGGTACTTGAGCACCAGAGTGGCCTGATGGGAGTGGTCAGGAAGAGTAATTGGTAAGGTATGAAGAAGTCCAGGTAGAATGGAGAAAAACCTTTTAGGAGATGCCAAAATGTTCAAGGTACAGTGAAGAATGACCAAGAGTGATGATTAGTGAAGAACAAAGGGACTGGGAGAAGAGACTAGGTAGAGGCAGAAGCCACCAGAAACTAAGTGCTCTATGACACAAGTGGGGACAAGTTCATATAAACACCTGGACGTCCCCAAAAGCATGCAGTGTTAAGAGCAGTGAAGTCATTAGGCCCAGACTTGGACAGAAGAAGGAGAGAAATCCACTTTGAGGGACTCTACAGCTTGAAGGAAGAATAGGAATTTAGCTGCACCTTCAAGTTGAAGACTGAGAGCAGGCCCCCAGAAACACCACAGGCTCCATTCGGAAGGTGAGATTTTTCACAGAAAAAGCAAACGATTGTATGGTTGGGTGACCTGACTCTTGGCGAATGTGGTGACCAGTGACCAATATCAGTATCCGTCTCTAAAATCACATGCTTCAGGACGTCACTGCACTTTTCCTAGCCCAAGTCTGCCTCTGCCTCGTGAGGAAATGAGACGAAGAACCTTCGAGGAGCCCCCTGCTCCGGCTCACGGACCTAATACCGGAAGTGTGTCTGGCAGATCATGGTGGTATTCACCTGACTGTCCTTTCCAGGGGCACTCCAAGGTTTCCTGATGGAAAGCTTAACTAGCAGGTTATCTGCTCTGCCCTCCTCATGCTGAGATATCGTGGAAGCCTCAGCTGAAACCTAGAGACCAGAATGAAGCAACCCTCCGTGACAAAGGAGAACCGTTTTTATTTCACTCTAAATGAAAGCAAACGTTATTGTAATTGCCAAGGAGGTCCAAAAAGAGCAGGAAAATCTGTCTGTTAAACGTAGAACAAAACCGTGAGTAATAAACCAAAAGCATTAGCATTCTTCCAATTTAAATATGCATGTCCATTTTTCCACAGGTTTATCTACAAAAAGTTGTTTGTTTTTTTTTTCTTTTTAAATCAAAAGCTTTGACCTCTGAATTCTCCCTTTTTCTCCGTTTTAAAATTCAGGGTGTAGCTCTAGCAATATACTAATGGTCTGTGGAAAATGTATTTGTTTGTACCGTTCTTGAATGGATAATGGGGACAGCGCTCTTAAACAGTTAGAAGGTGGTTAATAAAATTATTTCCCTCTACCCCACGCTGGGCAGAAAGAAACGTAAGAGTTCCTACAAGATGACCAAAGACTCTACTCAGGTTTGGAGGACTTCAGATGAATGCTGGATTGCTCCTCTGGCCTCCTCGAGCAAATTCTCTGCCTAGGCTCTCAGATGAGGCTGCCCAGGAAGCGGCTTGCACTCTGAGAAATCTCAGGGAGGTGAAAACCCTCCAGCTATCATTTGCTTTATGCCCCAAGAACCTGTCTTTTTTTTTTCAAAGTGTCAATTGAAGTCTATTTTTTTCATTGACCTAGAGAGTTTGGTATTTAAAGGAACCCTGCAGTGAATCCTTCTGTAGAACAAAAGCCTTTTGATAATTCAAATGTATCGCAATTGATAGGTTTTCTTAACCAAGGATTTCTAAATCCATCTGCTTCTAAAGGCAGGGCCCCTGGAGCCCTCCTGCAGAGCAATGATGCTCTCCAAACAAACCTTACTTTGAGAGCTGGTTAACAAGCCTGTGAACAGGACAAACTGTCTCCTTCCAGGGTTGTCTTTGCTACTAAGAGACATTAGATGTTAGAAATGACTAGGAAAGCCGGGCAGTGGTGGTGTATGCCTTTAATCCTAGCACTCAGGAGGCAGAGGCAGGCGGATCTCTGTGAGTTCAAGACCAGCTTAGTCTACACAGGGAGTTCCAAGATAGGCTCCAAAGCTACACAGAAAATCCCTGTCTCAAACAAAGACGAAAACAAAAATGAAAACCAGAAATGGCTAGGGAAGGCATAGTAAACTGACCTTGTTTTCTTCATGGACATTGGATTTATCTACATAACATGAATTTTCAATTGCTTAATTCTGGAACAAGGTGCACTCAGAGCTTGGCAATTGGGGCTAGGTAGAAACGGGATACAGTTAGCAGCTCAGGTTCTAAAAAGTTTTAAAAGATAGCATGGCCCTTTCTGGGATGGCCTCCATGAGAAAGAGGCGGTGCCTTTCACCACAGCTCCTGAGAGAAGAATGGAGGAGCAATCTTAAGATGGGGATATATGTCCGGGAGCACCATTCCATGGAGGTGGCAGATAGATGATGAACCTATGTCATTCCATGGAGGTGGCAGATAGATGATGAACCTATGTCCTAAAGGATAATTTTGGCAGCTCACCAGAGCATTTACTGAAATACAACCCAGTACAGGGTCCCCATCTGTGCCTGGAGGCCCAGTTGGACAACCAGCATGAGCTACTGAGTTAATCCTACATGGATAGCTAGTACCTGTGCTCAGGCACTTGTGTTCCCTTGGGAACGGGGATGTAGTGTTGGGATGACAGGAAGGAAGGACTGGATGGCATCTGAGGTCAACTACTGGATAAGGAACTTGGGTTAAACAACCACAAAATGGCATGGAAGCGGGCACTAGTGGGCACCGTTGCTCTCCAGAGATGGTTGTGTGCCATTGAAAACATGCCCCTGGCTTTACAGAAAACACAGTGTTCTGGTTTCACTCTGATGGAAAGCAACCTGAGGGGGAGATGTTTTCTGTCAGCTTGCATTTCCAGGTAACAGTCCCTCCCTGAAGGAAGTGAGAGCAGGAACCTGGAGCAGAAAGCATGGAGGAAGGCTACTGGCTGGCTCCTTCTCTGGCTTTCTTCCACCTTCCAAGGGATGGTGCAGCCCACAGCAGACTGGGCCCTCCCACATCAATCATTCATTAAGACAGTCTCTCACAGACACGCCACAGGCCCACCTGACAGTGGCAGCTCAGTTGAGGCTCCCTCTTCCCTGACTCAAGTTGACAGTAAAACTAACCAGGACACATGGCCGTTTCCAGGATCCTTGGACTCCAAGTGGCTTCATTCCAACCCTAAGGGGTGGAAGCCACTCCCACTGCTTTAGCCCATATGTGACTTGGGACCCACAGACGGATTAATGAATAGAGACTACCTCAAAGCTGGTAGAGCTGAGGCAGTCCTTGCCATCCCAGCTAAGGACTTGTTGTTGGGATCCTGTACATGCGCAGCTCAGGGTCTTGCATCTTAAGTCATCAGAGGGTCCTGGAGACTACATACTGGCCTTAAAAAGCTGGATGCAGACCTCACACGCTCTCTGTTCCCTCTCTGCTCCCTGCTCTCTGCTCTGCTCCTGCCATCTCTCTCTCTCTCTCTCCAGGCCTGGCTCTTCTCTGTCCTATCCCCTCCCTCCTTCCAATAAAGCTCTCTGTAACTCTGGTAGTCATGGCCATGGCTCGTGACTTTTCCACCAGTAACCAGCGGCACAGGCTTGCATATTGTCATAATCTGGGTGTCACTTGTACTGTGTTATGGATTCATTTAAAAATCCTTCTCAAAAGGTAAGACTGAAAGGTGAAATCGGTGCAACATCCCTGGTGCCCCGGCTGTCCACTCAGAGAACAACCCATGCTGCAAGGTTGACTCTTGTGGGCCCTGGTTCTTCCTACTCATCCTAGACTCCTTGTTTCTTTATCCTGGCAGCTGTCTGGTAGCCCCAGAGGCCGTCTAAGAATGAGGCCACTTCCGCTGCTGTTTGCCCTCATTCTCAATCCCCAGGTTGTTGTGGAATATTTAAGTTGTGTTACACTAGCCTATGCTGTGGAATATTTGTCTAATGATGCAAAGATGTGTCACAGTCTTTTATGTTGCATTTGTTTAACTCTTTAAAGCTGTGTTACTGTGCCTGCCTGAAACACCTGTTTGGGCTAATAAAGAGCAAAATGGCCAATAGCAAGGCAGGAGAGAGAAATATGCAGGGCTGGCGGGCAGAGAGAGTAAATAAGAGGAGAAATCTAGAGAAGAGGGAGGAGCAAGAAAAGGAGATGGAGAGGAGGATGCCAAGGGTCAGCCATTGTAGATGTAATTCTAAACGGTCTTATTAAATAAGAAACACAGAGCCAAATAAAGAGTTAAAAGCCCAAAGATCAAGCAGTAGACAAAAGCTAAGACCACCTTATCTTACTACTCGCTGCCATCCTTCCCCTGAGAGAGAGACCTTCTTCCTGTGTCCTATCTTTTTATTGTCTTTCTGTTCTGCCTTCTCATTGGCTGTAAACATGACTTCCTTGTCACTGCCTGTCTATACAGACCTCCAGGTCTCTATGGTTCGTACTGACATTAAAGGTTCAGGTCACTGCTTGGCTGTGTCCTTGAACACACAGAGATTCTTCCTGCCGTGTGACTGGATTAAGGATGTGTGCCACCAATACCAGACTTACGCTAAATAGCTTGCTCTTAGCTCTGATCCTCAGGCAACTTTATTTATACAAATAAAATCACATTTCAGCACAAATAAAATATCACCATATTTCCCCCTTCTAGTCTAGTAAAAAGAAAAAAGGAAAAAGGTTATAACTAATATAAGAAAAACTATATACAATAAGTACAATAACTATACACAATATATACAAGCAATAAATATCTAAACAATGTCTAGTCCATTTGCATTTGACAAATTCAGAGAAAATAATTCCATTAAGCCACCCAGCCACACAGCCACGCAGCCAGCCATGTGAAAGGATAAACAATGCTGGTGGGCCCGTGGAAGAGTCACAGCCATGCAGAACCCAATATTAGTGTTTAGAGCTTTAATGGAGGGGAAGGGCGGGGGCGGGGA
This sequence comes from Onychomys torridus, assembly GCF_903995425.1. NCBI lineage: Eukaryota > Metazoa > Chordata > Mammalia > Rodentia > Cricetidae > Onychomys > Onychomys torridus. The sequence goes on from NC_050463.1 coordinate 15,296,700, forward strand.
GCCAGACCTGGCAGAGAGAGCATGGGGTCCATGTGTGGCTTTTTAAGGCACAATGGGTACATCAATGACATAAGATGTGAGACCCGGAAGAGTAAGAGCAGGATCCTAACAGTAAGAAGGAAAGATATACAGAATAAAGAAAGGTAAAAGGCCCAGAGGCCAATGTAGTTAAAGAGAAATGGGATAATTTAAGTTAGAAAAGCCAAGCTAAGAGCGGACATTCATAAATAAGAATAAGTCTCCGTGTGTTTATCTGGGAGCTGGGTGGCAGCCCCCAAAGAATTAAAAAAAAAAAAAAAAAAAAAAAACTACACCAGGTCCCCACCCTGCATCCCTCTCCCCTAGGGAGACATGTGTAGTTAGGAGTATCATCCACTTGCTTTAGACAGAAGAGGGAGGGGCCTTCCTTTGCCTTCCCTGCTGTGTGCACAGCACCCACTCTTTTCTGGAGGCTGGCCTGGAGAGTTGCTGTCCTGGCCTCACCCTTTCCCCTCCTCCCTGGCTTCTGCTATTTATCAACTTTGCCACAGGGGTTCCTGACAGTCAGAATTATTATTATTATTATTATTATTATTATTATTATTATTACTACTATTATTGGAATGAAAGTAAGTGTAACTTCAAAAAATAAATGAATGAATGAAAAGGAAAAGATAGCCAATCAAAACAAAAATTTTCTTCTCCTTTTGCTTCTTGGGTGCAGGGACTTCAGTGAGCATGCGTCTTCACTGGGGTAACATGATCATTGGCCACTCGAGTCTCTGATTCTAGCTAATCTTTGAATCCCCTTTCCGACTTCTGCTCCTCTTTACTAGCATGGGTAACAATCCGAAGGTATGCACGTGTGTTTTACTTTTAGGTGTTTAGTGCCCATGGGATAGGATTATGGGCTTATTTAGACAATTGTTCCCACTGCTATAAGTTCCTGGCACTATGGAAAGAATAATCGAGGCCTCCATCAAGGAGGGAGCACCCTCAAAGGGAGGACTTCCAAATGGTATTAACAAATCGCAGCTGGATAGGAGGAATAACTCCACCAGAGGTGTCCATCAGGAAGGGAGCACCCTCAAAGGGAGAACATCCAAATGAGTATTTATAAACCACAACTGGGGAGGAGGAAGAACTCTGCCATCCTACAGCACAGTAGGTTAACTGTGGTAACAATTCCTTGACCGTTTGAAAATAGCCAGCAGAGAGGCTTTTGAATGCTTCCCAATTTCCAACACAAAGAAATGCAGCATGTCTGAGGTGGTGGGTGTATTCATCTGCCCAATAGGCATTGTAGACCTGTATGAAAATGTCACAATGCCCCTCATGACTATGTGTCAATATTTAATTTAAAATAAAAATGTGGGCCACATCATGAATGGATGCTTTCAGAGATGAAAAACAGCCACTTAACTGCACAGAAACTGTTGTCAATTGAAGACAAATCAGAGATGAATATGTGCCATCTTGGAATAAAAACATGTGTCCGTGGGAAACCGGGTTGGAGCCCGGGACCATGTTCTCCATGCTGCTCCATCCGTGAAAGCAGCAGACACCTCCTCACTCCACTTCTCTGCTCATCCTCTGGCCCCAGGCCTCTCTCGAGACCTAGCCACACCCACAAAGCCGCCCACTGTTCTCAGAGTCCTTTTGATGTCGGGGACTCTTTATTCTCATCTCGGCTGCCTCTCTGGCTCTGCAGAATCGCCATCAACTGCAAACTTTCATCTTGCACTGGGGACAGCCAGTGCATGATGTACAGCTACTCTCACTCCTGCCCAACCTTTGCTCCTCATCCCTCAGCCCTCCATCAATCAAGAGCTCAGGCAACCTCCCCGGTCAGACCTAAACCAAACTGCTCCTGCGGGAACCACAGCATGCTCCCATTTGGAAGGGGAGGCTGTCTGCCCAGAGGAGGCTTCAGCTGTTGAGCTCCATTTGCATGAATAAACAGCTCTGAAGGGTTCAGATGAAGCTTTTATGTAAACACTCTCCAAAATATGTTCTGTGCTGCATTATCCCCAGCCATAAAGATTCTGGAATCAGAATTTGGCTGTCAGTTTTATTGATGTTGCATGGGGTACAGTAGAATACAGCTTTCTCTTTTGGAAATTTATTGGCATGGCAGTGCGAAGAGCAATAAAACTGTGTTTTTAATCAGTAAGCCAAGCAGACATGATTCCAGAAGAAATATAGGAAGCAAACATGCCATGGTGAGGAGGTTTCTCCCTCCACTGCCCCTGCTCTTCTGAGAGCTCTGGTTAAATAATATGGGCTGCATGGAGGTCCGGGGCAGGGGTTCCTGGTGGGACTGTCCTCAAGCACAGAACCAGAGAACCTTGTTTGCATTACTCCTTCTGCGTGGTCTCCAAGAAACCGTTGAGTGAAAGCATTTTCCAGAAATGAACTTTCTGAAATTCCTCTTCCTTATCTCCAAGGCAGGGATGGCTGGTGCAGTGGCTTGGTGAGAGGAACAGGGAGGGTAGAACGCTCTAGAACACTCTAGAACACTCTTCCACCAGAAGCAAGGTGTGCTGCTTCCCAGCAGAGAAAAGGTTAGGATTCAAATGTGCCCTGCAGTGCAATGTTGCCCAGAGGAAAGGCTTTCTGAAGCAGTCTGCTGGGTTGTTGCCCTGGTCCATTTACCCAATCTCTTTGTGACCAGATTTCTTCTGCTGTCAAAAGGAAGTACCCATTTCACCCCACCATCCTCCTGTCCTGTGGATCAAACAAAGTTATAGGTTGCTGTGCATAACATACACACACACACACACACACACACACACACACACACATACACACACGTCAGTTTACGAAGGCAGCAAGTCCCCTGTGTCACCCACTGACAAAAGTCTGCAATCAGAGAGGAATTAAGCTTTCCTGGTGGCTAAGGTAATCTCTCCTGTGCAGATGCATGAGCAAGCAGGCTGCTCTCACATGTGTGCTGTCACAGGAAATGTCCTGATCTACTTCCTTTTTGGCCTTGGGCCCAAAAGTCTTGAGCCATTGCAAATACTCAGCCAATGGTTGAATAATCTTCCTTGACTTGACAAAGCATCTCCTAAGTTATCTTTACCTCAGGTTCCCTTGACATTCACATGTCACTCAGCACTGGTTTTGCTATAGCTGATTGTCACTCTTTTCTCAATGCTTACATCCTATACAGCTTTGGAAACCACTATAAGAACACATAGGTACTCCCAGTGGCTTTGAGTATCTGAAGGAAAACTTCTCATAAGTACTCCCTCAAATGCCAGGAAATGCACAAATGAATGAACCAGAGGAGGAAAGTGATCAGGTTGCCAGGCTGGAACCATGAATAGGTCATGGTGGTTGAGATAGAAACATATTCCCAGTGGATCTTTCCTTCTCTCACTCACAGAGTTTCTGGTTGTCATTCCCCACTTGTTTCCTCACAACCCCAAATAGCTTCTTGTCCACCTTCAAAACCAAACCAAGTGGGACGAGTCAGAACTATTGGTAATTTATTTGGTGCCATGCCCTGTTTTGGGGCTATCCTGATGAAATCTCTCAACAGCCCTACAAGACAGGAATTGTTATTCCCGTTGTATTGAAGAAGAAACTGAAGCAGCATGCTTAAATGGCATGCTCTGGGCTGCATCACCAGGTAGAAGAACTGTAGAGGTTCAATCCAACATTCATCATCTTCACCACCAAGTGACACATTCTGATAAGGACCAGGAATGACTCCTGGCACAATCGCCTACTGATACAAGTTAGATGATTAAACCGGAATCCAATTGTTAATCTTACAGTGGCAAGATTAACACACACACACACACACACACACACACACACACACACACACACTGTTCATGAACTTGAAAAACAGCCAGCCCCGACCCTTAAGCTTTTTACCTTTTCTTTTTTCTCAGATCACTCACCTATCTCCCTGTCAAAGTGATCCCATCTCAGGCTTTCAAGGGACTTAATGAGGTCATAAAAATGTAAGTAAGATACTGCTTATCAAAAGACATTTATAATTGAAATAATGAATTTTTTTTCTAAGAGAAAAACACAGTTGAAAGGGGATAATTTTTCCAGGAGAGAAACTGTGTTTAGGAAACGCAACTATTTTTATCTTTATAACACAAATAATATCTAGCAGCCTTTGAAGAAATGGTATGATTTTCGGGAGTCATTAAAATCCAGATAATTAACCTTGCTTCAAAGAATTGAATGCATTTTGATAAGTGACGATATTCTTTTAAGTAGAAAAGGGATAGATTCCAATCATGAAAGTTCTTCATTTTACCACAGCAGCTATTCCCTAATGTCGCTTTTTTTTTTGATAACTCCCACATTGATGAAAATGTTAGAAGTTTATTGTGCATCATAAGATAATCACTGTATCTAAAGTACAATAAGTGACCAACAAAAGCACCAGGTTTAAAGCCGAGCAGATGAAAAGCATGGACCGGAAGGAAGCATGGAGCAGCCCGATGATCCTGTTCTTCAGAGGGGACCTGGGTCTCTTGTTCTGGATTTCAGCTTCCAGAGCCAAAGACCTCACACACAGATAGAAAACTCTCCAGGAGAGAATTTTGCAATGGCCTCACTAACATTAGCCTAAACCAAACTAGCTCAGTGGCTGTTTCCTCCCCCTACAGACCACCTCTAAATAATCCAAGTGACCGCCAAAGTGGATTTGCATACCCAAACAAGACTACATTGGCCATCTTAGCTCCACAGGGAACCTCTGCTGTTCCTTGAGTTATTAGCAAGCAATGATAACGTTAAAAATACTATCATCATCAAGAGCGCTTCCTGCTCTTGCTAAGGACTGGAGTTCGGTTCCCAGCATCCACGTTTTGTTACTCATAACTGCCTGTAACTCCAGTTCTAGGAGAATCTAATGCTGTCTTCTGGCCTCTGAGGGTACCTTCACACATATTTACATATGCACAGAGAGATATATACCCACAACACATAAAATAAACTTAAAAACTATAAGTCCTCAATAACAGTGTGCATTACAGGAGACTCACTTCAAGTTTCAGATGTGGGTTTGTGAGCCTGCCCTGGGCTCTTCTGTTCTGAAGTTTATATGTTGAATTTCCATAACTTTTAATGCATTGAGACCTCCCACTGAGAAAAGCAGACACAGTTAAATAAGCAAACCATCTGACATGGATGAGATGAAAGAGTCCAGCAGCCATCCATTACAGTGTTGTCTCCTTAAGCTCTGCCCAGACTCTGTGAGCTTAGTGCTCTCGGAGTCTGAAGCCTTCAGTGAGCATTAACCTTAGAAATACACAAACCCATCTGTAAGCCACTTCCCTAAGATGATGTAGGTCCAAGGTTTGACTAAACTGTCTAGATAATTGAGTCTAAACCGGTGCTTTGCACTTATGGGCCTTCAAAGAATAATTGTTACATGGATGAACAAATAAATGAAAACTAAACTTAAAAACAGAAAGAAAAAGAAATACACAAACCCTCACTTATGAATCAGAGACTTTTTCCCCAGTCTGGCAGCAGATGGCAGCTTTTGTGGGGTTGTGACATTACCAACATGCTTGGGTTTGATGGATGACTGATTCATTTACTTTTGTGCTTTTCTTAAGAAATACATTCAATTGGTAGTCTATCTGCACCCATGTTCATTCAATCTCTAGCCATGTACCAGGCAAGATGAAGCCACTGGGGAATCAGAAAGGAATAGAAAGGATTCCTTGTCTTGAATCTGCTCACAGAGTGAGACCCTGGAGGGAAGGGATAATTAGAATCCATGAAGTGATCTGATAACGTCATGTATAGATGGTAACTACCTTGAAGGAGCCTCAGAAAAGGCTTTTGACAAACCAAGAGTTAAAAGTCATCAAACAACTATTTCAACCCAAATCCAAGCCTTGCTGGAGTGAGAGAATCAGTACCTCAGAGATCTCAACCATAGCCTTGAACCTTAAGGTAAATTTTACTAGGGTTCTATCACCTTTCAGAGCTGTCCACCAAGGGAACCAGACTGGAGATTTTTTTGTTAAGGGGCCTATGCACTTTCAACAATGTATGATTCAGAGTCAGAAACAAGAGAATAGACTTCTGTATAAATGGGCGTGACAAACTCACAGTTCAATTGTGCTAGAGTTGTAGACACCCATGTGTGCTCCTAAGGGAAATGTTAGCCCTTAGTGAGATAGGGACAACTTGTACACTCATACTCCTTCTCAGAGGACACAGTGGAGCATGCAGTGACCAGGCCACACACAGAGGTCATTATACAAAGACATGATCATTTCCCTCATGTTTCTTCATATTTTTTTTTTCTCTCCCCTAGTGAAATCTCTCAGAGTGATTCCCTGGAAAGGATAGAAGCTAATGCCTTTGACAACCTCCTCAATTTGTCTGAAATGTAAGCATCAGATAGCAGATAGTTTATTGCTGTACACTATTAACCTGGCTGGTGGGAGCCCACTTGGTATTTGTGCTCAAGCATCCAATGCTAGGAATCCTAGAGGAAAAGCTTGCAACAATTACTAGGTCTGGGCAGGCACTAATCTCTCTCACTGCAGTGGCCCGAAGGTTGCCATGGTGACAGTGGCTTCTCCCTAGGAACTGTGTAAACTCTGAAACATCACAACACAATGCTGGAAATTAAAATTGACATTGTGAAGTCCTGCCAAGTAGCTCTTGCCTCATGGGGGCTGGGGGTGGGGGAATGGAACACTTAGAGTAGGTAGGAAGTTGGAAGGGAACTTAGGGATCATGAGTTTGCTCATCAGGAGCTGTTGAGACATATTCATTCTTTCAAGTTGAAATGCTCCTTTAATACCAACCATGACAAGCCTTGTGTTAAGCCTGTGAATGTTGGAGTCATTGGGCTGTATTGGTGTTGTTATTGCGAGATTTATTCTTCTTTTTTTTAATTTAAATTTATTTATTTTTATTTCACATACATTGGTGTTTTGCCATGGGTGTTAGGTCTCAGGAACTGGAGTTACAGACAGTTGTGAGCTGCCATGTGGGTGCTGGGAATTGAACCAGGGTCCTCTGGAAGAGCAGTCAGTGCTCTTAACCACTAAGCCATCTCTCCAGCCCCGAGATTTATTCTTAAAAGTAAGTGTTTCTGTAAAGGATTACCATGCTACAGTCCAAAGACCCAGAGAGAAGTTAGGTAACAAGGAGGGCCCAAGAAGGGGACCCATGGATCTTCCTGGGAAGGGGAAATTAAAGAGATCTTCTGGGTAGACTTGTGGGGAGGGGATGGGAACTTGAGGGAACGGGTTGAGGGGTAGGTAGAAGGGGAGAGTACCGAAAGAGGTGACTGGAAGAAGCCTAATGCAAGGGAACCCCCAGGATCTACAAGGGTGACCCCAGCCAAGACTCCTAGCAAACAGTGGATAAGTAGCCTGAATTAGCCATCTCCCGTGATCAGATTGGTCACTACCCCAATTGTCATCGGAGAGCCTTCATCCAGTAACTGATGGGAACAGATGCAGAGACCCACAGCCAAACATTAGGCCAAGCTCGGGGAATCCTGCTGAAGAAAGGGAGGAAGGATTGTAGGAGCCAGAGGGGTCAAGAACATCACAAGGAAACCCACAGAAACAAAGATCCAGGCTCATAGGAGTTCATATAGCCTGAACCAATAACCAGGGGCCTGCATGGCACCAACCTAGGCCCTCTGCATATATGTGACAGTTGTTTGATTTACTTGTGGGACCTAAGGATGGGAGCAGGCACTGTCCCTAACGCTTTGGCTAGCTCTTGGGAACCTATTCCTCATACTGGAGTACCTTGCCCAGCCTGAACAGAGGAGGTGCTTTGTCTTAAAGCAGCTTGATATGTCATGCTTTGTTGGTACCCATGGGAGGTCTGCCCCTTTCTCAACAGAAATAGAGGAAGAGTGGATTGAAGATGGGGGGGGGGGCACGAGGAGAGGAGGGAGGGGAAACTATGGTCTGGATTTAAGGTAAACTACATTTTAAAAAGATACATGTTTCTGAATGATCATACACAGACATGCCCAACTCAAAGGGATGGGGTGACCCAATTCAGCTTCCAGGTGATGAAGCTATGGCCCCAAAGCATTAACTCACTTGCTTGATATTATATAGCAGCAGGTTAGAACCAGAGCTGGAAGAGACACTGGGTCACAGGACTTACAAACCAGGCTTTTTGTCCCACCACAGGGGGCTCCCTCCTGGACTTCTTGAAGCACCCTCCAATCTAGTCAAAAGGAAGGGAAGGGGTGTACATCAAGTAATTGTGAGCTCCTGTGCTTGGCATTTCCCCTAAGTTGTATCCTTGCTCTCACAGCTACCAGCCTAATTAGCCGGTTACCGTTTTTTGTTTAGAGAAAGAAATGGAAGCTGGAAGAGTGTGTGGATACTTCAGACACTGGCTGGTCTGGGAATAAACTCCAACCCATCCTTCTCCAAAGCTTGTGCATTTTCCATTATACCAGAAGTCCTCCATCAATAGTCCAGTGAGAAACTATCTAAGCAGATTAATTAATTGATAAGTACATGAGTACCTACTGCATACCTGTCTCAGCCCAGGAGCTTCTGGGACACAGAGGAGCTGAAATACAACTATCCACCAGGATATGACAGTACCGCCAGAGAAGTGACGGTAATTCACCAGACAATTACCGAAAAAGCCAGACAATAGGCATCTAAATTCCAAAGAAATAGTCTAGACTTATTGTGGACAGTACATAGGGTTCATTACTTTGTGGATGACTGTACACCCCCAGACCTGAAATTCTGCAGCATTAACAGGCTGCCCAGAGAACGCTGAAGCACCATCAGGACAGCAGGTGATAAACGAAGCAAGACATCAACTGGAAGAAAATGCAGGCACTTTGCAGGGGATGTCTGTGGACTCCTAAAGAAGGCCCTGAGACTCAGCACGTTAGCTTCAGGCAGTCTCTGTGCCCTGTCCACAGTGGTGTCTTGCAGAGCTGGGGCAGCACTCGGTCATGTAGACACTCAAAAATGCTGATAGAATGAATGACTGTGTGAGGAAATGCTCTATGGTTAGACCTCCAAGGGCCCTTAGGAGGTAACAGCTCCTACCTCTCTCTCATGTCTCACTGAGGACTGCTTGATTCAGTACTGGAAGAAGAACCACCGCAGAACGCCACTCACATCTCTAGAATCTAGACCTTCAACCACGTTCCAAGTAGCCGTAGTCACTATAGGGCCGTGGAAGGAGCAGCAGGGTTGGAATCAGAAAAACTAGATCCCATTCAAGTCTTGTTACTCTTCAGATACGGATCATTCAGCTTCCACCAGCAACACTGGCTTTAGCGGAAACCAAATGGTCACATTTATGTCTCAGAACCCACTCTAGTGATAGATTACCTGTAAAAGAAAAGCAGAGAGGGGTACTGAGTAGGGGGAAGAACCAGACAGAGGAGGGAGTATTATCAATAGTGCTTATAGAAGGCACACCAGCTGAGGAAAGCTAGGAGTATGGGAATCCTACATAGCAAATTAGCTATAGACTGGGCATATGATTCTAGAAATCTGGACCCCCAGGCTTCTGTGCTGTGCTGTTCCAGATGTGTGCCCATCTGGATCACTTTTCAGCATGCTTACCATCTCAATAAGAATAGAAACTAGTTTGCCTCCAAGGGGCCGTGTTGATTTGTTCATTCTCCTGAGAACAGCGCCTCCCATCTCTCCCAGTATGCAGGCTCTAAGCTCTACATGGCTAGGGCCCCTAATGCCCTGGACCTTGTTGTTATCTGCTAGGAAGGGGCAGAGTAGAGACCCTCACAGATAAACTCTGGGCTAAGATGCCTCCTCCACCTGCCTCCTCAGAAGGGTGGGTAAACTTCCCAGAAATAGCTGGCAGGACCCCGAGGACACCCCAGAGTTCCAGGAGCTTGTCTTAGGCATATGATGGCAGTTGATTTCAATCGGTGGGATTTTAGTCAAGAATGCCTGGTGACCTGTGTCATGTAATCCAACATCTATTAAACCACCACCTTTCCCCCCTTTTCTCTCTACAGACTGATCCAGAACACCAAAAACCTGGTATACATTGAAACTGGTGCTTTTACAAATCTCCCTCGGTTAAAATACCTGTGAGAATTTTTCCTTTATCAGCCTTTGTAGAGGGGGAGAGGGGTATCTGGTGAAACTGGAAATATTCAGAATGCTGAAGAAGGTTTTTGATTTTCATTTTATTTTTTAAGTCACATGTATATTTGTGGGTCCAAGTGTGGGTTTGCACACTAGTGGAATGTCCACAGAGACTAGAAGAGGAATTCAAATCCTCTGGAGCTTGAGTTACAGGAGGTTGTGAGCTGCCTGATGTGGGTGCTGGGAACCGAACTCTGGTCCTCTGCAAGAGCAGCAAGCACTCTTCATGAGTTAACCACTGAGCCATCTCCACAGCCCCTTGAAGAATTTTTTAACCTATAGTCAACATGGTGTCTGCATGTCCCTCCTTGTTGGCCTTCTGATCTAATTGAATCAGTATTTCTTGTTTGTTACTACGCTGGGAGTTTCACACATATGTAAGTGGCTCCCAATATCGCCTTTGCCCCACACGCCTGAGGAGAACATGGCCCCTTGATAGTGGCTCTCGAAGCTGGAAATGGGAACAGGGGTTCTCAACACTTCATAAAGGACAAATCAGAACTTTCAAGGTGAGTGACAGCAAACAAAACCGGGAGAAGTGATTGCAATTTGATTTCTCCCATTGTGCGATGAGAATTTCCTCTCTTTGATCTCATTCATTCATTCATTCATTCATTCATCAAGGGAAAACATAGGCATTGCCTGAGGCTGGCACTGTACCGGTGTAAGCTCATTCGCTTTCTATTTCCCACTAAATCCAACCAAGTCTACTGGTGAGCGCGAGAGACTGAGTCCCACCCACCATAGTCCAAACAGCAATTGGCTCTACCAGAAATGTACAATTCCTAAAACTTCCCCAAGTCTCTAACTCTGTGGCAATGAATCTTCCCACATAACAAGTCATCCCTGTCACACAGAAGTTACCACCACCACCACTCAAAAGAAAAGAAATAAAGAAAGCAGAGGATGAAGGAAGGGACCTCTGTGACACCCTACACCACCAGTCTTGTTCCCGGGTGCCATGCAGAAGATGTAGCTGGCTGTGATGTCCTCCTTTGTCCTCCATGAGTAATTGTAAACCCAAGAGCTGTGTGTTTCCCAACCTCCAGGGTAGCTTGGACACATAAGTGTCAACTGTGGTGAGCCACAAGAATATGTTATAGGGAGTCCAGCTGTATATAATAAGCTATACTTTGACCCACCAAGGGTCCGTCAAATGGGAAGCCATTTATCACGGAATATTTGGTGTTATATAGCTTTAATATTCAGCTGCTCCTCGTTATGAATTTCTTGTGCTTATAATTCCCATAGAACATGTATGTGTGAGCACCCTGCTCGGGCCAGTATTCTGATAAAGTCACATGGGCAAGGCCTTCTGCCTCTGATCTCCCTGCCCCCGTTTTTTAGCATTTGAATTGGGCATCTGCCTTTTGCAAATATCCCCTTTAGCTACATCCCAAAATAGTGCCAGCTCCAAACAAAGCATTAAAGGACAAGCAAGGAACAGAACAGCTACCAGATCACCTGCTAGGTGCCTGAAGCCTTAAGGTAACCTGGCTCCTAGATGCACAGCTTTGTTTCTTGTGCAAATGAAGCTCGGACCATCCGCTTCCTCAAGTTTAGGAGCAAGGCAGAGAAATGGACTAAGAAAATAGGTCTTTTTGCATAACCAGGTCCAGAGGAGGGAGTCTTATGGCCGGAGAGAAGGGGGAGGCTCTGGCTGAGGAGTGAGGAGCAAGGAAAAGTTTCTTGTAGATAGTAGGTGAATCAGATCAGGAGAAGAGAAGAGGAAAGAAAGATGGAGGACGAAGGAATAGGGGACGAAGATGAAATGGAAGCATAAGGGCTCAGTTATTACCAGGGCTGTGAGGGGGCAGAAAAAGTAGGTACGGAGAGGACCTGAGAGTCAGGACGGAACTGAAGCTGTATAGATAGAGTTTTGTCATAGAGGAATAAAGTAAATGGACAAAAGAGCTTGATATATGTAGATTCCTTTCCCTCAGATAATCCACACAGGACGTAGTGTCTTCCCCAGGACCCTGGGGGGAATTTCTTCAGGGCTGGACTTGGGGAAATTCCTGCAGTCAACCACTTTAGAAGGCATTAAGGATAACCCAGACCCAAATTTGACCAGCGTTCCACAACCGCAAATTCACACTGCGGTCGGAGCCTCCTGCTAAGATCAGTGCAGACAAGGCATGGATTCACTGTGAATGTTTTTATCCCATTTGCACACTCATTCAAATGAATTAGAAGAGCACGGAGAGAAGCCCAGCTGTGTTTTACTGTCCTCAGAGTGCCGGGCAGCTCCTAGCAGGTGTCCAGAGCTCATGTCTGCTGAGTTTAAACTCCACTGGGCCAAGTCCAGGTTCCTGCGTGCCTCTGAAGGAGCCTCATTCTTTTAGTGAAATATTCCCCAATTTCTAGTAAGCCCCATTCTTCTTTAGAGGTTAAATAAAAGGCAGGAGCCTTAACTGTCTCCAAACACAAAAACAACGTTCAACGGCTTCAATGAGATACAATGAAGAACCTCCCGAACCACAAAGTAGCTAAATACAGTTTTAATAATGAAGGGTATAGGTTTCTCATAAGATTAAACTTCCTGTGCCAGGTGGTGGTGGCACCTTTAATCCCAGCATTCAGGGAGGCAGAGGCAGACAGATCTCTGGGAGTTCGAGGTCAGCTTGGTCTACAGAGTGAGTTCCAGGACAGCCAGAGAGCTACACAGAGAAACCCTGTCTCGAAAAACCAAAAACTAAAACATAAATAAATATTTACTTTCCTGCACTGTTTGAGTTAAAATTCTACTCCAAAGGGAAAGGTTCCTCTCTGGAACTAGCAATAGCATGGACTAAAGTAGTTATCAGGAGGAAATAGAATGCAATCCAACAGGAAGACGAAATGACTTTAAAGGAAAGATGGGCTGGAAATACCAAGGCTTGCATGCTTGGTTTCAGCCCCTAAACCTCAAAACAGGAACCATTCTGGCAACTTCACCTAGCCAAGGATCCTTTGAAATACTGACCATCTTCATCAGCTAAAAGTGTAACTCCTAAAGCCAAATCCAGTATTTTAAATTTTAATGTGAAAATACTGTCTGCGAAGTGCTTTATATTTATGACCTAATAATAATTGCCTGTACTTTCTGCACACATCACCACCCTACCCCAAATTGCAGGAGCATCTGTAACACGGGCATCCGAACCCTTCCAGATGTTACGAAGATCTCCTCCTCTGAATTTAATGTCGTTCTGTAAGTATCAAGCTGATCACTATGCACAACCGTTTCCTATTCGCAGCTAAAATTTAGAAAGTAAATATTTCTCATTTCTTTCCTCAAGGGAAATCTGTGACAACTTACACATAACCACCATACCAGGGAATGCTTTCCAAGGGATGAGTAACGAGTCCATCACACTGTGAGTAGCATCCTGGATTCTTCCTCTGCCACACAGCCTGCTCGGCCACTCTCACTTCTGGTTTGAGGTTAGCGATCTGCTCTGTGTTTCACCACATTCTTGACTCTCCGGTGACAAGGCTCTTCTTAGCCTAGACTGCGAGGTTGAGAGGAGTTGTATAGGATACCTCTGTGACAACTAAACCAGGAGTTCAGCTCTGCTCTGAGCAGGGGTCCTGAGGACTGGTGGCATTATTGACTTCCAGTTAGTAGAGTTCTTCCCTGCACAAGGGCAATTTTTTCAAAGATCAAAATATAAAACTGCCAGTTAATCTTGACCTAAACTTAATCAGGAACCAAGAGTGACTCCTCACAGGTATATGCATTGTTATGCCCAGACCGCAGTGACCCCCAAAAAGACCACTACAGAGACCGAATCCTGTATGTAAAAGCAAAGAGCCTTTATTCAAGCTCCAGGGCTTGGTCCCTCTGTCTGTCTGCCACAGCAGTGAGAGCAGAGAGCCCCGAGCTCAGGTGGGATGGGGTTTTATCATAGCAGAGGTTGGGGTGAGGGGATTTCCAGGGTCCAGGACCCTGATTGGCTGACAATTGTCTAGAGGTATCTGTAAAACAAAAATAGGTGTGTACTAGACTCAAGGACATCTGGCCACCTTATCTAATGGTTGGAATGTTTGGGATGTCAGGTACTTCCCTACCCCTGGGTGGATCCCTGGGTGGTATCAGCTTAAGGCTTTTCCTGGATCTGGGTGTTGCCTGCCAGTAAGCCTGTCACGGAAGCTGTGTCTAGGCCTCTAAGCCTGTCATGGCTGCTGTGTGGTCAAGCTATTTGGGGGCCCCTTTACATGCATATGATGGGAATGGAGCCAAGCAGGAGTGGAAGGGTGGACACCTTCGGGACGTGTTGGGACAATCCATGGAGAACTGAGCACCCAGAAAGCCTTTTCCACAGAGCATGATTCTACATGAGTGCAAAAGAACTGCCTTGTGTTGGCTTCATGGAGCTATTAACTTATGTTGGTTGTGATTTTAAGAGGAATAATGCACACCAGCAGGGTGTAATTGCCCCACCTCTGAAGTTAATGGGGACTTGGGATCTACTCCTCCCAGAGCACCAGTGGCCCATTGTGCTCCATTCCCTCCCTGTTCTTGGCCCTTCATCTCCCAGGGGTGTGATTAGCCATTTGCCTGGCACTTGTTCTCAGTTGAATGGGCCCTTGTGGAAGTGAAGGGTCCTGTGGAGTACCCCGCTGGATAAAGGGTATTACGCTTGTCCAGGAAAGTCTTATTTTCCCAGCTATAAAGTTCAACTCCTTAATTAGGAAATAATGAAAGCAAGCCTTCTCCTTTCATTATTGGCAGGATTTGCCATTCAGTTCTTGCTGGAACCGGTCTGGCCCTCCCCCTCCCCCAAATCTTTACCAACTGTGAGCTCATTTAATGAAAACAAAACACTTCATGTAGTGCAGAAGAAAGCTCTGAGGGGCCAAGTCTAAAGCTCTGCATTATACTCATATGTCCCTCCACAGCCACTGTGGCTTTTCATTCAGTCTCCAGACCTTGACATATCCCTACCCACCCCACCTGCATTTAGCTGTACAGCCTTTAAAATGTTCTGGATGATGATGGGTCCAGCTAAACTCCCCCAAAACAACCTTGATTTACACTTGAACTCCACAGGTCTGGGAAAAGTCACTGCAATTCCTTTTCCTAGGGGCCTTCTGAGTAGAAAGACCTTGCAAATCCCTGAGATGGGATTTTTGGCTGCACCTATGACCATCCATAATACAAAGACAACCGGGTGTGGTACCTTGGTGTTAGCCCAACCAGACTCAGTCAGTTTGGGCCTGGAGAGCCAGGCCCCATCTCTAATCAGTGGAATTATTAATGCCTCCTTGTGCAGATCCAATCATACCGTGTACACACCACATTTACCACAAGTGCCACAATTAACCACAGTTAACAGCTAAAAACTAACAACCCAGAGCAAGTCTGTTGTTACAGACCGTCTCTAATAGCTCACCATGTTTTAAATGTTTGGATTTTGTTGATGATGTTCTAGTTTGATTTTCTGTTGCTGTGATAAAACACTGACAAAAAGCAATTTGGGGAAGTAAGGGTTTATTTTATCTTACACATCCAGGTCTCAATCCATTATTCAGGGAAGTCAGAGCAGGAACCTGAAAAAGAACCCATGGAGCAACACTGCTTGCCTACTTGTTCTCCAGCTTGTTCCCAGGCCTCTGCTCCACTAGCCTGCTTTCTTTCTTTCTTTCTTTTTCTTTTTCTTTTTCTTTTTCTTTTTCTTTTTTTCTTGAGCTGAGAATCAAACCCAGGGCCTTGTGCTTGCTAGGCAAGTGCTCTACCACTAAGCTAAATCCCCAACCCTCCACTAGCTTTCTTATACAGCCCAGGCCCGCCTGTCTAGACAAGGTCCTGCCCATGAGGGGTTGGCTGTTGGGCCCTGACCCCTCTTCCTTGGGTAGTTGTTGCCTTGCTTGCTGACCTTGATCATTTTGAGTCTCTTTAACTGGGTAAGCAACTCCCTCCCCCATTAACCCCTCTATGGGTGCGGAAGGAAGGACCTCCATGCTGCAAAAGTCAGGGTTACAGGCTGGAGGTCTATCATAGTAAGAAATCTTCTGTGATTGCCCTCTTAAGCATCTAGTATCTTTTCTAATCTGACTTCCTCATCATCACCCTCTGAAGACGACTCTGTAGAGTCAGAAGCATCGGAAGTTTGAAGGGATCTGAAAGCCTCCTCTCCCTGAGCCTCTTCCAACACAGCTTTAGCTTCGGTTAATTGTTCTTGAACTTTGACATTATCACAAAGCAACACATCTTTAACCAAGTGCCACAAAGAGGAAGTAGCTAAGGGTGTGGAATCAGGCCCTTCTTCATGCAAGCATTTTTGTAAGTCTTAACCTGTTCCTTATCTGGTATATTAAATCCTCCAGAGACCAGAAACCAGGGACTATCATTCTGGAGGATCAGAATGAAATCTTTAGCCATCCTGCTCTTAATGGTGGTGCCCTGTTGCTTCAGCAGTCCAATGAACTGTTCCTCCAGGAGCGACTGCTAACTAGCTGCACCCATAACAATTCACCCACTCTTATCTTCTTTAAAAATGCTGGCCAGCCTTTCTTCGGGTGTCCTTCAGCGTGTCCCTTCTTTCTCGGATCTCGGTGGGACCTCCATCTGTAGCGCCTGCACTACTTCCCGTTCACGATGTCCGAGCAAGGGGCTGAGGATTAAAACAGAGACAAGACAGAGGGTCATTCATCTCAGTGGAATGCTGTTTATTGAAGGAGGGAAGAGGCCTTAAATACAGGCTTAAAGCACAGTGGGAGAACCCCAGAGGGCAGAAGATTGCTACAGATGTTTTACAGTCTTGCATCCTCGCTGTTTACACCAATGTGCAGGATTCACAAACAAGGAAACTCTGGTAAGCTGTTTAGGAGGAAGGAAACCCACAGGAAATCAGCATAGGGAGGACATTTGATCAAGATCAGCAAGCAAGGCAACAGCTACCAAGGAATGGGGGTCAGGGCCCAACAGAGTTGGCCCTCCTACATCAATTATCAATTAAGACCATGGCCCATAAACATGCCCACAGACCGATCTGATCTAGGCAATTCCTCAGCTGAGCTATTCCCTTCCCAGGTACAGTCCACTGCTTTCCATTGTTGTGATATAAACACCACCAAAAGTAACTCAGGAAGGAAGGAGTTTGTTTGGCTTACACATCCCAATTGCAGTCAAACTGTGAGGGAAGTCTGGGCAGGAACCCAAGCAGGAGCAGAGGCAGGAGCCGTGGAGGAGCAGGTTTTCACAAACCTGCTTAGAATCTCCTTTACACACTCACCTCCCATGCTTCCTCTACTCCTGAGCTGCCCCTGTGCCTTCTTGTATTCTGTTAGGCTCTAGATCAAGGAACTCAGGCCAGCCGTCTGAATCCATCTGCCTGCATTGCTGTGACTAGATTCAGCTCACGCATTGTCACGGGGCACTGCAAAGGCCATGTTGTGTCTCTCTTGCTGGATCAAACCAGGAAGTACTTCCTGTCACATTGTCCTCCCACTTGGCCACTTGATTAAGATGTGATCTACCAGTACACTTTTCCTTTGTCCTTTCCAAGTTGCCTATGTTGGGATTCCTTGAGTTGTGACACGCCGTTGGCCAAACCTTTTAGTGCCTGTTGTTTCTTTAGAATCACAAAAAGAATTACACAAGGATTATTTGTACATCCCATCCCTCTTCTGTGTTTATTACCCACCATTTCTATTCTTAAAGAGGGCTTCCTTTGCTGTGATTTCTCCTGCATGCTCTCTCTCACTCTCTCTGTTTTTGTTTTTGTTTGTTTGTTTGTTTTGGTTTTTTGAGACAGGGTTTCTCTGTGTAGCTTTGTGCCTTTCCTGGATCTCGCTCTGTAGACCAGGCTGGCCTCAAACTCACAGAGATCCGCCTGGCTCTGCCTCCCGAGTGCTGAGATTAAAAGCATGCACCACTACCGCCCGGCCCACTCTCTCTGTTTTTAAGTATGACTTGGAATGTGGATTTCTCAAGGCTGTTATCTGCCACATTAGAATCCATTCCTGTCACCTTTCTTTCTGAAACCTTCCATCTTCTTTAATGCAGCATATGGTAATGTCACCCAAGTTGACATGTACTTGACTGAGGGAGTGGGAAACATGCCAACAGCCCAGTGCTGCTGACAATCAGGAGGCTCAGCCAGCTCAGAGACCAGGAGAGCCACAGAAATGGAGGACCCTGGACATTCAAACTGGAAAGTGGGCTTTGTCCACAATGACGTATTCAGATTAGAAAACAAAACAAACAAACAAACAAAGAAAAACCCTCCAGCCACATAGGAGGCAAAGGGTGAGTGGGGCAGTGTGTGTGTGTGTGTGTGTGTGTGTGTGTGTGTGTGTGTGTGTATGGGGGTGGCGGTATTCTCCTTTAGGATGCTTTTCCTACAGTCATTTGGTTTAATAGAAAGAAACATAGCAGGCGGGGGAGGAGGGAGAGAGGGAAGAAAAAGAAAAAAGTTACTTCCATGCACTCTACCAGCAGGCAGAGTGCTAAACTGCCATACATTGTCTTTCCACAATAGGACCACTCTTTGAGATCCTGAGGATCTGCAAACATAATCTTTCTTCTTTGCAATCAACCAAAAAGCTAGGTGGCCACATGATCAAGAGAATGTCTAACAGTGTTCACAGAAGTCCCGAAGCACTGTGCAGCAGGCACCCTGGGACTATGCAAAGGGGAAGGGCAGCATTCAGAAGTACAGTACCATCTGTGATTAATTTCTAACTCTGAGTCTTTCTTGGATTAAAAGACGCCATTCTTTCTGTTTGATGCGTAATTACTGATATCTGAATAGAGAACTCAGACAATGCCTGCAAGCGTGGGGCTGCTTCTGCCACAGGGAAGCAAGGGGGACATTCGTCTCATCTCTATGCCAAGGAAGCCCCCCCACGCCCCCACCCTTCATTCTGACACCATGAGATTTGGGGAAAACAGCATCTGAAGTGACTCTCCAGATCATTTCAGAGGCATTGAAGGCGCTGTACAAGGCTGTACAAGCGCGAGGCCTCCCACTCACATTCACAAATTCTCCAAAGTGAGGCAGCTGCTCCTTTAATCAAGTCAAGACGGCGTCCTCCATCGTGTACCACTGGTGAGAACAGAGAGCAGTTGCCACTGAAAGGGAAGCAGGGAGCCACAGTCTAGAAAATTCCAACAAGCATGGCCCAGACTATTCAAAAATAAAAACAAGACTTGAAAAAAGTCCGTGACAGTAACCCAGACAGAGGGGGAGCTGAGGGCCAAACCAGTGAGTACACCAGGGGTACGGCCTGGACCAGTACTCTTTCCTGCTCTGCAGAAGCAGAAAGGTCCCACTCCAATGGAGGGAAGTAACTATTTAAACATGGGCCTACAGCTTAGAGAAATCCTGTCCAAATGGGAGACCTCTCTGCTCCAATTATGGGGCTAGAGGCCACTGCATTTATTGTGTTCCAGAACCTACTTCTAAGTGATTGACATATGTTTACGCACAACAGCTTTATAGGGTTGACACTGTTATTATCGTCCCAGTTTTTGGATGAAGAAATTGAGGCATGAGAGGTTAAGCAAGTTACCCAAAG
This sequence comes from Onychomys torridus, assembly GCF_903995425.1. Taxonomy (NCBI): domain Eukaryota; kingdom Metazoa; phylum Chordata; class Mammalia; order Rodentia; family Cricetidae; genus Onychomys; species Onychomys torridus. The sequence goes on from NC_050463.1 coordinate 15,316,310, forward strand.
TAATTCAGCATGTAACCAGCAGAGTGTGAAGGCCACAAAGCCACATAGACAGCATTGGCTTGAGGAGTCAGCAAAAAGTGACACGATCTTAACATGTAGCAAAATTGAAATCACAGGATGCAGAGATGGTCAGCAGTTAAGGCTGCTCTTCCAGAAGACCAGGGTTCATTTCCCAGCACTCAACACACAGCTATCTGTAACTCCAGTTCCAGGGGATCTGCTGCCCTCTTCTGGACTCTGTGGGTACCAGGCATACAACAAGGTGCTCAGACATTCATGCAGACAAAATAATCATATACACAAAATAATAGTTTAAAAAATTACAATAAGGGTTAGCAAACCATAGCAAAGGGGATAAGGCTTCTGGGAAACTACAAATAGCTTTGCTTTGCTGAAACATTGGGAAGTCTTTGTCTTAACCTATCTGAGATGCAACTCTGTCACTTTGAGTAGAGGAAATGGTAGAAAGACTAGACTGTGGACTCAGTGCTGAGCAAAAACCTACGTGATTGGCCCTGTGGAAAAGACCCATCACACTGTGATATACCCTAGGATGGGGTTTCCTAGTCAGGTGCAGTGGGGATGGGCTGCACATGCAGGGGGACTGAGTCTTCATTTCTGAGAATTAAGCACACATGATTCTGCTTAGGTGGATAGTGGTATATGCTTTGACAAATACTGGCCTAGACGACTCTGCAAACTTTGATTTCAGAGCTACTCAGAGGAAACAGAGGTGTGACTCTTTCATGGAAAAGAGTTATCTATAAAAGAACCCCATATGACAGGACAGGGACAAAGAACAATATTCTAAGTATTAACACTCTTTGAAAGGTCCCGTGGGATTCAGCTGCCAAGAAGGTGAGAAAGTTGTATGTAATTACCCAAAATGACAGGTCTGAAAGGACCTATCCTCTTATATTGTACACTAGAAAACGGTGGGGAGAACTGTTGGAAGATGGTATCCAACAATCTAATATAGGTCATAGGCGCTCCTGTGTGCATCTGTATACAGAAAAGAAACCCAGAAGTTAGAGAGGACTCTCTTTACCATGGATTCCAAAGCTGATGGCTCCTATTAGGTCCCTGGAGCATTTAAGGCTCCAAGTTTAGCAGGGAAGTGGGGACTAACTACAGTATATTTATTGTATATGTTATGGAACATGATGCAATATTTATATACACAGCATATACCAATCAGAGCAGGGTAATTAGCATCTTCATCTCTTCATTGTTTCTCTTGTTTGGAGCCTCTGTGTTCCCTCTTCATCAGTTTTGATTTTGAACTCAATCTAATGAGGAGGCCACAGGGGTTATTTTGTAATCTCTAATTTAGATTTCTTGAGTTTTATAGTTGAAACGTCATACTTCAGCATGAATGCCACCGATGTTTATTTGATGCTTCATCAAAGGTTTACTGTGGTTGGTGGGAAGGAACAACACACCCATGCACTGTATCCATGAACATGCAGCAGGAGGTGGAAGTCCATGCTGGCCTGAATTAACCAAGGCAGGAGAAACCCTAAGGAGATCAGTTCTCTGTGGTAGGAGCAAGTGTCTCAGAGCAGGTATCAGTACCATTTTCTAAGTTATCCACTCACATATCTGCCAGTACTAGGCAGGAAGCCGAAGTCTTGCAGACAGGGTGAGCTCAGTCACAGCACACCATGGCCCTTTCTCATTCAGGTGTCATTTCATGGCTCACAAAGAGCTTACACAGATATGGACATGTGTAAGCTCTCAAACACATTTGGTTGTGACTCATAACAAGACACCTTCCATGGACCCATTCGAATGTCCATCAAATTCATTTAACTCACTCATTGTAAGGCTCTGAATTCCAACAATTGCTCAGGACACAGGAGAGTCTGCAAGGGATGCCATGGTTTGAAATTCTTGTTGTCATGACATTATGCTCTGCTAAAAGAGGCCGACAAGGAAAAAGGAAAGCATTTGGGGTTACATGGTGATAAAGCTAGAAAATAAAGACATCAGGGAAGGCCCATAGGAAGAGTTGGGAACGAGGAGCTGGAATTTTGAACAGGAAGACCACGCTGAGGCTTATGTGGCATTGAACCCAGCCTGTTAGGAGAAGGGTGAGTGCATCTCAAGGTTATGGGGACTGGAGAGAAAAACAGTCAGCAAAACGAATGTACTGAAAGTAACCTCAGGCAGAGTGTTCTCCGGTACCGTCCTCATCATCCGCCTTGCTGAGCCCATGTCCTTCCTTGTAGGATGAAGGGGTTCTAAGTAAACCTCCTTAGGCTCCTTTCTGGCTCTGGCATTTCCAGAGTAGCTGGAAGCTAGAGCCTCTCAGTGCTCAGTCTGGGCAGGTGTGTGTGTGTGTGTGTGTGTGTGTGTGTGTGTGTGTGTGTGTGTCTTGCATGTATGGGGGGGGGTTGTTTTATAGATACCGCGTATAGTGGTGGAACAAAATTTGATAACCATCCATACCCTATGTGCTGGCAATACACTCCAACACTTCTCCCTTGCTCTACTCCATTTCACCTTTTTAAATGCTGGCCGCACTCAACTACATTCATTTCACTACCCACTAGTGGGGCTTAAAGAACTGTTTGCAGACATTTATACCTTTGGGACCCGGAGCCAGCTTTGGCATAAAAAAATAAAATAAAATAAAATAAAAACATGAGGGGTTGGGGATTTAGCTCAGTGGTAGAGTGCTTGCCTAGCAAGCGCAAGCGCAAGGCCCTGGGTTCGATCCTCAGCTCCACAAAAAACAAACAAACAAACAAAACCATGAGCACACACACAAAGAAATAAAGAGCAGGTGACTCAGCCCCGGAGCTTTGCTCGACAGTTCCCCAAAGCCCACAACACCCAGGGAGCCACAGAGGCTTTCTGAGCCAGTCTGGCCTCTCAGCCTTGAATCCCAGCTCTGCCCCTGCTCCCAGGAACCACAAGCCCAACTGTATCAACACTTGCCTTTCTTGGCACTATAACAACAGCCACGAAAGGCAAATCAGAAGATGGGTATGCCAGGGCTGGTCAAGTACCCAGCACCTAGTAAGTGTTTTATGAATTGGTAGTGGTGATGGAGGGAGGAGAGGAAAACCAGAGTAGAAAGAAGAGCTTCAGCCTGCGCACCTCCAGAGTCCAGAACAGTGGAGACCCAGCTAGCTGTTCTGAATACCAGTGGTTATCTTAGCAGTAAATGTCACAGGAGAGAAGGCGTCTGCTTCCAAACTGTGCTTCTGTCAGCTCCTTCCCATCCCTAAACCCTCTCTCCTCCCTCCTCCAGCAAACTGTATGGAAATGGATTTGAAGAAGTACAAAGCCACGCATTCAATGGGACGACGCTAATCTCGCTGTAAGTATATGCCTATTTCCCTGGCTCATGAATAAAAATGAAGTATTACTCTGGCTACCAGATCACATTCAATCTTCAGCAACTAAGTCAGGGCAAAAATAAACTTTCAAGTGGCTAGTCCTCTGAGTTGCATGAGTGTTACTAGGCAACCGGCTGGCTGGAAACCCCAGAGCACCCTGATTTCAAAGACAGAAACAGCTTCCATGCATTGAAGTTGACAGTTTGCTGAAATATTCAACACCCTGCTTTGTGCCTCCTCCATCTCGCGGCTCCCCTATCTAGCCTCCTTGTATAGGTGGATGGCGTGGTAGAGGAGGAATATTTCAGAAAGAGACTTTTCCCCAGACTCTACTGCAGGGAAATGGGGTGACACCATTTATCAGCCTAATCAGCCACAGCGGCTTCACTTGCCCACCTCCCCCTGCTCTCCACAGAAGAGGGAGCTCTGGTTCTTCCCCACTACAGTCCACCGCCACCACCCCCCACCCCTCGCGCCCTGCCCCTGCACCAGCCTTTGACTCAGGGGACTCATCCTAAGCATGGCTCCCTTCATTGCTCTCCACCGCCCCTCCCCATGGCTATTCTCAGGAATGGTGGTAAGTTTACATGTTGATGGGGATGTGTGGTCCGTCACAATGTTAGGATGAGGCTCAATAGTCATGAACAGCAAAACCTACAACCACCTGAAAAGCTAAACTGAAGACAAAGTTAATGAAAACCAACAACAAGGCTTTGAAAATGAATGAGTTAGTAGTCAGTGAGGTGGCACAGAGTGTGAAGAGGCTTGTCCCCAAGCCTGACTACCTGGTGAAGTCCCCCCAAATTGACCTCTGACCTACACACACACACACACACACACACACACACACACACACACACACACACACTGTGGCATGGCCATGTTTTCTCTCATAGATAGATAGATAGATAGATAGATAGATAGATAGATAGACAGACAGACAGATAGATAGGCAGATAGATGATAGATAAATAGAAAGGTGAATAAATAAATGTAACAATGAATTTTTATAAAATCATATGAAGCATGATTCACAAATGCATGTGAGAATCACCTCAGGATTGTTAAGGCAGACTCCTGAGGCTCACCTCTACTGGCTTTGAGAATTTGCACGTTTAACAAGCTCCCAACAACCCTGATAGGTCAAGGTCTGAGGTTAAGTAGCTTGGGTCTATATAATATGCTAGTACTTTTAAACTCTGGATCTTGAACCAAGGAGCTTGTTGTGCTGATACCATGCTGTATAGTTTCACAGCTTAGGGGAGGCCTCCAGGTCACTATAGCTGGCTCTGAACTCCAGCCCACTGTTTATCAACTGGCATCACCTTGAACAAGTTAACCTGCCCAAGCCACAGTGTCCTCATTCATAAAGCAAAGGTGCCAATAGACTGATTGTGAGGGCTGGTCCCAACAAAATGAAAGGGTCTGCTTTGCATCCTTCGTGCCTGGTACTCAGTAAGTGCTCCTTGATTACGTTTATTCCATGATTCATGTGAATGAGTGAATAAAGATTTGTATGCACTCAGCTCAGGGTCTGGATCCTACCAAGTACAGAAGAAATGTGAGTTGTATACGCATTGTCCTCATGGAGGGGATTTGCACATTGTCTTGTTGACTTGACAATTGCATAAAGTTCATTAATAAGCACCCCAAGATTAGGCCAGAAGCATGGCAGCCTCTCTAGTGCTCTCTCAGATGTCTCGTTCCATTATTCACTCAACAAACCACAGCTCTACGGAAGGGGCTGCACTGTATTCCAGAGGAGAAGAAGGCGAGAAAGCTATGTGCTGAAGGGCTTACCCACAGAGATTCACAGCACAGGAAACGGCAGCTCCAAATGGTGTGTGAACCGTACCTAACTTGTAACTCAAGCAGAAGGCGGTGTTTTGAGCTTCCCCTGAGTGCGAGCAAGTCCTCCAGGATTTCAGAGGCAGGGGAAGGTGTTACAGAACACAGGGAGTGGGGGTGCAGGCTGTGAGCCAGGCTGATGTGTCTCAGGCAGAAGCCAGCAAGATGAATGGCTAACAGATGAGATGTGGTCAGATTGGCAGCTCTCAGAACTTCTGGAATGTGAGGGTCAAAGCAAGAATGTTCCTCCTTTAGCAGAAAGGGAGGAGGCGGGAGGAGCAGGGCAAGGCTGAGGTAGAGATGCCGGGGTCTTCCCAAGAGACATGGGGCTGGAAGTCCTGACTTCAGCCACCTAGACATAGGCTGCCATCACTCCTGGTACACACCCACTGAAAATTTACATCTCCAAGGACTCAGACAACATTCTGAAAAGAACCACTTGGAAGGAGCCTTATTGTCTGGTATGTGGCTTTTGACAAATTCTGAGGCCTCCAAGGTCACAGCAACTCAGAGAATGATAAGGCACAGGCTGCACTTTAACCCAGTAGCCTTGGACTCTCGGAGAAGCATTTTAATCGTCTGCCAGCTGCCTGGTAACAAGTTCTTACAAATCCAACAGGAGGGGCTGAATCCATTAAGTCCCAGGACAAAGGGTTCCACCAAGTGATGGGGTGATGGGGAGGATGGGACACGACCACAAACAACATGTGACTCCAATTACAGACACCTGCAATCTCACAATGTCACTGAGGACTCATGGCTTCTTTCCCGTTGTCTACCCTCCCTTTCCTTTTTCCTGCTGGCCCACCACCCCGTGCACACAGCCTAGTTTGGGCACGTGTGTACGCAGCTATGGAGGTTGCTGTGAAGGGCAAACGTGACTAAGGAAACGGTCTTTTCACACAGGGAGCTAAAAGAAAACATCCACCTGGAGAAGATGCACAGTAGAGCCTTCCAGGGAGCCACAGGGCCCAGCATCCTGTAAGTACAGAGGGGTGCAGCCTCCTCTCCCCACACAGTGCACCCTAACAGCCCCGTCTAGTGGCCAGTCACAGCACAGGCAGCAGCAGCCTGCAGGCTGCCAGCATCTATAGCTGAAAAGGACCAAAAGGGTCACTGCCTGTGACGAAGCCTCATATCTGGGAGGGGGGTGGGTTCCAGCAGGTTTGGTGCCTCTGAGGGAAGATTGTGCTCACCTCTCTCTCATCTGCTGAGGGTCCCTCTGGTTGTACAGCATAACTCCAGTCTCCATGTGTTGTTGCTATTGCTGTGTGTTTGAGTGTCTAGCTTCTCTGTTAATTTAATTTCCCCCATTTTATTAGGATATAGGCATAGTGGATTATAGCTTACCATCATGGCCTCATTTGATCTCAGTAAAAAACCTGTGTCCAAATGAGCTATTGCTAACTCCTAGCAAAAAAAAAAGAAGAAGAAGAAGAAGAAGAAGACTTAAACATGTAAATTTGAGGGGCTATAATTCAACCAGTAATGCCAAACAGGGTGTGGACTCATGGGTGGCCCCCGACCTGGAACCTACTCCGAGAATCCATTCTGACCTGGTCCACCCCCAGCTATTGGCCAGCTGTGGCTGAGATGCTGCAGGGGGCGGGGCGGAGTTCTTCCTACAACAGTGCAAGGTGTGAGCCTTCAACCCTCCATGCACAGGGGTTCACTTCAAGGGCAAAGAAGAGCTTCTCCAACCAAGGCTGAGAGAACCTCAGGACTATGGGTAAAAGCACACGCACTTAGACGGCAGTTTAGTAATGTGCCCGTTTCTCAAAATCACAATAGTAGGTTCCATCCTAGGGCTGATGGCTCCCCGGCCATGTGAGGCACTAATTTTAAAGGCAGCCACTCAAAAAAGGAAACAACAGCAACCTCCTCCAGGCCTGTGGAGAGTCTCGAACCTGATCACTAACCATCCATAAGACTCTACAGCAGAACAGAGCACTGGTTTTCTAAAATACACAGAATCAGGAAGGAGTCTTAGAGCCATTGCCTCCGATGTCCCTCAGGAACCTGGACCGTGTACCCTGTACCCACCCCCTCACACTCACCCTTCCCACGATCACTTTGACCCCTCCTTGTGCTGGGCCCTGAGCCTCACCTGGGGGCAGACTATTGGAGAGGATGTGCTGCCCGGAAAGGTTTGGGCATTAGCCACTTAGACTACGAGCAGACTTTTAAAACTAAAACTCCCACCAACGCCCTATTCCCGAAATTTTGTACATTTGGGTTTTTCTTAGATTTTTTTTTTTTTTTTTTTTTTTTTTGCCTCAAGTCTAGTAAAGCCAAGGAGCTTTGTTTAAAGGCCCGCAGTTGTGCTAGCTTGGCGTGGTGCTTGCTTGCTGTGGATAGACACATCCAACTGGTTATTAGAGTGAGCGCATGTGCTCTGCTTCCCGGGTGGATGATGGCCAATGCCACATGCAGCTCTTAATAGGGTGGTCCGCCTGCACTTTATGAAAACCTCCCCTGCAGCGCCAGATCAATCAAAGACCGAGGCATCAAAGCTCTGAGTATTTCCCCCAGGGCAGAATACAAAAGCTGATGTCACCTATGTGCCTGCTTACCTTAGAAAGCAAGCAGTTGGTTTTTGTAAAATTGGGAGAGGACAGGAGGGAGGAAAGGGTGGAGGGTAGACAGAAGGAGGGAGAGGGGGAGAGGAGGGAGTCAGAGGTAGAGAGGAGTCAGGAGAGAGCAGAGAGAAATTCTAGTGGCCTTATGGAAGGTCCAAGGTGTCGCATGCAACCTCAAATGCAATAGTGGGGTGCCGCCAGATGAAAATCCCAGAACAGCTCTTTGGAAGGCAGATCATGATGAGAGTGACTGAAATGGAGGTTTAAAGGAAAAGCAAAATGGAGGAAAGATCTCTCGGCCCCAAGAGGAGAACTGCTGAATGAAATGCGTAAAATCAGTCGATAAATGGCCTTTCTCCCCTTTGCGGTTCAGGGATATTTCTTCCACCAAATTGCAGGCCCTGCCGAGCCACGGACTGGAGTCTATTCAGACCCTCATCGCCACGTCATCCTACTCACTGAGAACACTGCCCTCCAGAGAAAAATTCACCAGCCTCCAGGTTGCCACTCTGACTTACCCCAGCCATTGCTGTGCCTTCAGGAATTTGCCAAAGAAAGGGTAAGTGAAAAGCTAAGGCGAACGCACCCGCTGTGGAGAAGCTGGGACCTCCATCCAGCCCCGTGGTCCACGGCGCCCTGTCCTGTACCGGCTGCTCTCCGGGCCAACTCTGCAGTCATGGGGTTGATTTTAGATAGACAGAAAAGAAAATGAGCTGCCCCTCATCCTGAGCAACTGCCAAATAGTTGAAGCACCTCTGCAGCCATAGAAACACCCACTGTCAAAAAACAAACAAACAAACAAAAAACAGCCTGTTCTAATTCTTAGCAGAAAATATCACTTACCCAGTTAATCTTGAATTTAAAATTGTCAGAGTACTACCTGGTTTTGTTTGGGGTTTGGTTTCTTAACTATTGGTCTCCCACGGAAAGCAAAGCCCACTTCCGGGCGGTGGTGGCACACGCCTTTAATCCCAGCACTTGGGAAGCAGAAGCAGGCGGATTTTTGTGAGTTCGAGGCCAGCCTGATCTACAGAGCGAGTTCCAGGACAGGCACCAAAGCTACACAGAGAAACCCTGCCTCGAAAAACTAAAAACAAAACCAAACAAAGTCCACTTCTGAACAGAGCCCTAGCTCCGACAGATTGGGTAGGGAGCAATCAAAAGGGGCAGGAGCTGCTCTGTGGCCAGCAGGGGGCGTCGGACTGCTTCACTGCACTCCAGGCTGGGGGGGGGGGTGGGGTGAGGTGAGAGGTGTAAAGGGGGCGGAGTTTCATTTGTTTGTGACCCAGAAAGTGTCACATATATGAAAGAAAAAGCCATGGCCCGCTTTTTAAATGTGTGATGTAGGCATGCGACATTTCCTGCTCTCTGACTCCTCTATCTCAGGCTTGTTTGTTTTCACCGCAATAGAACAACGTGTTCTATTGTTTTCCTAACCCGCCCCTGGGCCCCAGCTCTCAGTGGGGAAAAACCAGTGCTCTGAAGAGTCACTACTGCAGCCTGCAGAGATGTGCTCAATCAATTAATTAGATAAAACCCTGCAGGAGCGACACCAAGCTGCTGCTGGCTTTGTTAGAATTAACCTATTTACAGCCGATCAACTAGCCTGTATTTTTGTGCCTTGAGTACATAGACTGGGTTCTCCCTAAAGATTTGAAGCAACGGAGAAGGCAAAAACATTTGCTGTGTTTAAAGATCTACACCACTTAGGGAGGGGTGGGTGGTGGTAAGGATCTCACTCTGTGTAAGCTGTCTTGGAGCTTACTATGCAGACCAGGATAGCATCGAACTTACAGAGATCCACTTGCCTACGCCTCCAGGGTGCTGGGATTAAAGGTGTGCGCCATGCCTGGCTCAAGCTCTACACCATTAACTGAGCTTCAGAGGACTTAAATTGAGCAGCAGCCGTGTTCCAGTGTCCCAGGTTTGAAGATAAAAAGATGAAGAGTCATCTCTGCCCTCACAGAGTGGACAGGCAACATAAGAGTAGGAATGCTTATGTTAGCGGATGTTAGAACAGAACAGAGAAGGGGCAGGATGTTCCAGGGCTGTATGGGTATGTCTAGGGCTCGTGGGAGACTTCCTAAGGGAGATGTCTTTTGCTGAGCCTTGCAGAGACGACTTGGGGAAAGCCTGCCAAGATGGACTAACTCGCGCACATGGGCGCGGGCGAACGCATGGCGCAAAATCCAGCAGAGGAAGATGTGGGCACATAGAGGAAGATGAGTCAGAAGAAGAGGCCCAGGGAGTGGTGGGCCATGGTGGGCTTTGAATAAAAGCCCTAGGTAGGAGGAGCTTCAAAGATGTCAAAATAAGAATATGCAAATTTGCTTTTTAGGAACTCTCAGTAGGGCAGCAGAATGAAGGATGGGCTGAAGGTGGGGAATTGATAAGAGAGTCAGCAGACAGGGATGATGTTTATGATAGGGCTGGTTCTGGTCATCTACTTACACTCCTCAAATTACTGACCTTTGACTGTGACCTTTTGTTCCTGAAGATGAAAAAGACTACCTCTAGGTAAGTAAAGGGCAATGGAATTATGATTATCTGAGCCTGGTGTGAATGTGATCACTCACAGGCTGTCCTGACTGAGCTTGGAAACTTCCACTAATTCACAGGTGACTATAAAGCCCTTACAGGCCGGTGAAGATGGAGAGTTGAAGTTGTGTCTGTGGGATTTTGGTGCAAACTGAGGCCCCCTGTAGGTGATGCACACGCTGCCTGGGCAGAGCTCTCTAAGACATTCTTGGTTAACTGTGAAGGCAGAGTGGCTATTACGCAGTATTATCATTTGATGGCCAAGTTCCTGTTGACTCTGGACTTGTCTATATATCTACAGGATCTCTGTCAAATACTGAGCCAGAACTACCCCACTACACACTCACACGAGATTGGGGAAACTCTGTCCAAGTTTGTAAACTCATAATAGTACCTAGAACAACAAGAAGATTAGTCTTTGAAAGGCCATTTGGTTAAATCATTCTGACATCATGCCCCAACTGACTACATTTATACACAATCATTCCTACGAGGACTTGTTTCCTCGATGCTGGATAATAAGAGCACAGAGAAATGTCCACTTTGGGCCACCTCATCTCTCCATCCTGGTCAAGGAAGACTGATATACTCACAGCAGCTCCTGTACCCTCATTCCTTATATTTGAACCTCCCTCAGGAGGTCCCTAAGCACCACTTCTTCTATCTCCTTATCATGGCCCCCTTTTCCTAAGCCAAACTTCCCAGAGGGAAGACAGAAGAGAAGGAAACATCAACACAAGGTTTTACACACAAGCTGAAGGGCTGAAATTCGCAACAGCCACACCCAGCCCCACAAATCCTGACAGGAAGACTTCCAGTGACAATTCAAAGCCATGAATGCCAAGTAGTTAATCAAGGCCAATGGGAAGGAGAAGAGTTGGTGAGGAGCACGCTTGAATATGCCACAAAAGTGCTTTTTATAAGCACTGAAAAACCCATGATTCAATACCACAAATTTACGTGGGTTCCCCCCTCAACCCTTGAGCCCACACAAAACACTTAGCATTCAGAAGCATTTTCTCTAAGCTGAAGACAAGCTAAGAACAATGCAGGGGGCTTTTCTCTCTCCTCAGGAAGCATTTCAGTCAGGACAATGGTACAGAACACACTGAGGGTGGGCTAGGTAAAGAATGTGGATGAGTAAGACATAAATAGACATGATCGGGTCCAAGGATCAAACGCTCAACGGCTTGTTTTTCTTTCTTTTTTTTTTTTCTTTGTACCTCTTCTCTTTCAGACAGAATTTTTCATTTTCCATTTTTGAAAACTTTTCCAAACAATGTGAAAGCACAGTAAAGACACCAAACAATGAAACGCTGTAAGTATTCTCGCGCAGACGCTTGGGAAGCCACATCTTGTTCAGTGGGCACCTTATTGTTATTTGCGGCGACGGCTTTCTTTTGATAAAAGTCTTGGTGATGGATGTTTGCAAGGTGTTTTTCTAGAGTTTAACAGGGCAATATTTTTTCTCTGCGAGCGGCAGCAAGTTGTACGTGTTATCTTAGCTGTTTTTTAAAGAAGCCAAAAGGAAATGAAAAGGTCTCTTTTAAGAGTGTAACGAAGTTGTTACTGTATGCATTAATGTACAGGAAGCTGCAGTTTATTTCAGACATCTGGGTGTCACTAAGGGCTACTCTAAATAAGGGTTTCATCTAAAGTGACTGTTACCGCTCGTATTCCACAAAAGCAAACTGATTGTGGACACAGCTTCTAAAGACAGGCCACTGTGACCCTGAGTGTGGTGTCTCTTTCATGATGTGTGTTCCTGTATGTGTGGATGCACATACATGTGCTTCCATGGGAGGCCAGAGGGCACCTTGGATGTCACTTCTCAGGAGCTGTCCTTGTCTTTGTGTTTTTGAGACAGGGTCTCTCCCTGAGACCTAGAGCTCACCACTTAGGCTAAGCTGACTGGCCATGAGCTGCAGGGACCCTCTCATCTCTACTGTCCCAGTACTGGGGTTTTTACAAGGATTCTAGGGATCCAACTCAGGTCCTCATGCTTGAGGAGCAAGCATTTTACCGATGGCGCCATCTCCCCGGCCCCCTTAACATTAATCTTAATGTCATCATTACCATACACTAGATGGCAGCTACATGTCTATTCTACTGACTGATTCTAACATTTTTCCTGCTTTAAATGCTGACTGCCCTGGCATTTCACTTACCTTCAATTGTAAAAGAGCATGCCTCAGGAGACAAGCCCCCATGTCCCTAAGCCACATTTATTATCATCCACCCCACCCTGAGCCGTGCCCTGGAGGACTACAAAACCAGATGTCCTTCTCAGACACTCTGCAAATCTCTTCTACTTCCTCATGTCCCCTTCCTACCAATCTCAGAGTACAATGGGGGCAATCTCAGTGTAATGGGGAAGTCGGACCTGAGGTCATCTCAAAGTTGGATGTGACCCTTGGCGGTAATGTTCTTGAAGCACAGAGTTTGACATGTACCTTTTTGAGGACAATAGTTTTAGACAACACTTATGCTTTCTGGGACATCTTTCCTTCTCAATAGGGAGTGATAGAAATAAGACTTGACTTTCAGAACCAGAGTGAAGGGCATTGTTGCAGCCTCACGCAGGATGGATGCCAGCCTGTCACCTCTCCCTTTCTTTCCTTTGAGTCGCCCCTAGCTAGCCTAGAATATTCCTTTCCTCACACTTCCCTCCTTGTGCCTTGGTCTCCTTCCACAGGACTCCTTTGCAGCCGTGGGGCTTTATACTCAGGAACAGAAAACTGTTTCTAATTACATTCTGTTGTGGTGCCACTGGTGGTTCTGGGGAGAGGCTCAATCCACCCTCAGCTACCGCCAGCAACCCTGCCCCGGCCTTTCCCACATGAGCATCATCTTTGAGTTTCCTATGGTAATGCTGCTTCAAGACAAGGCTCCAAAGGGTAGCTCAAACCACCTGAGGTTAATACACAATCGAAGCTGCATTGTTCCCCATGGAAACATTTATTTTTTAAACATAGGGATTCACATAGCCTGGGGTTGGCCTCAAACAATGTAATCAAAAATTACCTTGAACCTCTGATCCCTCTGTTCTGGGATTCCAGGCATGTGCTCTCCTATCCAGTCTATATGGTGCTGGGTACTGACTCCAGGGCCCCATGCTTGCTAGGTGAGCACTTACCAGCTGAGATACGTCACCAGCCCCGGACAGCACTTTTTTGCTAAAGGTAAAGCTCCACCAGAAAATCCTTCTAAAGCCATCCCCTGAGCCTTAGCTGTTCTTCCCAAGAAAACCTAGTCTTCTCACCACTGTGACTGACCCCACTACCCTCCTCAAATCCCCGGATTTCCTCATTCTCAGATATCACTCACTGCTTCTGCCTCCTAAGCAAGATTCCTAAGCGCCTGAGTCCATTCACATTCCCTGACATAGCCACCAGAACCCGTCTTTGTTAGTAGACATGACACTGCCCTTGGGAGCCAGCTCAGGAGAAATCTGCCAGATACATGCCTGGTAGGGCAAAAAGACCAAGGAGAGAGGGGGGAGTAACATGCAGGACCCCTTACTTAGATGTGTTCAGAATCCTTACAAGTTTTAAATTAGCACCTCAAACAGCAGTGGTGATTGGATAAGGGGAAGAGTAAAAGAAACCAAGACGACAGTGGTTGGAATTTTTTATCCAGTTTTGAGCTACTCTTTTGTTGGAGGCAGCTACAGAACCTGCTTGGAGAGGAGATTCCTGGGCTCTGTGCCTGCGGATTCTGATCCGCATTTTAAACAAGCCCCCTGGTGGTTCCGACAGACATTGGTCCACCCGACCACACTTTGGAAAGCACTGGCTGAGAGATGATCAAGCTTAGGGTGTGAGGGCCGCATCCTGACACTGTCCTCACAAAGGACCTTGGGTATATCGCACCTTCTTTCATCTTGGTTTCCTTCCTAACAATATAAGGAATTCAATCAGATGACTTCTAAGCACCAGTACTAAGAAGGATTCAGTTCCTTAATAATTCATTATAACCATCTTCTCCTGGAAAACTAACAGGATGTAGTTATATTGATGTCTATGATGTAAAAACTAAGTGTGTTGCTTTAAAGTTATTTAAATAATAAAGCAGAGAAGGTTCCTTTGTGTGGCCACAACCCTTCCCCATCTCTAGCATTTTCATGTCTTAAAAAAAAAAGAAATCTACATATTCCCTCCAGTACTAAAGGCCTCAGATATATTCTCATCAACTAAGTGAATTAGGTATAACTTCCAAGTATAGAACATGGAAGGTTTTGAGAACAGGGAAAGATACTTTTTAAAATATATTTTAATTAATTCTTTGGGAATTTCATATAATGTGTTTTGATCATATTCACACCCACTCCTCCCCTAAAATCTTCCTACATCAACCTCCCATCATCCCACCTCTTCTAACGTCATAACGTCATGCCCTTTTCTTCTTCTTTTTTTTTTAATAACTTACTAAGTCCAGTATGTGCTGTCCACACACTCATAGGTGTGGGGCTGTCCACTGGAGGCATGGTTAACCTACCAGGAGCTGCACTCCTAAAGAACACTGACTCTCCCTTCTCCAGAAGCTGGTAACCAAAGAGATCCTCAGGAGTCTGGCCTTATGTGCGTCTCGCCACTCCATACAGGATTGCTAACCGTCTTGATCTTGAGTAGATCTTATCCAGGCAACCACAGCGGCTGTGAGTTAAAAAGAGTAGCCATCCTGCAAGATCCAGAAGACACTCACTGCTCATCCTGGTCCGCTCCAAGCTCTGTCTCGTGAAATCTTTCCACCCCCTCTTCCATGATGGCTTCTGAGTCTTGGGGTTGGGGGTGGAGAGATGTCGTTTTGTGGCTAAGCACTCCACTAACACTTGGTCTCTGACCTTTGACCAACTGTAAGTTTCTGCATTAATCACCATTCAGAGCACAAAGCAACTTCTTGGATAAAAACGAGAGCTTCACTAATCTATGGGCAAGAGATTGAATTTTTTATTCATTTTACATACAAAAGGAGATTGATACTGTGTCCACTTAGAAAAATACTAATAGTAGCTTCACACCCCGACCCCCTGTGGCCTGTAAGCTCCACAACCATAAGTTCCTAGCCAGATTTACAGTACCAGGCTTGTATTTCCTCTTGTAGAGTAGACCTTAAATTCAATCAGAGGTCTGTTACCCCTCTAACATTTGAACCACTGTTGCATCCAGAGGTTTATCTTTCCATGCAGGTCATTACTGTACATCACAGGGTACACAGATAACTTATTGATGACTTTTTTCCTCTCTGCCCATGTAGCACCTTCTAGTACTATGAAAACTGGCCAGTATTGAGGAAGCTAGCCTCATCCTTCCTAGTGAGGGGAAGATACTTTTAATAAGAGAGACTCTAAGGTGACATACATACTTGCAATGGTCTTTGCAGAAAATTACACCCATTTTTCCAACTCCCAAAATTAGCAGCTTATGAAAAAAAGTCAAAACTCACTGAACCCACATCCATTATCAAATATATGCTCAAGGTTCTTATGCCCTATTAATTCCTTCCAGAACCAGGGTTTCCTAGTCTAGATTTATTCTCTCCACAAAAAAAAAAAAAAAAAAAAAAAAAAAAAAAAAAAAAAAAAAAAAAATTATTGAATGGAACCAAAACTCTGCTAGACACCATGACTTCAGAAATAAGCTCTTGATCTTGGTAAAGTCCTTGTCCTATAAGCATGAATATCCGAGCTTGATTCCCAGAACCCACATTTTAAGATAGAAAGAAGAGAAACAGCCAAATGTGGTCATGTAATCTTGTAGTGCTGGAGAGTCCGAGACTGGCCAGCCAGCCTAGCCTACTTGTAAGTTCCAGGCCCCATCTCCAAAAACAAAGGTGGGCAGTTGCCTGAGGAATGGCATCCATGGTTCTCCTCTGACACACACACACACACACACACACACACACACACACACACACCCCAAAATTAAGAGACAGCCAAGAATGATGGTGCATACCTATAATCCAACACTTGGGAAGTAAGATCAAGAGTTTAAGGCCAGCCTTAGCTATATAGCAAGTTTAAGGCCAGCCTAGGCTGCATGGGATCCTATCTCAAAAACCTAAGAGAATATTAAACAAGATAAAAACACATCATTACTTATTGGCAATATATTTTGATAACTACATGCAACTCAAGTAGAAAGGGAGGATAATAAACTTTGGAGAACAGGACCAAGAATGCCTTCCTTGAGGAATTTGCCTCTCACGATGAGGGAGAGAGTTTTCCAGAGAGATGAAGAAAAGAAAGAACATTTCCAGAAGCAGGCAGAAGCCTTGAGGCTTAACAAAAGAAGTGTGAATTTTATCCCGTAGATAATGGGGACATGGAGAAGGGCTGAGTTGGATAAGTAGAATTCAGACTTTTGTTTAGGAAAGGCCATTCCAGGAGGCTGGAGAGAGCTGAAACTGAATAAAGGTGTCAAGAAAAAAACATCAATAGAAGTGCCCCTTTGAGAGAGTGTGGATGTGAGCCTAGGAATCTCTGGGGTGTGTCACCAGCAACAGACTTATACCCTAAGGAGAATCTCAGTGGGGTGGGGGTTTCACCAGCAACAGACACACATCCTAAGGAGTGCTGGACTTCATCCTTCTTACTGTTTGTCCATGCTCTTCTCCCCTACTCCTAAATTTCTAGTAATCTGCTGTTGTTTTCTAGTTCCCATTTGGAACACTGGATTAACCAGAGACTTCAATGCAAACAAGTCCCCAGTAGCTAATGCCTCTTAATGCTGCAAGGCTTCCAATGCCACTGTGTGCTACTGCAAACAGCTTGGTAGCAATTTGGTTAGCAACTAAATGAGATAAATAGATAAGAAAATGCCAAGAAAGGATTCTTTTAAATTTAGCATGTATATATTAAGCCTCTAACTTGTTTTCTAAAGAAAATCATCCCTTGTAAACAGCTCCATTAAGTCTTTGCTTCAGCATGTTAAATAGATGCAAAGTCTAGATGGCTTTTCATTCTCTTTTGAAAGAATTCCATCAAATGAGATAATTTAACAAGTAAATGTAAGGCTAAGGCCATGATGGATTTGTTTTCTTTTGTTTCTTAGTGTCTAAGGATGATTCTTGAATTTCTTTTAATACTCAGAAGTCTAGGAAACCTCTTACGTTTCCCTCAAGCCATTGTTTGTCTTACAGTTATTCCGCCATTTTTGAGGAGAGCGAACTGAGTGGCTGGGACTACGATTACGGCTTCTGCACACCCAAGACACTCCAGTGCGTTCCAGAACCAGATGCTTTTAACCCCTGTGAAGATATCATGGGCTATGCCTTCCTGAGGGTCCTGATTTGGCTGATTAATATCCTAGCCATCGTTGGCAACCTGACCGTCCTCTTTGTCCTCCTGACAAGCCGTTATAAACTGACAGTGCCCCGTTTCCTCATGTGCAATCTCTCCTTTGCAGACTTTTGCATGGGGCTCTATCTGCTGCTCATTGCCTCCGTAGACTCCCAGACAAAAGGCCAGTACTACAACCACGCCATAGAATGGCAGACAGGGAGCGGCTGCGGCGCCGCTGGCTTCTTCACGGTGTTCGCCAGCGAACTTTCTGTCTACACCCTCACAGTCATCACGCTAGAACGGTGGCACACCATCACCTACGCTGTCCAGCTGGACCAGAAGCTGCGACTGAGACATGCCATCCCAATCATGCTGGGAGGGTGGCTCTTTTCGACGCTGATTGCCGCGCTGCCCCTTGCGGGGGTCAGCAATTACAGGAAGGTCAGCATCTGCCTCCCCATGGATGTGGAATCTACTCTCTCACAAGTCTACATATTATCCATCTTGATCCTCAATGTGGTGGCCTTCATCATCATCTGTGCTTGCTACCTTAGGATTTACTTTGCAGTTCAAAATCCAGAGCTGGTGGCTACTAATAAGGATACAAAGATTGCCAAGAAGATGGCCATCCTCATCTTCACGGACTTTATGTGCATGGCACCGATCTCTTTTTTTGCCATCTCAGCTGCCTTCAAAGTGCCCCTTATCACAGTCACCAACTCGAAGGTTTTACTGGTCCTTTTTTATCCTGTCAATTCTTGTGCCAATCCGTTTCTGTATGCAATTTTCACGAAGGCATTTCAAAGAGATTTCTTTCTGCTGCTGAGCAAATTTGGCTGTTGTAAACACCGGGCTGAACTTTATAGAAGGAAGGAGTTTTCTGCATATACCTCCAACTGCAAAAACAGCTTCCCAGTACCTAGTAAGCCTTCCCAAGCTGCCCTGAAGTTGTCCACAGTGCACTGTCAACATTCTGCTGTCCTAGACAAGACTTGCCACCAAGAATGCTAAATTCAGTAACTGCATTGCTGAATTGTACTTAAATATGTAAAAGAAAAAAGTCTACCTGAATTAGTCACTTTAAGATAATGCATCTTAGGAAAATATTTATTCTTAGGCACTTTAGGAGAAAGGCACTTGGTGGCCCATTACCAGTGGTCATTGGAACTGGGCAGTCAGAACTGCCCTCTGAAACTTAATGACATAAATTTCAGGAGTGTTTAGAAACTTTTGTAATAATTTAGACAGAGTAATTTTGTGTGTTGAATCAAATATTGAGAAAACCTAAGGTGTCATTTTTGCACATCTTTGGTCTTCTTCACTTCAATCTTGTAATTTTTGTTGTAATCTCCAAAGTATTAGTTCATTAACAGACTGGAAATTTTAAGTGGTCTTTGCCCTCAAATAGTTTGATAAACACATTCAAGAGATGCACTGGGCAGTGTGGTAGCCATTAGCCTTACACGGTAAATAAGTTTCTCAGCTACATTCCAAGTGCTTCGCGTATCTGACTAGTAATGCGCAGTACAGATGCAAACTGTTTTCATCAGTGTAGGGAATTCTACAAGACAGCTCTGTTCTGGAGACTTCTGTTTCCCGTTTACGTTCTATTCACTTAACCTTCCGTCTGAGGGCGCTTTTCTGCAAACCTGTCTGGCTTGCAGATCATGAACACCTGGCGGGCAGGAAGGCGTCTCAGCCCACTCTGCTTCCTCATCTCTTCCCTTGGGATCTTGGAAATGATACACAATCAGTGTGCCCAGTTGAATTGACTAAATCTACAAGGAAATGTATTCCTAGAACCTTTGACTTTCTAAGCAAAATAAAATACTTAAATATTGAAAATGATTAACTTACATTACATTTCCATCCTTTGCAGTTTATTGAAAAATATATCTGATATTCGTTAGAAACATTTTTTACTTATAATAAAATGTAAGTTTTTAGACTTACATTTAGGACAACTGAAAGGTCTAATTGCAGCACTTCTGTTTGCTGCTTCGACTTTTTTTCTCATCAAAAGTTCATTATACACCTGACATCTTGGTTTTATTTTTTCTATTTTTTGGGGGGTTTCTCTGTATAGCTTTGGCGCCTTTCCTGGATCTTCCTCTGTAGACCAGGCTGGCCTCGAACTCACAGAGATCCGCCTGCCTCTGTCTCCCAAGTGCTAGGATTAATTAATTAATGTAATTTCACCAACCGAATCTTCATAACACTCTATGGAGCAGATGCCGTTCATCTTACGTGAGAGAAATACCGATAATCAATTTTGAAAGTACTGGTAACTAGGAAGAGACTCACTAAGAGGATTCAGTCTCAAAGCTCTCCCAATCCCATATTGGTAATCATGGTTTTCCAAGAGTTACTTTGACTTGAAATACACCAAAAAAATAAGATACGTTCATGGATGGGCAAACAAATAAAAACTGGAAAGAAAGGTTTTGTTACCTAACAGTTCATATACATTCAAAGTTCCTTAAAATTTTCCCAATATTGTACCATGAACATTTTCAATTGCACAGAAATGTTGAAGGAACTATTCAGTGAATACCCATACACCACCACCACCTACAGTCAGTAATATTTACTATAGTGGCTCTCTCATACACTACTATATAATTATCTGTTATTTATCTGTCCATTAATGTGTCTTATATTTGATATTTTAAAGTAATTTGCAGACATCAGCCTTACACAAAAGTATATACTGTACGACCCCACATACATGAACCTTAGTGCTCTTATTCACCAGAGTGTAATTTCAGTATTTATTTACATCTTAGGTATAATTTGCATGCAGAGAAATGGACAAATCTTAAGTGTGCCACTTGAGTTTTGAGAATTGCATGCACCCGTGTGACCCAAGCTCCTGTCGAGATTTAGCACACTGTTACCATTAGAGAGCTGCTCAGCCCTATCACAGAGGTGCTAATGGCCAGATCTCTGTTTTCCACAGATAAGTGTTTCCTATCCTAGACATAAGTGAGGTTATAGAACACATACACTTTGTCACAAGGCTTCTGGGACTCAGTGTAATGTTTTTGCTATTTATCCACTTAATTGCTTGAATCTGTTCATGCCTTTTCATTGCTGGTTAATATTCTATTGCTGGTGGGTATCTTGGCTATTTCCAGTTTTCAATTCCCTGTGAGCATTGTATTAAATAAATGTCTAGCCATAACTAGACTCTACACATTCAGTTTGCTCTTAGTTTTTAAGTCATTACGTAAAATGATTCAAAGATTATAAGCGTTAAAAAAATATCTTCTGTGTTTTTTCACATTGATGACTTTTCTGCTCCGTAACAAATGACTGGTTCAGATGGCGCTCTCTCCCGCTCATTCTAGAGTCTGTCCCAGTGATACAGCAGAATACTAACTCATCATGCCACTATGTAACTACTTGATTATTCTTTCTGATTCACAAATCCCAGGAACAAAACAACTTAGTAAGAAAAAAAAAGTAAAATAAGAAGATTCAAACCCATCCTTGTAAATCAGCTCTTATGCCAGCACACTCTCAAATAGTTTGACTAGAGAACTCATAGTATGCTCTGAGAGCAATTCATGACCTCTTACCCAGATAATGATCTTTATTTTCTATATTATAATTTAAGGTTTAATAAATGGAGTCTCAGTTTGCTGTCTCCCTCATTCCCATGTCCTCCCACCCATAAGATCTATATTTTAATTGTCCTCCAACCCAGGTCTTTATTTTATATCTGTAGTACCATGTGTACATCCCAGGACATTCCTCCACTTACTCTTGGACTATGCCCTGGCTGCCTAATTCGTATTCACACCCAGTCTTTTCCAAGTCCTCTCTGTCACACACACCACTGACGAACCCTCCAGAAATCCTACTTCACCTCACTATGTGCCTGCACAGAGTTCCCAAGCAACTCATCAGCGCCTGGAAAGTGTGCGTGCCCACTCGTAGGCCAACACTCGGAGACTACGGGCTCTGTCCTCAGCTCTTCTCATCCTTTCTTCTGCTATTCTCTTCATGAAACAGACTGACCCAGTCACTCCTCCTTAAGCTGTTCTCTTCCACCTCCATGCCAGAACCTCCGCCGTTCCTACATCAGAGTAACGTATCCCTTGTCTATTGCCTTTGGAGTCCAAACTGCAGGTTTACCCCTTCAGCAAACGCTCTTTGATCTATTCCTTCCCTAATGCATCACAGTTAAGACACCTCCTCAGTGTAAAACAAAGGACGTAATAAATGTGACCCACAATAGTCTTTCTCTGCAGACATCTTTAGACTGCATGAATGTCCGTGTGCCTCATGTGCACTACATGCATGTCTGGTACCCACAGAGGCCAGAAGGGGGCGTCAGATCCCCTGGAACTGTAGTTATAGATAGCTCTGAGCAATGTGTGGGTGCTGGACTCAAACCCTGATCTTCTGGAAGAACAGCCATTGCTCTGAACCACTGGAGCCATCACTGCATCTCCTACAGACTTCATGAACATTCTTCTGTCTCCCTTTTTCTGTCTCCCCACACTGGAGTGTTAATTACCTTCATGAGTCCATCTTTATTCCACCTATGTTAGGAAGAGAAACTACTTTCATTTAACAACATCATTTTCCAAACTGGCTCATTTTCATATCTAAAATATAAAACTGCCTTTGTTAAGTATTTTACATATAACATGTCTAGAATGTGTGTTACATCTGTACAGGCCCTCATGGCTAAACTATAAACAGTCAGACACGCAATGATTTTATATCTCTTGTAATTTTTTCACTGTTAGATGTTGTCATTAGTGACATAATAAACCATCTAAACTTATAAAAATAACTTTAAAAGACTTTGGTATTTTGTTCTTGGCTTGCTACATTTGTTATAAAGGGCTTGGCTTTACTTTTCTTAACCTATTAATTCTAAATATAAATTAAGAATCTTTCTCACAAAGTATTTCAATATATGGACTCATATAAGAAATCACTTTTTCTGGGCTGAGGAGGTGGCTCCGTTGATGAAGTGTTTGCCACACAAGCCTGAGGACCTGAGTTCAGAACCTCAGCACCCACACTGAAACAGAGAGCAGCCATGTGTATCTACAACCCAGCACTGACGAGGAGATATGGACAGACACAGACTTTTGGAGCTCCTTGGTCGGCCAGTCTAGCAGAATTGGTGAGCTCCAGGTTCAGAGAGAGACCTTGTCTCAAAAATTAAGCTGAGAGTGACCAAGGAAGATGCCCAATGCTGACCTCTGGCCTCCACATTCAGGCACATGCACTCACACACAACTGTACATGCATACACATACACATATTCATATACACAAAAAGTTTTCCCTTCAAAAACCGAGTGATCAATTAGCCACAGTCAACTAGCCTGAAAATATTAGATGGAGAACTCCAGAAATCAGCAATTGACACATTTCTGATGGATCACTTTCCTGCATGGTAGTATAAAATCTCATACCATCACGTTCAGTCACACGAGGACTGGATCATGGTTCTGTCCAGCATATCCACACTGTGCTGTGGGTTGTTTAGCAGCCACCTCAGTTATCAGTTTCTTTGTCGTGATATCACATTCAAATAACCTTCGTTTTACTTATTGTCAGGACAGAGTCCAACAGTGGTGATGCAAAGAAGGCTCTACTATAGGACAACACAGTAACCCTTGTGCTATGCAGCACAGGGCACATGTAGACAAAGGCGTGTCACATGCAGGGTTTGGTGCTGTCTGAGATTTCAAGCATGCACTGGGGTCTTGAGATGTGCTATCCCTGAATCAAGAGGGGTTGCTGCTTTTCAATTAATATTTTCCCTATCAGTTATACTATAGGCTTCCTGCTTGCAGTTTAGGTTTCTAGTTATAAGTCACAGTGTTCCCAGTTGACCTAGAGAACATTTATGTGGAAAAGAGTATAACATTAACCTGTTAGAGTATGAATGATAATGAAGTCCTCAGCTAAATTCCCTGATTTTTACCATAACTAGCTGTTGCTATTTGCTCCAAACTGACTAGTTCCCCCAGAGAACTTAGATAACACCAGGGTGTCAGTTAATATTAGAAACCCAGTGCTCTGTGAAGTCTGTGCTGTAAAAAGGACTGTTTGTACATCTTCAGCACCTACTGAGATGCTCTGCACATTAAATAGAACAAAAGAAGAGGACCAGGGAAGGTCAGGTACTCGGTCCCTCAGAGACTAATTCTCTGCAATTTCAACAAGATCTTGGCTTGCAGAGAAATAGAAAGAACGTTTAACGGCACTGTCGGACGTGAGTAGGAGAAGGTTTGTGAAGTCCTCAAAGTGTGCTGGCACAGAGTTAGGACACATGCTACTCTCACAGATGTGTAACACAGCGAACTCTAGCCTAGCAAGGGACAGTTCCTCCATCAGCAAAATTGCATGTGATATTTATTAAGGTAATGTTTATGGACTTAAAAACTTATATTATGGTATAGTAATATAATTACTACAAGGTGCAGTAACAAATACTTACCTTGAATGTGAAGTATAAAGAGTTAAAAGGAAATAATGGAATGGGGAGGGTTAGAGGTGGAGATGAGAGGGCAGAAAAAGAGAGAATACCACAAGGATAAATAGCACTACCTACCTTTTGAAAAAGTCATGTGGAAGTTTACTACTATAGAAGCTTCCTAAAATATATACATACACATATATACAAAGAGTCTAAATACAGTCACCCTATAACGGAGTAACAATTGCCCCTACTAGACACCACACACTAATAAATAAAAGCCCAGTGTGAGGAATAGATGACCTTTTTTGGAGTCATTGCCCAGTAAGGGTCCACAGGCCTCCAAGCATTACAGATTGTTGTCTAAATTCTTGGCTACCCTTCAGAACATGACAGGAAGACCCTATTACTAAAGACACCACACATATGAGACATAGAACATTTCTATCAAGCTGATACTCACCTAGAAGCTTCAACTACTGGCTAGCTTTCAGTGATAGAAGGCATCATTTATGGTGATATTGTGTCCCCCAATATATTGTGCACCTTAATAAACTTATCTGGGGTCAGAGAACAGAACAACCACTAGAAAGACATAGAGGCCAGAAAATGGTGGCACACACATCTTTAATCCTAACATTCAGGAGGCAGAGATCCATCTGGATCTCTGTGAGTTCAAAGTCACACTGGAAACAGCCAGGCATGATGTCACACACCATTAATCCCAGGAAGTGATGGCAGGAAGCAGAAAGGTATATAAGGCATTAGGACCAGAAACTAGATTCTCATTAAGCTTTTAGGCTTTTAGCAGCAGTTCAGTTGAGATCCATTTGGACAAGGACTCTGAGGCTTCCAGTCTGAGGAAACAGGATCAGCTGAAGAACTGTCAAGGTGAGCAAGCTGTGGCTTGTTCTGCTTCTCTGATCTTCCAGATAAGTTTATTAGGGTGCATAATATATTGGGGAACACAATATCCCCACAGTCATTCTCACTTCTAGAGGAGAAAAGTCATCATCAACCTTCCCAGATGTAAAGCCTGAGAACTACAACACCCAACCTGGCAGAACTAGCTCCATGGCACTACAGTGGCACAAGGGTCATGGGAGGAACAAACTACTTTCTGGTTGGATTTAGGGCCTACTCCACACGTTGAAACCCATACCTAGAACCATTACTAGGGCAAAGAACCAATAGGTCAACAGGTGGTAGTTCTAGGAGAGAACTTACTACTATTATTTTGCTAAATGGACACAGTACTAAATAAACAAACATCATTATGCTCATAGATAACCCATTTCTCAGTCCTCATCAGAGAAGCTTCTATTTACAATAGGCAGCAACTAACAGAGACCCACAGTGGGTCAAGGTGCAGGGAATAGTAGACTGCAGAATGCTTAGCCACATCTATACATACCCCATCCTCCCAAGGATCGGGGATCATTGTGGATGAGGCAGGAGGCCTGTAAGAGCCAGGGCGATGGATGGCTGCCGGGAAACTATTTTCCTGGCACAGCAGTTGCACATGAGAATATACAGCAGAGGTAACAGTACATAGATAACCCATGCAAGCCTGAACCAGACCAAATTCCAGCATGGAGGAAGGTGAGCAAGAAGTCTTACCCAGTCAAGGAACCATTGGCCACTGACAGCTTCTGAGGCAGGCAGAGTCAGTTTTCTCAGAGGTCGACCCCTAGTTAGGTCAGCCATGCTCCAATGGGAAGCCATAAATCCAAGAATATACGAGAAGCACAAATTGGACTCAGTAGGCCTAAAAAAGTCAGATGGGCAGGGAAGGGAGATAGGTTTGGGAAGATTGGAGGAGGGACCTGAATATGATCAAAACACACTCAAAAATAAGAAGTAAATAGCAAGCAATAAGATATCACAGTCAAGTCTTAAGTAAATTCCTTCAATTTATAGGGCTTAAGGAATAATTACCTCTTTGAAAGTGGATGAAGATTTTACTCATGATATCTTAAACAAAGGCATTAAAAACATCTCATATACACAGAAAAACTGGTTTGGGGGGAGGTTTGTTTGTTTGGTTTGGTTTTTCAAGACAGGGTTTCACTGTGTAGTGCTGGCTGTTCTGAAATTTACTCTGCAGACTAGGCTGGCCTTGAATTCACAGAGATCTGCTTCGTGAGTGCTGCATTTAAAGGCATGCATCATCACTCAGCTAGAAAAAAAAATTAAAACAGTTAAATTTCACTTTTTTGTGACATTTTTTATTAATAAGTTCCTTACAATAAATTTTTTTTTTCATCATATTCCTTACCATCTCCCAGCCCTTCCCAGGTCCTTCTCCCTCCATACCCACCCTACTTCAGGCTCCCTCTCTCTCTTACAAACAAAAACAAAGGAAAAAATAACCACTAAAAAACATGGGCATCCATTTTGTGTTAGGCAACTAACTCCCCCTGAGCATGGGGCCTGTCCTGGACCGTGGTTGATATACCCAGTGTCTCTCAGGTGAAGAGAACAGAGTTTTCCTCTTCCAGCAGGTATCATTTGCAAATAGCTTCTCGGTTTGGGGTGGGACCTTGTGCCTACCTCCCCTTCTCAGTGCTGGGATTTTGGTCTGGTTTGACCTTACTCAGGTCTTGTGCATGCTGTCACAAGTCTCTGTGAGTTCCTCTGTGTACCAGTCCTGTTGTGTCCAGAAGACACTGCTTCCTTGAGTCATCCACCACCACTAGCTCTTTTTGTTGTTGTTGTTGTTGTTGTTGTTGCTGCTGCTGCTCTTCAAGACAGGATTTCTCTGTGTAACAGCCCTAGCTGGCTATCCTGAAACCCACTTTGAAGACCAGGTTGGCCTCGAACTCACAGAGATCTGCCTGCCTCTGCCTCCAGAATGCTGGGAGGCTTCTACGTCTGACTCTTGAAATCTTTCTGTCTCTCCTTGGACTCCTGAGCCTTGAGAGGAAGGGTGTGATAAATGCATCTCATTCAGAGCTGAGTACTCCAAAGTCTCTCATTCTCTGTACATTTTCTGTGTTAACTGCCATCTACTGAAAGAAGAAACTTCTCTGATGAGGGCTGAGTGTTGCACTGATCTATAGGTGATCTATAGGTATGGTGATATGTCATTAGAAGTGGTTTTATTGCTGTGTTCATTTAGCAGAATAATAGTATTAAATTTTCCTCTTGGCTCATGCCCTATTTAGTTTGAGGTTCTTGGACACATTAACAATATCAGGTATGGGTTCCATATTATGGAGTGGGCCTTAATTCTAAAAGCAGTTGGTTACTATCCTAACATCTGTGCCACTATTATACCAGTGGCCAATATCCTGTAGGTCACTACTATAGCTAACAGGGCCTGTAGCTGAATGAGACTGATGATTACTTTTCTCCCACAAGATCTAGCTATACCACTTTTGGGAACATTCCCAAAGGACTCCACATCTTACAGTGAAAGATACCAGCTCATCTGTGTTCACTGTTGCTCTATTCACAATGGCAAACAACTTGAAATAGCTAAGATGTCCATCAACTGATGAATGGATAATGAAAAATGTGGGACATTTACTCAATGGAATATTATTCAGCTGTTAATAAAAATGAAAATTTGTATACATTTTGTATAAAACCTTTTTAATTTAATAGCCACACATAAGAGAAAATATGTGATGTTTGACTTTCTAGGTCTGGGTTACCTCACTCAGGACAACTGTTTCATTTCCACCTATTTACCTGCAAATTTCATGATTGCATCCTTACAATAAGGTTTTAATAATTCATTAAAAAGAAAAGTTGAGTTGAAACTAGAATAGTGATAAGTAAACATTGGGCAGAACAACAAGAGAGTGTGGAAAAAGAAAGGCTGTGCTTTATTGATGCATGCTGTAAATGTGTCTAAAAATATCCGACCAAACCCCACTAACATTATTAATGAGTGAAATGTTAATCAAAAATAGTATGGAAAAGAAAATTATGAATTAACTTGCTGAGAACAGGATCCTGTAAATAGGGTGTCACATCTATATTAAATTAAACAATGAAGTTATGAACATCAATGTGCTAGCTAATTTTTATGTCAGCTTGATTCATGATAGAATCATCTGAGAGGAGGCAACTGAGAAAATACCTCCATAAGATCGGGTTGTAGGCATGCAAATTTATAGGATCATTTCTTAGCAATTGATAGAGGAGGGTCCAGCCCATTATAGGTGGGAAAACCCCTTGGGCTGGTAGCAAGTACAAGGCCCTGGGTTCAATCCTCAGCACAAAAAAAAAAAAAAAAAAGAAAGAAAGAAAGAAAGAAAGAAAGAAAGAAAGAAAGAAAAGAAAGCAGGCTGAGCCAGCCATGAGGAGCAAGCCAGTAAGCAGCACTCTTCCATGGCCTCTGTATCAGCTCCTGCCTACAGGTTCCTTCCCTGCCTTCATTGATAAACTGTGATATGGAAGTATATGCAAAAATAAACTCTCCCCCCCACAAGCTGCTTTTGATTACGGTGTTTTAACATAGCAACAGAAACTCTAACTAAGACTGTCAGCAGATTAAAAGGAAATGCTAACTGGAGAGATAGCTCAGCAGTTAAATGTACTGCCTGTTCTTCCAGAAGGCCCAGGATGAATTCCAGCACCCATGTGACAGCTAACCCCAGATTCAGGGGATCTGATGCTGTCTTCTGGCCTCTGTGGGTACTGCATGATACACAGACATAGACTCAGCCAAAATATCCATGCACATAAAATTAAAAATAAGTAAGTCTTACTTTTAAAAAAGTACAAATGGTCACAAAGCAAAATCACCTTTGTGAGCCAGAACTATCTAGTTTTTTTTTTATTATTGTTATTTATTTAAACATCACAGTCAATTAGATAATACAGAAGGCCACCACACAAAAGGTAAGTGTAATTTCTGACATTTTTTTACTGCACTTCTATTACGTGCGTCCATGTACACTCAAAAAGAGACCTCACATTCTAATTGCATTCCATGGTGTAGATCTTGGCCAAAACCTTGAAAATCACTGACTCAGATAATTCCACAAGACTTGGGTTTTTAAACAGCATCATCTGAGGCTGGTGAGTGAGTACCAAAGCCAAAATAACTCAGTGAACTCCTACTTCTCTCTGTGGTTACCCCAAACCTAAATAGTTAGATGAGTACCCAAAGAGAATGGATACAGCATTTCATCTCGTAGTTTACTTTTGAATGGATTTTGTTTACATTTTGAAAAGCTAAGGGGTATTCTGGAACGTAGGTGGGGCTATGGTGACTTTTCTAATCACTAAATGTGATACCTCATGGTGCCCTCACAACACAGAGATAATGAAGGAGGCACCAGTCAAAACGGAAAACAAAGGAAATGTAAGCTTGGATATCTGTATCTGCATTTGAACTATAATTTTATTTCATTAAATTTATTTCATTCCATATAGTGAACAGAGTTAATCAACTCTTTGATGGACTACATATAAAATAAAAATGTGGTTCACAGCATACAATATACCAGTCCCGCGTAGGTTCACAGAGCTGATGTATTGAGCTTCTAGCATTTACCACTCGGCCTCACCAATGGCTTTTGCAAATACATAGTCTCTCCCTCCAAAGCACATGATACCATCCTTCAAGTAGAATCTCCATCTGTTCTTGCTTCGGTGAATCTGAAGAGAGAAAAATAATCCAGGCTGCATTTGTAAACTCAGGGGTCACTTACATTCTTTAAAATGGCAAATGGGATGATTCTGACCCTAAATAGAAGACCTCCTCAAGATACTTTATTCATTCTTTAGCAAACATTTGGGTTCCTGTAAGCCAAACTGTAGTGCATTCCTGCTGAGCTCCCGGCGAGGTTCCATAGAGCAGCACCTAGCTCTACTCCTTCCTTTGTCTAACCACACCTTTTGTTTCTCTTATTGTCCTATGTGAATCTTGTCTGAGAGTCAAGGATCAGAGAGTCCCCCAAGGATGAAAGGCCTGTGCAAACCTTGGTTCAGAAATCCCGGAAAATGAGGTACCCAATAAATCAAGTAATTTGCACTTGGCATTTGGTCCCTGGGAGCTCCTCTTAGGGTGCTTTGAAGGTATGGAAATTACCCCGCTAAACTGTAAATAGAGAGTAAATAAAAATGCCCTAGGTGAAGGGATAGGGCTTCCCCCACTGCAGCCATAAAAGGCTAGATTCATTCTTTAGATTCCACGGATCCCTGTGAACCCACATACCGGTTACACCCACACACTCAGTTACACCAAACACTAGCTTAAGTACTGGAGATACATCAAGTCATTCGTACACCATGAGAACCATCACTCCACATCAAAGTATCAATGATCAGCCCCACAGTTACTACAGCCAACTCTGTGGATTGCTCAGGCCCCTTATATAAATGGCTTCACTGTTTCATACAACCTACACACACCCTCCTGGAAGATTTACATAATCTCTAGGTTATTTGTAACATCTAATGCTATGCAAATGCTTTTAAATAACAGTAATACTAAATTGTTCAGGAAATAGTGACCAAAAATAAGTCTGCACATGTTCAGGAAACACTTAATTTTTCAAAGGTTTTTGAACCCCTTGGTTGACTCTGCAGAAGAAACTCAGGTATAGAGGGCTGACTGTAGACATGTTAAGTATGTTTTTCAAAAAAATCCTGCCTTTGAAGAGTTTATATTTTATTGGAGAGAAGTTATCATTTTTATCTATATAAAATATTAGAAGGAATAAGGAGATTTTGTGGAGAAAAGTTTATTGTTATAGCAATTAAAAGCATTTCCTCTGTCTCCTTTAAGTATATCAAATTATGACTCAAAAACACTATATTAATATCCACTTCATACACACTAGGATGCCAAGGAGCTGAATGTTACATGACAAGCAATAGCAAGGATGCGGGCATCCCAAACAATGCTGTAAGGCTGTCCCATGCCCATACTTCATCCATTTATGTCTCTGCTTTACATTGGGCCACAGCCTGCATGCCTGCCTTCCATCCCTCTCTCCAAGATACAAATCATTCAAGCCCCATTTCAAAGGCCCACATTGCCCGTGAGGGGTTCGTGGAGAATTCCAACAACAAATGATTTCTTGTATTTCCTTGCTACTTCTAGGTCTTGCTGTCTGCCACACAGCGTAAGGTCTGATTCATGTGTAGTGGCATTTGCTTTACTTTATCACACCATTCTGACATCTGACTTGCCTGCCATCTTCTCGTGTGTGGGGTTTGTGTTTTGTTTTGTTTTTATCCTGTAAGAAATAGTGTGTTTGAATAAGATTGTCACCTCCTGAAGACACGGATTATCATCTAGGGGCTGGGGGTGCATCCTAATGGCTTAGTGCAGAGCACTTGCCTAGCAGGTGCTACATGCTAGGTTCAATCCACCATGGGGGTGGTGGGAGAATGGGGGATGACAATGATTATCACTTTCTTTTTTTTTTTTTTTTTTTTTTTTTTTCTTCCGAGACAGAGTTTCTCTGTAGCTTTGGAGCCTGTCCTGGACTAGCTCTGTAGACCAGGCTGGCCTCAAACTCACAGAGATCCACCTGCCTCTGCCTCCTGAGTGCTGGGATTACAGGCGTGCGCCACCACTGCTGATTATCACTTTCAAGTGTCACTATCCCATACAGCACAGTGGTAGACCCAAAACACACCCTCAACTTTACAGAATTGGGCTGCAGATCATTTACTGAGACTTAAGGCTTGCTACACAAACGTAAGGACCTGAGTTTGAGACCCAGATCCACATGAGAAGGAGTTGGGCACAACGGTGCACACTTGTAATCCCAGTGCTGGGGCAGCAAGCATGGGCAGATCAAGGGGATTTGTTAGCCAGCCAGCCTAGCCTACTCAGTTAGCTTCAGGCTAATGGAAAACCCTGTCTCCCAAAACAAGGTAGAGAGCACCTAGGGAACAATAGCAGAGGTTGTCCTCTGGTCTCCATGCACATACACACCCATACACACACATGTTCACCCACACAAGTGTGCACATAATGTACATGCACACACATACAGGACTAAACAGCTGTTCTATGAGTCACTTGACTGTGAACTGGAACTCGCCATCATACTTCATACTACTTTATATACCTTCCAGTATGAGTTCAATTAATAAACCCCAAGTCCAAAAGGTGAACATAGTACCTTATCATACTGACAGACAATTACATTATCTGTGTCAAACAGGTCTGGCACATCCTGCTCACTGACATCATCTCCAGAATTTAGAGGATCCTAAAGATGAAAGATGATCACATTAAGGGATTTCATGATGCTTCAAATTTTTTTCAAAGATAGAAAGACATAGAAGTAGAGGGACCTGAAGACACAGAATAGTATTTTTGCTTCAAAGTCAAATAACCTGGGTTTGAATTCCAGCTTGACCACTTAATAATTACATGATCGACCTTGGGTAAATGATCAAAATTTTCTGTATCTCTGTTTTCTCATCTATGAAATGACAAGTCGCAATGAGACCCACAGGACCCTGGGACTGTTAAAGATGGTGACTCAGAGAAGGCATTACCATAGGCAGATACCTGAAGGCAGCTGCAAGTGAGAGGCAACAGCCCTCATCAACTTAATCACCATATTCCACTCAAACGCCACCATATTTATTAGAAAGAGGACAAAAGCTGTCTCTCCTAAGCCTCCTACTACATCTACTTAAAAGGAACAAATATGAAACCAGTTCCTAATCACGTCCAGCAGGGAAAGCACAGTTTAAGGTGGAAATGTTAAGGCCCTGCATACAAATCACTGATTTTGAAAGGCTGAAGATGAGGTCAGTCTTAATTAGAATTGCATTCGGCTGTGAAGCACAGGAAAGCACAAACCTCACGAGTTAAGAAACCAAGTCTCGGCTCAGCTGAGCGCCTCACCTCTTCCATGGTGTCTATTTGGTGGTCTTCGTTGTCGCTGCTGTTCGCTGTGGAATCTTCGTTTGACACGCTGTCAGCTTCTTCCTCCAGCACCTTAAGGTCGCCTGAATCCGAGATCCCTGGGAACTCATTCTCGTCTACATCTCTTATGCTTCCCACTTCTTCAGTAGACGAGTTATCACCAGTTCCATCTATTTGAATGATTTCGTTAATATCATCGTCAGTTACCTGAATATTCAGGTCCCTCTCAGAAGTAGAATTCTGTGAAAAGAAGAGGCGCTGTTGAGTTCTTCAGGTCAAGCAGGGCATTAGAACACTGAATCTGGATAGTCAGGGACTGGTAAACACCCGAGTGGTCATTTAAATGGATCTTTGCCTTCTAAGATCAGTCTCTAAACTTGGAATTCTGGGATATCTTTAGCATTTCTAACAAGAATGATTGTTCAGTTACAAGTTAAGTAAACATACTACCATACACTGGCACCAAATGAGCTCACCGCTTTCACATAATATATGTATACCCTTAGATAGCCTGTAACCACTGAATTTTAACTTGATTAAAATGGCAAAGACAGTGACTTGAGAAATGATCCAAATTCCAAAAGACTATATAGGTCAAAGAAGCTAACACAGAATAGCTGTATTATTTCACTTCACCAGTGGCGCCTGATGTAGAAACAATCATGGAGATGGAAGTAAAATGAGGACTACCACAGTGTGGGAGGAAGAGAGAGATGGGGTGTGGGGACAATTGTCTTAGTTAGGGCTTCTGGTGCTGTGAAGAGACACCATGACCAGGGCAACTCTCATAAGGAAACAGTCCACTATCATCACGGCAGCACACAGGCAGACATGGTGCTGTAGAAAGGCAGCTTGAGAGTTCTTTACCCAGATCGGCAGCAGGAAGAGAGTGAGTCACTGGGCCCAGCTTGAGCATCTGAAACCTCAAAACCCGCCCCCAGTGACACACTTCCTCCAACAAAGCCGAACCTATTCCAACGAGGCCACACCTCCTGATAGTGACACTCCCTGCTGGCCTGTGGGGCCATTCTCATGCAAACCACCACCGGCATCATTGAATGCTTCTCTTCAAGATGATGAAAACCTTGTGGAAATGGATCGTGATGGTGGAAGTAATTTAGTTACCAACCCTGGCTATAGAGATAACTTTTACTTCCATCATTCTCTCTCACACAGAGCTTACAAGCATCTGGTAAATATTTTATATGCGTTTTCAAATTTAAATCTAATTGTAACATACTGAGATGAGACACTATGGCTTACAAGACCACAAAGGCAGCAAAGAGTGAGCTGGGATTGAAGCCCAAGCTTGATTACAGAGGGTTCACCACCAATGCAGCATATGGACTCTCATTAATCTGTCCCAGGTGGGCTAGAGCTCCCCGAAATGTCAAGTCTGTCCCGGGTGGGCTAGAGCTCCCCGAAACTTCAACTCTGTCCCGGGTGGGCTAGAGCTCCCCAAAGCTCCAAGTTCTTAATAAAAAGAGGTACTTTATGTAACCATAAATACCACAGAATTTACAGCACAATTCTTATCCTTTTTGACAAAATCAGCCCCTTAAGAAACTAATCAAAGTGTGTGTGTGTGTGTGTGTGTGTGTGTGTGTGTGTGTGTGTGTGTGTGTATTATAAAAAGGGAATATGCATTATGGACAAAACCTCGGATGAAAACACTCAGCCAAGGTCTTTAAATATGTACCATGTTTCTAAGAGACATGTGCCTGATATGAACAGAGTTGTACATGATGTGATTTTTCAAGATTCCTCTCTTTTGTGAAGATGATTAACATAAACATTCATTTTTTCTCATTAAAAGGACTTTCTGAATGTAATCATTTATTTTAATGACTAAAAAATAAATTAAAATCATTTAAAAACTAATGGGAGTCCAGATCTAGTGCTAATAGCAGCACTCTGGAGGCTAAGGCAGGAGGATCATGTGAGTTCAAGGACACTGTCTCAAACACAAAACCTTGGCAATGAGCTCTAGATTCTGCATGGCAGCACAAGGCTGTGCTGGCTGTCTGGGAAGCACAGGGACAGGTGGACACACGTTATTAACTATGGGCCATGTTGGCTCTCGGGACTAGGTGCACAAGGACAGACTAAAGGCACAGAAAAGAAAGCTAGCAGAACTCAAAGAGCCTTCACATATCAGCCTAAAAAACGGTTGGAATCTCCAAGATCACTAAAGCTAGCTCCAAGAAGCTTTGTTATGGTTTGAACAAACATACTTTCTTAGTACTCCTGGGTTTGTGATGGTTCAGGCAACACAATTATACACCTTGATGCATCACTTTAAGATGCTACTTTAACATAGGAAATACTCAACTTATTTTTGAGTGGATGGCTAAGCTTCTGGGATGCATATCCATATAAATATTCTCTACAATGAATCCTCACAAAGTCCTCTTTAAAAATAACCTTACATAGAAGATTCAACATTAATAAACATACAAGTAATTAGTTTACATGCAATTAACTTTTATAACATTGGAAACAGACTGCCTTCACAGATGGAATGAAGGTGCATCCCTTATGCAGAAATGAATGGCTATGGTGTGACTGAACTATAAATAAGTCTAAATTATAGAAACAAGATAATGTTTATTCATGGACAAAAAAAATGGCCGCTGTCACTTACAATAAAAATGCTAAAAAGAATAGCACTACCATACCATCAAAGAGCAGAAGCCAAACGAACTATCACATCACAGCTTTGCTTGATTCCATTAAAAAAAATCTGTCCTGGGGTACAGGACGCTTAAGGACAAAAGGCCCTTGGTTGTGTGGAATGTATAAACACATCTCTCTGTGAAAAGAATGACGGCCATCTCCAAGTGCAGATACTATGTACCCGAGTCTCTCCTTGTCTATACAAGATGTCTGACCATCAGTCAAAATCAAAAATAACAGGAAACCAAAAAAGCAAGAAAGGCCAACTATAGGCAGGAGAACCAACCAGGAGAATCGGATGTGGATGTCAGAGTCAGACTATGGTTGACGTTAGGCAATCCAGTGGGAAACATGGGCAATGTGAATAACATAGTCATCACATGGAAATTTCCTTGGACATATGGAAATATGAGTCAAGTGGAAATTCTAAAACTAAAAAACATCAGAGTAGAAATTCCACGTGAAGGAGTCATCAGTACAATCGACACAGATAAAGAAAAAAATTGAATGTATGCAGAAAAAAAGAAAAGAACATAAGCAACCAATAAGCAGTTTAATAACTACACCAGGTATAAATGGTCAAAATGCACCAGTTACAAAGCCATACGGATGGACCAAGTTAGCAACACCTGATACTATGCGATGTATAAGAAACCACTTTAAATATCACACAGATCAGGCAAAAAATTATCTACGGTGAGGGCTGCTAAGATGGCTCCGTGAGTACAGGGGCTTGCTGCCAAGCCTGACAACCTGAACTTGATCCCTGGGACCTACATTGTAGAAGGCGAGAACCTACTCCTGCAAGTTTTCCTCTGACCACACACATCCATGCTGTGACATATACACACATCACACACAGACACAAAATAATTTAAATGTAAAAGTAAGTATGGAAAGACAACATGTACCATGCAAACACCAATCAAAGTAAAACTAAAATGGTGACATTAGAACAAGGAATATTACAAAAGATACATAAGAATATTGTCCAATAATAAAATAGTCTTTTCAAGAAGAAAAGAACAATCTTAAGTTTTTATGCATGTGACAAATACTGTCAATATCACTTCAAAAATATGTAAATCAAAAACAGCTGGAGATGTAGCTCAGGAGTAACAGCCATGTTCATATGATGCACTGAGGCCCTGGGCTCAAGCTACAAGAACATAAGTGAAAATAATTAAAGGAATTAAAAGAAATAGATATGTTCCCAGCTGTAATTCCTCTCAGTAAACAACAGAAACATTTGCAATAATTACTCAGTAACAATACAGAAGACCTGATCAGTGCATGCAGTCTATACGACCTAACTGACCTGTATAGAATATTCTATCCAAAAGTAGCCGAACAGCTTTTGATCAAGAGCACTTGAGGGCTGGAGAAATGACTCGGCACTGATTGCCAGTGCCAGCATCAGGCAGCTCACGTCTGCCTCTGCCTCTCAAATGCCAGGGTTAAGGGAATGAGTCTTCT
This sequence comes from Onychomys torridus, assembly GCF_903995425.1. NCBI lineage: Eukaryota > Metazoa > Chordata > Mammalia > Rodentia > Cricetidae > Onychomys > Onychomys torridus. The sequence continues at coordinate 15,353,363 of NC_050463.1, forward strand.
CACACTGCTTCCCCCAGGCAACTCCCAGCAATCCTTTGCTGAGGAAACTTTGTCTACCTGTAAAGGGCATCTACAGAAAGCCCACAGCCTGCACAGCACTTGCTAACAAGACTCGATGTTTTCCCCCTTGGGATCAAGAGCAGACCGCTGGCTCTCTCCACTCTAATTCTGTACCAGAAGTCTTAGAGAGATGAGGAGGAAAAAAAAGAAAAAGATGTTGACAAGGAATCCATTAAGCTGTTTCTGTTTACAATAATTATAACTGTATAAAACAATTCCAAGGGCTATACAGAATGACCTGGTCTTAACAGGTGACAGAATATAGGATTGGCTTATAAAAATCAATTGTGTGTCTACACAGTAGCAACAAATCCTTAACTGAAATTGTGAAGCAGGAAGAGAAAAGCAATTGTCTACATTCACTAATGCTGTTACCAGCTTCTAGCATAACACCCGACGGCAGAATGCAGTGGGACAATGTATTTAAAGAGTTTGAAATAGGGAAGGGTTGAATCCAATTCCCATCCCAACAGAAAACACTGCTGTGGTTTCTATGGCAGCTGCTACGCTTCCCTCCCCCCCTCGTATACAATTTACCTGGCACCTTAAACAAGAGAGAAAAATTAAAACATTCCCAGATAAAAGGTAAAGGGATCCATCACCACTGGTTCTCCAAGGGGTCCTTTGGGTTGAAATCAAAGGCCACTGTCAGATAGTAACTGGGAAACAACAGGAAGACATTTTCCAGGAAAGGGGAATTGATGATAGCAAATACAGAACTATAATTTTAGTTCAGCTGACTTTTTATTCTTCTCTAAGACTCCAGAGACAAAAGCATAGATCTATGTTAACATGTCTAAGTATGTAAATACAACCTGTGACGATAAGGAAAAGCAGAGAACGACTGAATTAGGAAGAAGCAAGCTTTTGTGTGGCTGAATTTGTTGCTGTTGGACTCCAAGGGGTTGCTACCATGTGAAGATAGTATATTTAGTCCCCACAATAACCAAAGCTATAGAGAACAGCTATGGGATATCACACAGTGGGAAAGGTAAGGAGATCAAAATGCACTAATACAAGAATGCCAACTAGACAGAAAAGAAGGCAGAAAGAAGGAATTGAAGAACAAAAACTCAAGGCACACAGAAAACAAGAAACAAAATTGTAAGAGTTAGCCCTTCTCTATCAATAATTGCCTAAACATAAATGAGTTAAATTATCTCTCCCAATCCATTTTGGGTTGTTCTAACAAAATACCTGAGCCTGAGGAATCTATAAAGAAAAGAGGTTATCAGTGATTCTGGGACTTCAAAAGGAGCCAGCACTGGCCTGGGTCTGGTGAAAATGTCACAGGTACAGGGACCCACAATGGAGGGACCAGATGGAGAAGTGACCAGAAACCAGAGCCAAGCCAATGTTTTTTCACACCTGAAGTTCATGGAGACTCTCTTTGAGCCATCTCATTCTAGGAGCTCAGCATGAATCTACCCTGATGGTGAACCATAGTTCTGACTGATTTCACCTTCCCTTTTCAGAAGCTCGTACAGCCTCAGCTCCACCTTTCTGGAGACTGAACTAGTGGGAGACAGACTCTATCCAAATCATTTCCCAAACAAAACACACAGACTGCAGACTGGAGTGGAAAGGGCAGAATCCAACCATCTGCTGTCTACACGATCCTAACAGAAAAAATCTAAGAACGTGCATGGGTTGACAAATGGAAGGACAGAGAAATAAATGCCATACAGCAGTAGTCAGAGGAGATTCGGGGCTGTGTCACTATCAAAAGAAAACAAGAAAAGAAAGAAAAAAGGAAGAAAAGAAGAAAACAGGCTTTAAGACAAAAACTGTTACAGAAAGAAGGAAGAGAGGGAGGGGAGGGAAGGAGGGAGAGAGGGAGAGAAAAACATAGAATCCTAAAAGATCATCTCATCAACAAAATTATAAACAGGTCACCAAATGTTAAAGCCACACAACAAACACTGAAAGAATGGAAGGCAGAGACAATACTAGAACAGGAAGAGACTTCAACACCGCACTTGCGGGTGTATACAGATAGAAATTCAATGACATAATAGTGAATGTAACAACATGATCAATAGGACTTAGGAAACTCTTCTTCTAGTTCATTTTCTGTCATTGTTATGATCACCACGAACAAAAGCAACTCGGGAGGAGGGAAAGGTTTATTGGGCTTAACACTTACAAGTCATGGTCCGTCACTGAGGAAAGTCAGGGCGGGAGCCAGACAGGAGCAGAGACCGGAAATCTGGAGCAAAGGCTCGGCTATCCTTACACAGCCCAGGCTCACCTGCCTAGGGATGGCACCACCCACAGTGGGCTGGCCCCGCCTACATTAACTCATGATGAGAAGCTGCCCCCCACACATCCCAGCAGGTCAATGGAGGCAATTCTTCAACCGTGGTTCCCTCTTCCAAGGTAACTCTAGTTTGTATGTGTCAAGTGGACAATAACTAACCAGCACAGAGACACAAAGGAACTCTCCATCCAACAAAAGCAGGACATAATTTTCTCAGATCACAGTAACAATCACTGAGATTAATTATTTTAGGATGTAAGACAAATTCAGAAAAAAATCATACTAAAGCATCTTTTATAATGATGATACTAGAAATAATTGTGACTAAAGTTACAAAAACAAAGAATTTAGAATAAACATTAGACATCTTTAACTAGAACATGGTAGCATGAGGAAAACTAGAAAATCTATAAATATGTATCAATTAAATATCATATCTTCAAACCCAATGGGTTAAAAAAGAAATTACAAGATCTTAAGGTCTTAAATGAAAGGAAAGTTCAGTATGGAGCACATACTTGTCACCCCAACACCCAGCAGGCTGAGGCAGGAGGATTGTCAGTTCAAGGTCAGCCTGAGCTCTCAATAAATAAATAATAAAAGTTAAAATGAAGGGCACATGAAACACATCGGAAAGCTTATAGGTCCTGGAAGGGAATTTTCAAGTTGTAAATACTTACATTTAAAAGACCAATCTCAAATTAACAACCTAATCTAACATCTTACAGGATGGCAGTGGTAGTGGGGATACAAGGTTATCAGAAGTACTAATGAACAGAAACAAAACAGAAAATGGGAAAAGAGGAAAAAAATCAATAATATCAAAGGTTGGTTCTACAGACAGATTGATGAAGTAGATGCCCCTTTATCTAGACTGAAGAAAAGGAAAAAGAAGATGCCCCAAGCCCTAAGTAAAACAAGTGACATCACTACTGACCTTACAGACACAAGGAGTCTCCAGAGAACCCTAAGAACACAACTTCACCAACAAAATGAGAACTCTGGGGGAGCTAGAGAGGTGGCTCAGCAGGTAAAAGCTCTTCTCAGCTCCCACACCCACGCTGGGCAGCTCACAGACACCTGTAACTCCAACTCCAAGGGACCTGACACCTTCTTCTGGCCTCTAAGGGTGCCTGCAGTCATGTGCACAGACATATGCATATACAATATTAAAAATAGAGCTCTAAAGAAAATGGAAAGGTAGATGAAATAGATAAGTCCTTGGAAACCCAGCCCTACCAAGACTGAGTCATGAAGAAATAGACACTGAACAGACTGTGGTTGTAGTTCTCTGCATGCATATCTGTAGAGTCAACACAGACCAAGAGATATCCCAGAGGCTGGGTTTTAGGTTTTTGTTGTTTTGTTTTGTTTTCAGTTAACAAGCTGATTATCACATTTATATGGAAATACAGAGGAATTAGAAAAGCCAAAACGATTTTGAAGAACAAATTTGAAGGACTCTTTCTCTTTCAAGGCCCAGCTTACTTTAAAGCCACTACAACAAAAATAATACCACACTGGTGGAAAGCAAATAGGCATGGGTCATGTAGGAGAGAGAATGCCCAGAAATAAACCAACACAGGATGACTAAAATTGAAGATAAACCATCCCATAAGCCACATGCTTTACACGGGACTTCTCAGATGTTTACTCATGGCCCCTTTATAATAGAGAAATACTTATCCAGTCCTAGCTATACAAATTCCAAAACTAGGAAACAACCCAAACGCCCTACTGGTGACCTAGGATACAGGGCTACATGTGACAGCATAGGGTAATCTCAAGCATCCCGCTAAAGCTGCACTCTGCACAACCCCAGTTGATTGTCATTCTAGAAAAGGCAACTCCTGCTGAAGGAAAACTGATCCAGTGAAGGACTTGGGGACTGGGGCAGAGGGAAGGCACTGACTACCAATGCACAAAGGGAGTCCTAGGAGTAATGCAAAAGTTCTCCAGCACAGCTGTACTTTCTTTGTCTGGCGGCCTGTGTTTGTCCAAGTCCACACTGTACACCAAGAGAGGTGACTTTTAGTATATTTAGATTACACCTCAATGAATCTGACTTTTGAAAAGGGAGTCCTAGTCCTGAATCTCGTGCCAACTGTGCTTTTCATTTTAACAGCAAAAAGCAAACCTTGTTATAAATATCTTTTTGTACAAAATGGACTGAAGTCCCTACAGGACTTGTTAAATGAGCTATCAGCTTACTAAGGACTATGACAAATTCCAGGACTAGGCTAGGAGCTGGCTCGGTGGGTAAGAGCACTTGGGGCTACTGAGTTCATATCCTCAGCACCCTTCTGAAAACCAGGTATAGCTGCTGAAGCCTGTAAGCCCAAGCTGAGAGGAGGCAGCAGTTCACTGGCTAGCCAGCTAGCTGAAAATCCCTAAGCTCCCAGTTCAGTGAGGCCCTGTTTGAAGGGGGCAGGCAGAGAGTCATAGAGAAGAACACCCTCTTCCAGCCTTCCCGACTGTGTGCAACATCCATACCACCCTCTTCTCCCTCCCCAATCTCCCCCACCCTCCCAATCTCTTCACCTCTCTCCTCCTCCCCTTTTCTCCCCCTGTCCCTTCCTCCCTACCCTTCTCTCCAGGACTTTTCCAATTGATTTAAAATAAAACCCTGTTTTTCTTAAACTAGGGAAGCTCTTTTTACTCGGAGAGAGAAGCAGTATTATAAACTTGAATTTCTAATCAATAACTTCAATAGACTTTTTTTTTTCCATTTCTAACTTCTATCTTCAGAAGCAAACATTGGAAAGTCCACATAGATGCTGGCTCTGACATCCTTCTGGCCAGACAACCAAAGGAGCCAATAATGTTCAACAGCATTCATAGTGAATGGGGAAGGACCATGCACAGGGAGATTCAAGTATTTCACATGGCCAACCACCCACCAACAAACCTTCCAAAAGAAATGTTATGAAGGGGCTGTAGTTCCCTCCCCAAAAGAGCAAACAGCTCCCAGACATTAAACAAGGGCTTCAGTGCTGTTCTTTAGAAAGCTGAAAAAAAAAAAACCTGCAGAAAGCAGAATATAACACTTTGTCTACATTTTTGATACATGCATTGAAAAAAAAAAAACAATAATTCAAAACCGTGGCTCGAAAGTCTTTGAGCTTTGTGTCAGCAGAGGAGAGTTCTGGAATTACTGGCTTTGGCCCAGCAGTAATACAGACCACATGCTGAACCCCACAGCATGGGCCCTCAACTGAAGCACAGAAACCCTGTCTCGTGAAGGGAGCATCCTCGGATGCTCCACTGGTGTGCAGGGTCTCAAACTCTGCCAAGCACTGTTACAAAGTTGTCAGTCTCCAGCTTGAAAAGAAAAAGGGGCTCACAGCATAGGAATTGTTTAATGATGTCAGTGTGTGAATGGAAATTAAAATTGGAATGCAGCTGCCCTCAAAGCAACTGGTATTTTTACCCTGTTGAATGTTAAAGGAATGTCAGCGCCAGTTCTTCCATGAGTCCTGTGTGTGGAAAATGTCAGCAGTTCTGCTACAAGGCAATGTAATGAGGCAGGGTGGCTGCTTCAGCCTTCCTTCTTTCTGTACAGCAAACCAGCTGCTCAATGGCCAAGATCTTCCACTGCAAAGAAGTGTCTAAAGTGCATGTGGGTTTTGTGGCTAGGTAGTACAATAAGCAAATAAAATAGGATTCCTTGAGATAAAACTTTGCCCAATCCAGCTTCCAATCATTACAATATAAGACATAACTGTGTCATTCCAGTGTTGAGTAAGACAGAACTTCAAAATACAGGGTAATAAACACAAAGCTTAAGAAACCTAAATTAAAATTCAACAACCTCTCGTACCCCATCTTCAACCTAAATTATGCACGATCCAGTTGTTCACAGGGGCAAGACAAAGCTTCTCTTATTCTTAACAGAAACTCAATCTAGATCAACACAAGGTAACGGTGGCTACACATTTGCAGGCTATGACAATAGCACCTGTGCCACACTAACCCCATCTGCCAGTGTGCTTTTCAGACTCCTTGTCACTGTGACAGATACTGGAGACAAATGATTTAGAGGAATTTACTTTGTCTCATGGATTCAGGGCTCTGAGTTCACTGGTTTGGGCCTCAAATGAAGGAGACCATCATGATGGCAATGGAGCATGTTTTGGAGGAGCTGCTCACTTTAGCAGCCAGGAAGCTGAGAAAGTGTATCCATGCTTCTGGGCTTTCTCCTTCCTCCTATATTCCATCTGGACCCCTGGCCTATTAGATATTTCCAGTCACATGCAGAGAATATGGGAACTCTCTCATCAACACACTCAGAAAGGGACTTCAACAATCTCCTAAATGTTTCTCAATCCAACCAAGTTGACCATCAAAAACAACCTAATTACATCAAAACTAACTAATACCACATGGAATATTTTAGTATATTTGATGAGTATGAAAAATGTTCAGTGTTCCTTATTAGATGGGGCTTATAGGGAGATTCAGAAACTGTCCAGTGTCTGTGACATGGCTTATCAGGGGAAAACCTTGCTGTTGCAAGCCTAACAGCCTGAGATAGATCCCCAGAACCCATACAGGAAGTCAGAGGCAGTGGTGCACATCTGTAACCCTAGCACTCCTATGGCAATAGAAGATAATTAGTGTACCCATCATCCTCCATCACTGTACCCATCATCCTCCATCACTGTACCCATCATCCTCCATCACTGTATCATCATCCTCCATCACTGTGTCATCATCCTCCATCACTGTGTCATCATCCTCCATCACTGTATCATCATCCTCCATCACTGTACCCATCATCCTCCATCACTGTACCCATCATCCTCCATCACTGTACCCATCATCCTCCATCACTGTATCATCATCCTCCATCACTGTACCCATCATCCTCCATCACTGTACCCATCATCCTCCATCACTGTACCCATCATCCTCCATCACTGTGTCATCATCCTCCATCACTGTACCCATCATCCTCCATCACTGTACCCATCTTCCTCCATCACTATACCCATCTTCCTCCATCACTATACCCATCATCCTCCATCACTGTATCATCATCCTCCATCACTGTACCCATCATCCTCCATCACTGTACCCATCATCCTCCATCACTGTACCCCATCATCCTCCATCACTGTACCCATCATCCTCCATCACTGTACCCATCATCCTCCATCACTGTATCATCATCCTCCATCACTGTATCATCATCCTCCATCACTGTACCCATCTTCCTTCATCACTGTACCCATCATCCTCCATCACTGTACCCATCATCCTCCATCACTGTATCATCGTCCTCCATCACTGTACCCATCTTCCTCCATCACTATACCCATCATCCTCCATCACTGTACCTATCATCCTCCATCACTGTATCATCATCCTCCATCACTGTACCCATCTTCCTTCATCACTATACCCATCATCCTCCATCACTGTACCCATCATCCTCCATCACTGTGTCATCATCCTCCATCACGGTGTCATCATCCTCCATCACTGTACCCATCTTCCTCCATCACTGTACCCATCATCCTCCATCACTGTACCCATCATCCTCCATCACTGTACCCATCATCCTCCATCACTGTACCCATCATCCTCCATCACTGTCATCATCCTCCATCACTGTACCCATCATCCTCCATCACTGTACCCATCATCCTCCATCACTGTATCATCATCCTCCATCACTGTACCCATCATCCTCCATCACTGTACCCATCATCCTCCATCACTGTACCCATCATCCTCCATCACTGTATCATCATCCTCCATCACTGTATCATCATCCTCCATCACTGTGCCCATCATCCTCCATCACTGTGCCCATCATCCTCCATCACTGTATCATCATCCTCCATCACTGGTATATCATCCTCCATCAACTGGTATCATCATCCTCCATCACTGTTATCATCATCCTCCATCACTGTAGCCCATCACTCCCTCCATCAACTGTACCCATCATCCTCCATCACTGTACCCATCATCCTCCATCACTGTGTCATCATCCTCCATCACTGTTCATCAATCCTCCATTCATGTGATCATCATCCTCCATCACTTACCCATCTTCCTCCATCACTGTAACCCATCATCCTCCATCACTGTACCCATCATCCTCCATCACTGTACCCATCATCCTCCATCACATGTACCCATCATACCTTCATCCACTTGGTGTCATCATCCTCCGTCACTGTATCATCATCCCTCCATCACTGTATCATCATCCTCCATCACTGTACCCCATCTTCCTTCATCACTGTACCCATCATCCCCCATCATTGTACCATCATCCTCCATCACTTGTTATCCTCGTCCTCCAATCACTGTACCCATCTTCCTCCCAATCACTATAACCGCATATCCTCCATCCACTGTACCTATCATCCTCCCATCCACTGTATCATCATCCTCCATCACTGTACCCATCTTCCTCCATCACTATACCCATCATCCTCCATCACTGTGTCATCATCCTCCATCACGGTGTCATCATCCTCCATCACGGTGTCATCATCCTCCATCACGGTGTCATCATCCTCCATCAACTGTAACCATCTTCCTAAGCATCACTGTGGCCATCATCCTCCAATCCTGGTACCCATCATCCTCCATCACTGTATCATCATCCTCCATCACTGTATCATCATCCTCCATCACTTTATCATCATCCTCCATTACTGTATCCATCTTCCTCCATCACTGTGTCATCATCTTCCATCACTGTATCCATCATCCTCCATCACTGTACCCATCATCCTCCATCACTGTACCCATCATCCTCCATCACTGTACCCATCATCCTCCATCACTGTACCCATCATCCTCCATCACTGTATCATCATCCTCCATCACTGTATCATCATCCTCCATCACTGTGCCCATCATCCTCCATCACTGTACCCATCATCCTCCATCACTGTACCCATCATCCTCCATCACTGTCCCCATCATCCTCCATCACTGTATCATCATCCTCCATCACTGTACCCATCATCCTCCATCACTGTGTCATCATCCTCCATTCACTGTATCATCATCCTCCATCACTGTGTCATCATCCTCCATCCTGTCATCCATCATCCTCCATCACTGTACCGCCATCATCCTCCATCACTTTACCCCATCTTCCTTCATCACTGTACCCATCATCCTCCATCACTGTATCATCATCCTCCATCACTGTGTCATCATCCTCCATCACTGTATCATCATCCTCCATCACTGTATCATCATCCTCCATCACTGTACCCATCATCCTCCATCACTGTACCCATCATCCTCCATCACTGTGCCCATCATCCTCCATCACTTTACCCCATCTTCCTTCATCACTGTACCCATCATCCTCCATCACTGTACCATCATCCTCCATCACTGTATCATCATCCTCCATCACTGTATCATCATCCTCCATCACTGTATCATCATCCTCCATCACTGTACCCATCATCCTCCATCACTGTACCCATCATCCTCCATCACTGTATCATCATCCTCCATCACTGTACCCATCATCCTCCATCACTGTACCCATCATCCTCCATCACTGTACCCATCATCCTCCATCACTGTCATCATCCTCCATCACTGTATCATCATCCTCCATCACTGTATCATCATCCTCCATCACTGTGCCCATCATCCTCCATCACTTTACCCCATCTTCCTTGATCACTGTACCCCATCTTCCTCCTAGCCTGGAAGGGGTAGAGGATGAGGATACAGCTCAGTGTTTGCTTAGCATCTGCCAGGGTCCAAGTAAGATCTCAGTAACATAAGGGAAGAAGAGAAGAAAAGAAGAAGAGAGAAAGGGAGATAGGGGAAAGGGGGAGACAAGAAGAGAAGGTGAAGAAAGGGTAAAAAGAAAGAAATTGTAAATATTCTGAAGATACAGTGTCAGGTGGTACTTAGTTGTCCACTCTACAGACTGTGAGCTGTGCTAGGGGATGAGTACTCTATTTAATCTGAGCAATATATACATACATATATATATATATATATATATATATATATATATATATATATATATATATATGTATGTATGTATACACTAAAAAAAGTATAAAAGTAATTAGCTGTAAGAGTTTATGTTTGTAAAGAGAAAACAATATTGCCTTTGATTTTAATACATTATTTTATTAATTCTTTAAGAATTTCATATAATTTATTTTTATCATACTCACCTCCCACTTCTCCCCCTAAGTCAAACTGACTTTTGAAACTTACCATGACACTATGAAAAAATAGAAACAATTTTCTATGGGACAAACAAAACATACATAATTCTGGTTCATCTTCCACCTCAAGAGAACCACCTAGAAAATCTGACCCCAGGCTACCGTCTACTTCCTAATACCAAGAAGATGCACACAGAACTCTACCTTCTCTGATGCAGGGAGGCTGCTGGGCGCCTCTGTTTTCCTCAGTTCCTTTAGGGAGTCACATCCATACATCCTGTCTTTAAGGCCATGAAGCTGGGCGTTGAGCATGTGGTGATGGAGAGCACCCTGAGAGCCCTGGGGGAAAGGACCACCATGCAGGTTCTGAGTCACGTTTGCTGAGACCCCGAGCACGGGCTCCAGGCTAGGCTCTGGCAGAGTGAGAGGAGGCGGAAACCCCACACCTGGAAGGCTGACGTACTGAGAGCTTTCCGGTGGCCTCAGCAAAGCTTCCTGCACGGCCTTAGGCTCGTTTCCAGGGAGACCACGCCTATCAGTGGTAGCGTTTTCCAAGTGTTTCCTCTCTACTGGAGTGGAATGCAGAAGGGCAGGCTGTAGCAGCACAGGTTCCATTCGGTGTGACTTCTCAGGAGCCGCTGGGAGAGAGCAGGGGTGCAACGGCGCAATGCTGGTCTGTATTAATGAAGGCTGGCCCAGCTGCTGCAGGACTTGCTGAAATGGGTGCTGGAGAATATCTGTTCTTCCAGAAGTCTGTGTCACCATGACTGGTACATTAACTTTGTAAAGGTGACCTTAAAAAGGAGGGGGAAAGGTAAGTATAATACAATTCTCTTTCAGTTGTGTGTGTGGTGTGTCTGTGGTGTCTGCCGGTGTGCTCACAGACACCAGAGAAGGACATGGGTGTCCCATGCTATCACCCTCTGCCTCATTCCTTAAAGCAGGAGCTAGGCTCATAACCAGGAAGTCCCAATGGCCCTCCTGTCTGCACAGTACCAGCTTTTTTCATAAGTGATGGGGATTTGAACTCAGGTCCTTAGGTTTGCTGTGTGAGTGCTCTTACCGCCTGCCATCTCCTCAGCCCAGTCTAAGAGAATTCTAATTTATTTCAATGAATAAATCAATATAGAAATAAGTTAATAGTGATTGTCTCTAGGAATTATTTTAAGATATTTTGTGTTTTCTGCAATAAATATTCATTACTTTTTAAAAATACCCCTTTTTTAACTCTAGCCTTCCTCTCTTATTTTTTACTGACATAATTTGATCATATAGGCCACCAATATTTAATCCATGAGTCTCTTCTACTGGAAAAATGGATGTTATTGATGCACAACGGAATTTTAACAAGCAGTCATGGAAAATGCATTTCATGTACTTAAGATTTGCATCACACAAAGCCTCTTCTCTCTCTTTCCTTTAAAATAACACTCAGAAGGAAGCTATATTTTAGCATTGAATTAGAAATGTAAACTTCACAGCAACCCGAATAAGTCTGTACATTTTTCAAACCAAGAGAAGGTCCTGCAAGCCTGTCTTTCTACTAAGCCATGAACTGTAGAGTAAGAAAGCAGACAGGAGTGGAGCAGCCTTGGTTAGCACTACAGAAATAGAGCTGCATGCTGTCTCAGTCAGGGCTTCCATTGCTGCGATGAAACACCATGACCAAAAGGCAAGTTGGGGAGGAAAGGGTTTATCCGGCTTATACTTCAGCATTGCCGTTCATCACTGAAGAAAGTCAGGACAGGAACCCAAACAGGGCAGGATCCTGAGACAGAAGCTGATGCAGAGGCCATGGAGAGGAGCTGCTTATTGGCTTGCTTCTCCTGGCTTGCTCAGCCTGCTTTCTTATAGAACCCAGGACCAGCAGTCAAGGGATGGCACCATCCACAATTGCTGGGCCTTCCCCTTGATCACTAAATGAGGAAACAAAATGCCTTACAGCTAGATCTCCAGGAGGCATTTCCTCAGCTAAGGCTCCTTCCTCTAGCTTGTGTCAAATTGACACAAAACCAGCCAGTACACACACTTTCACTTTATATTTGCTAAAACTGAGATGCATGGGTCAGCAAGCTGTCTCAGAAGGTACCGTCCCCAGGACTTACATGGTGGGAGGGAAGAAGCAGCTGATACAGGTGTCCTCTGACCTCCATGTACACACCCATCTCCACCCCCACAAACACATAAATAAATTAAACATACTTTAATTTTTTGTGTTAATTTTTTAGGATTTATTTTATGTGTATGAGTATTTTGCTGTGTGTGTGTGTGTGTTTGTATGTGTGTGTGTGTGTGTGTGTGTGTGTGTGTGTGTGTGTGTGTGTGTATATATACACCATGTGCATGCAGTACTCATGGAAGTCAGAAGAGGGCATCAGATTCCCCTGGACCTGAAGTTATGGAGGGCTGTGAACTACCAGGTGGATGCTGGGACGTGGATCCAGGTCCTCTGGAAGAACAAGTACTCTTTACCACTGAGCCATCTCTCCAGCCCCTAATTTAATGTTTTTAATGAAAAACAATAAAATTAAGCTGGCTAATGTGAATTAAATCTGAATATATACTAAGTCTCTAATTCATAGGAAAGAGAACTGGGGATGAGCCATAAGACAGGCCCAGCTCAGTGTCTTCTGGGCTGCATTTCTTTCCTACCAACCACAACTGCTATTTATTTTCTACTTTAAAATCTTATTAGAGGCTCCTATCACCTCTAACATACAGTTTACTAAAACTCAGAAAACTTTCAGGAAGTGGAGGAAGGCTGTGAAGGGTTGATACAATCAAACTACATGAGAGATTCTCAAAGAACAAATACTTTGTAAAAAATCACATAACAAATGCCCGTGCTAAAATGAATATCCTTAGAATAGCTCTCACCAGAGGCGGTCTGCAGGGTCACACCTGCTGGGACGTGGATCGGATAGCCAGGAAAGGCAAAGTTTGCACCGCAGCTGGAGGTATTCTAGACATAACAAGCATTTATTAGAAAGTTATAAAAGGATCAGAATTATATATGTTATCACACTATCACAGGGAGTCAAAAGTATGATTCTCTAGAACACCATAATTTGACTACACTTAACATTTGAGGCTGGACTGGACAGGTAGCTCCGTGGTTAAGAGCACTGGCTGTTCTTCCAGGGCCCAGGTCCTCTGATCACTAATTGCTTAGTCCTCAGGACGCCTCATAGCATTAGCGATCACAGCTATCATGATCCTGGCACCCCCATGGCAGCTCACAACTGTAACTCCAGTTCCAGGGGATCCGACACCCTCACACAGACAAATGTACACATAAAAAATAAATAAACAAACATTTAAGGCTAACTTCTCTGACTAAACAGCATGTTAGCATTTGGTTTAAATCACTCCATCAGGAGGAATTCCACTGCAGTAGTTAGCCATGGGCCAATAAATCATAATGCCTAGACCAGACACCATCCCATAACATTGGCCCCGTGCACAGCTCTGCCTGAACCACGGAGTCTCAAGGGGCCAAATGTAAGAGTCATAACTGTTTGCAAGGATCTTCCAGATTCTAAATTGAACTTTGGCTGCATTTTAAAGTAAGATATAATAGTGCATCTATAATGTATAATTTTAGATAGTTAAACCTAGGTTTTTTTTAAACCACTAAATGGAGACAAAGAAACATTTTTTTTTTTTTTTTTTTTTTTTTTTTTTTTTTGTCTATCAGATCTGCAAAAATCTAAGAGACAAATGTGAACTAAAGTTCCTGAAAAGGCCAGATCACTGTTAATGATTCTGCAAACTGATTGGCTGGTTAGAACTTCATCATCGTAGAGAGTTGGAATGTTGCAGATTGAGAGCCAAAATTATCTTGGAATTTGTTTAGTCCCCATAACAGCCATGTATCACCCACCCTATGTATCTGTTCTAACATCCTCACTGACAGTTTGAACCTTTGAATCTATAAGAAGGCACTGACTTCCCCAACCCAGAAGCCAAAAGTGTCTTCAAACACCTCTAAAACCTAGCACAGAGATGCCACTTCTTTGCTATAATCTGCCTGCCTGATGTCCTCATCATCTTTACTAGATACACTGACTGCATCTTTGTTCTGTGACTATCAAAGGTCATATAAACATTCCTGTGATAAGCACATCATTCATGGCAGCCTGAGCCCACACGCTTAGACTATAGTCACTCTCTCCCATGTTCTATTTTGGTATAAGCAACACGCAATGCTGCTGAGGGCGTGGTGAAAATTTGCTTTTCTCAGATGACTATTGATATAGAATGCACACTGACTGGGACAACTCTTTTGAAGGACAATTTTGCAAATGCCAAAATGAAAAACATGCATGACCATTGTCTCAGAAATTCAACCTCTAGGAATTTACCTGATTATCTCACAAACAGACATGTGCAAATATAACCAATAAAACTCTGTATTAGAAAATGAAAAATAGAAAATGCCCATCAACGGAATATCGCTTAACTGCTATGGCAGATCTTAACTTACTAGCAAAGAGAGTTATATGTTAGTAAAGGAGAGTGTCATTGGAAGGAGGGAGGGGAAAGGAAGCAAGGAAGGAGGGAGGGAGGGAGGGAGGGAGGGAGAGGAGTAAGATTAGAGAAACAGTGGAGAGCGATTCTACTGTGTACCTAAAAGTTAATACAGCATTCAGGAAATAAGTTAGTGGCTCCATTTTAAACAATTACAACGATTATCCTTGGGGAATAGGCTCCTTCAGGGTTTGCTTTATGAATTTGTTTTTATATTTTACAGAATAGTATTTCTTTAATCAAGGAAAAAGATGTTTCCACAAATTTCAAAGACTGAGATGTCCCACTGGTCTCTCATCAAAACAAAGCCATTCTCAAGAAGACCCTCGTGGGAGTGTTATCTTAATGAATAAGGCAAATGCCTGGCCCGCTAAGACTCGCACCCTGGAAAGGCAGTCTGTGGACCTAAAGACAGCGTGAAATAGTTCATGGATATGACCATCAGTGCCATGGAAGAGAAGGAAATGTGGAAGTGTTCCTGTCTATCTAAAAGCCACTTGGTTTTCTATATAAACAAATAATTTTATTTCTTGCCTCCAAGGCCTAAAGAAGGAAAATAATTCTACTTCACCCAAGTAAAAACAAACAAAAAAAGCAAAATACTCTACTCAAATACATGGAAAACTATCAGATAACTACTCTTGAAGAAAAGAAAATCGGGAAAAAAATAATCTCCTTCAGAGGCACCAGGTACGTGCTTACACAGCACATTAAATCCCCACACAGTGTAGTTTCAGGAATGTCCTCAGCTCAGTGAGCCTGAGCACTCTGGGAGACCAGGGTGATGGGACACTCATTCACTCAAGGCTCCTGAGGCTTTCAAGGCATAGAGACCACTGCCGACCCCTCTGGCTTTCCACCTCTCCTCCCACTCAAGCTGAGGGCTATCAACTCTGTCTGGGCTCCACCGTCTGCCAGCCCTCAGTGGAGGGACAAGCTACATACCAGGTCTTCCGGTGTAAAACTCGGGAGAGGTCTACCAGCAGGGACCAGCAATGACGCTGCACAGAAAACAAGATGGGGCACAGCCATTAGAACTTACCTCTTTACATGGCCACATGTCGATTATTTCATTTTTAATATATATTTATTGAAATCAATTTGTCTTGCACTATAGTCTGATGACAGTCAATTGTAAATTATTTCTTAAACATATTCTCAATGGATCACGTTAGACTAGCCTAGATTCTAAACATAATGGTTCCATGTGAGGGGGAAAGTATTAAACTATATTTTTCCTTGCAACTTCAAAGACGTTACAACTAAACTACTTTAAGTTATCAAAGCCAAAGATCTCATTGAAATAAAACAGACTGTACTTCAGAAATCCATAATGAAACATACAGATGGCCTTTGGTGTCAGGGAAGCTCTAACTCTCCATGACAACTTTTCACCGGGAAAGAATAATATTAGAACATTGATGAGAGGTGATAAAAAGCACATAAGCTGGGACAAACACCAACAATAAATCAAGAAAATGCGGTGAGTGAGTGGAGAGATGGCTCAGTGGTTAAGAGCACAGACTGCTCTTCCCTCAGACCTGAGTTCTATTCTTACACCCCATCATGGGGCTCACCTGTAACTCCACCTCCACAGGGAGTTGATACTTCTGACATCTGTGGGCACCTGCACTCACGTGCACATGCATGTACACACTCACATACAGACATGGAAGCATAATTAAAAAACAAATTTGTTAAAAGAAAATGTGGTTCACATACACAATGGAATTTTAAAGGAAAAATGAAATCATGACATTTGCAAGAAAACGCTTAGAGCTGAAAGTCCTCGTGTGATACACAGTCACTCAGAATGGCAGACAGCCCATGATTTCTACCATGTGAAACCTGGATTTAAAATTGGTGGATATGTGCATGCATGGCTGTGAGACCTATGTCTGTGTAATGGCATGAGGGGGACCCTGACTGAGGAGGAAGAGATCTTCACGGGGGAAGGGGGAGAGAGGGGAATAGAATATGTGACATGACTGTGGTGATGGAGAAGGAACCAGCAGAGAATGACAATGACAGGCACAGGAGAGGACAAGGGGGAGGAGCCAATCACATCCAAGGCTAATAAAACACACACATGCACGAAAATGCCATAATAAAGCTTGCTACTCCTGCATGCTAATTTAAAAATAATTCCTAAAAACAATGCCATTTTTGCCTTTAATGAAAGCAGGTTTTTAGCATGCTTATGTTTGTAGTGAGTGTGCTGTTAATTGTGGCTCTTTTTCATACACTGCACTAAGGAACATTGCCCCAAGGTCTGTTTTTTGACGCTAGAATGGCTCCATCACACACAAGGAAAAGCTCAATCGAGCGCTTTTCTCTGGAGCTAACCATCCTCCCCACATTAAGCAGAAGTGAGGCTATGGACTGACAGCTAATGAAGAACACAATTATTTTTATCTTCCACTCCTCTGTGGCTCTGATTATTAGCAGGCATTCTGCTAGAAAAGCCAGAGGAAGAACTGGAGTGTCAGGAACTCAGTGGTATTAGTCATGATTAGCTGGAGTGAGCAAAGCGGATGCCACTGCAGCTTAAGCGCCGCTCTTGAGGATACAAAACTCTTCTTCGGCATCTGAAGCCTGACAAAACCCAGCAGTGACCCTTCTCTCCTAAGCCCCTTGTGATAAATCTCAAAGGACAATTCTCCATATTTAAAGGACTCAAACAAAGCTATAAAGGAGCTGCTAACACTTCTTCAGAGACATCAGAATCAAAGCCAGAACTGATGGACCTGGGAAGTTCTAGGCACCTCCCCCACACTTAATTTTAATATGAAGTTCACAAGTTCTACCTCTATGTAAAACTTGCCTGAAAATTTAAAGTATTCAACCTTGTTTCATAACCAAGTAACTTTTCATTAAATATGTATCTTAACTCAAATGAAGTTTTACAATTTCAGATTTCGTAGATGTATTCTAGGAACATTAAATTCAAAACAGGATTCAATTCTACAGTATAATGTAAAAAATTTCAACATAATTATCTGATCTAACAGTATTTAAATTTGCAAATACCTTTTCCCAATTCACAACCAAAAATTCTGATACATTATAGCATTTGCTTTACAATTCCAGATCGCAATTTGAGTCTATACAAATCTTAATATTTGACGAAATGCCACAATCGAAGCAAATTGGGGAGGGAAGGGTTTATTTAGCTGACCCTTCCACATCACTGTTCATCACCAAAGGAAGTCAGGACAGGAACTCAAACAGAGCAGGAACCTGGAGGCAGGAGTTGATGCAGAAGCCGTGGAGGGGTGCTGCTTACTGGCTTGCCCAGCCTGCTTTTTTATAGAACCCAGGACCAGCAGCCCAGGGATGACACCACCCACAATGGGCTGGGCTTTCCCCATCAATCACTAATTAAGAAGATGCCCTGGGCTTGCCTACAGCCTGATCTTATGGAGACATTTTCTCAATTGAGGTTCCCTCTTCTCAAATAAATCTAGCCTGTGTCAAGCTGACACAAACTAGCCAGCATACCACATGATTAAAAAATTCAATATCTGGCCATTTTTCTCTTGAGCACATGGATGTTTCCTGATGCTGTAACTGAAACAGTCCCCAAAGTCACCAAAAGGACCAGTTTAGGCACCCTCCAGATCTAAGGTCCCGGTGGTGCTTACATTTGTACTTCCTATAGTTTAGGAGTTAAAATCTCAAAGAAAGATTCAGCACTGACACAGTGCTCCATGATTAGTACACACTGGATACGGGTGTTGTGCGTGTGCATGGGCCACAGTGTGATACTTAACTGCTACATGTTAATCAATAGTTTAGAAATTCAGTAAATTAAGATTCCCCCTCCCAAGCTGGGCAGTGGTGGCACACGCCTTTAATCCCAGCACTCAGGAAGCAGAGACAGGCAGATCTTTGTGAGTTCGAGGCTAGCCTGGTCTACAGGGCAAGATTCAGGAAAGGTGCAAAGCTACACAGAGAAACCTTGTCTCAAAAAAACAAAAAAAAAAAAGATTCCCTCACCCATATACACCAACAAGGAAAAACAAAGGATCAGGTGACTTCGTGGTTGAATTCAACCATTCAAACAAGAACTAATATCAAGTCTCCCTAAACTCTTCCAAAAAAAAGAGGACCACTTCTTCCAAACACTTTTTACAAGGCCAGCATCACCTTGAAACAAAGCCAAACACAAATACTCAAGAACAGGCCAATGTCTCTGAGAGACCTTGATGATTTAAAAAAAAAAAAAAAAGAAAAGAAAAGAAAAGAAAAAAAATTAATAAAATCAAACCAAATGCAACAACATACCACACCCAAGGAGCATCTATGTTCAGCATGAAAGAAGAGCTTAACAACTATAAGTCAATGTGACATAAAACATTAGCAGAATGGGAGGAAACACACATCATCTCAATTGACAGAGAAAATGTGCTTGGCCAGACAGGGGCGGCGCACACCTTTAGTCCCAGCACTCAGGAGGCAGAGGCAGGCGGATTTCTGAGTTCAAAGCCAACCTGATCTACAGAGCAAGTTCCAGGACAGCCAAGGCTACACAGAGAAACCCTGTCTTGAAAAACAGAAAACAAAAAGAAAGAAAGAAAGAAAGGAAGGAAGGAAGGAAGGAAGGAAGGAAGGAAGGAAGGAAGGAAAGAAGGGAGAAAGGAAAGAAAGAAAGAAAGAAAGAAAGAAAGAAAGAAAGAAAGAAAGAAAGAAAAGGAAAGGAAAGGAAAGGAAAGAAAAGAAAATATGCTTGACAAAGCCTTCTTTTTAACATTCAGACATTCAGAGAGTGTGTGTGTGTGTGTGTGTGTGTGTGTGTGTGTGTGTGTGTGTGTGATGCATGTGGAGATCAGAAAACCACTTGTGGAAGTCTGTCCTCTCACCCCACCACATGGATTCCAGGGATTGAACTCAGGTCAAGGTTTGGTGGCAAATACCTGACCCGCTAGACCACCTGATCGGCCCTTTAGATCCTTTCTTGATTAAAACAAACAAGCCAGCCAGATGGCTCAGCCCTTGCCATACAACCCTGACTATTTAAGTTCGATCTGCAGGACCCACTCACAGAAAAAGCCAGATGTGGTAGCATGAATCTGTAATCCTAGCACTCTTGTAGCAAGATTAGAAGTGGAGACACACACACACACACACACACACACACACACACACACACACACAAAATCATCCAGAAGCTCAGAGGCAAGCTAGCCTGAAGTACATAGCATGTCAGAAAGAAGAAACTCCTAAAATTTGTCATCTGACCTACACATACACATCAAGGAAAACACACACACACACTCATACACTGTGCATACACTGATACATAAATAAGTAAAATTTTAAAACTCAACAGTTTACAAATAAAGGACATCTTCCCAAGATAATAAAGGCTATGGGGGCTGGAGAAATGGCCCAACACTAAGAGTGCTTGCTGCTCTTCCTGAGCATTTGAGCTCAGTTCCCAGCACCCACATCAGGTGACTCACTACTGTCTGTAACTCTAGCTCCAGAGAATCCGGCGCCCTCTTCTGGCCTCTGGAGGCACCTGCACTCATATGCACATTCCTACACAGAGTATACATATACACACAATGAAAATAAACAATAAATTGCTTAATGAGTGTGAAAATTTAAAGCTGTTTCTTGACAAGGAGATCTAAAAGCTTTTCCTCCAAGATCTTCCATAGGATAAGGGGCCAACTCTTGCTATATCTGTTCAATACTGAACCAGACATTCTAGCAATGTTGTAGAAGAAAAATATAAAGCATACAAATCAGAAATGTGAAAGCAAAATTATCTCTATTTTCAAATGATATGAACCTTCAGACAGAAAACAACAGAGTCCACAAAAGAATAAGTGAGCTCAGTAAAGTTTTAGATTCAAACCAATCTTTAAAGGTCAGTTATTTTTCTAAATAAAAACACCTACCTGAAAAAGAAATCAAAATGTGACAGTATCTAAAAAAGCAAAATACTTATGAATAAATTCAATCAAAAAGGTAAAAGATATGAACTTCTAATTTTTTTAAAGGTTTTTTTTTTTTTTAATTAAATTGAAGATCAGATGAGCATGGTGGCATATGCCTAAAATCCTTGTACTCAGAAGGCTGAGGCAGGAGGATCACAAGCTTGAGGCCAATCTAGGACTCAGTGTGTGATATGAATGACAATGGCTCAGACATTTGAACACCTGGTCCCCAGTGTGTGACTGTCTGGGAACGTTTGTGTATCTCTGGGGTGGGCTTTGAGGCTTCCAAATTGCCATTTCCGGTGGCTCCTTCTTTGCCTTGTGGTTTGGATCAAGATAGGAGCTCTCGGGTGTTCTTCACTCATATACTCCAACCCCCTGAAACCATACACCAAATTCAACGCTTCTTTTCTTAAGTCGCCTTGGTCATGGAGCTTTACCACAGCAATAGAAAGTAGCTAAAACACACGGCAACCACCTGTCAAAGAAAGGAGGAAGGCAGGAGAGGAGGAGTGGACATTAGAAGGGGGGGGTGGAGACGGGGGAGAGAGAAGAATTGATGGATTTCAGCAGACACAGTCTATTCATGGACTGATTGGAGTAACGGATATTGTTAAAATGTCCATGCTACACAAATCAAGGCAATTCAGAGAAAACAAAATCAAGGCTCGGTTGATGGTTCAGCAGGTGAAGAGTCTGCCGTGAAGAAAACAAGAGGAATTGGGTTTGGAGCCTCAGAACGTGTAAGCCCAGAGCCCCTATGCTAAAACAGGAGGCAGAGGCAGGAGAATCCCCTGAAGGTCATGGGCCAGCTACACTGGTATACACAGTGGCAATGAGGTCTTCTATCAAACAAGATTGAAGGCCAAGACCAACCGCTGAGGTTGTCCTCTGACCTTCATGTCTGCATGATGACCTGCTCATGAATGTGCGCGCACACACACACACACACACACACACACACACACACACACTCACTTACTCACTCACACAAAGACTAAAAGAAAAATAAAATCAGGGGCATCACATTTCCCATTGTAAGTTAACACTATAAAGCCAGACACAGTGGTATGCATACCTACAGCCCATATTCCGGAGACTGAGACTGGGAAGATTGCTTAAAAACAGGAGGGGGAATAAATGAGTTCAAGCCCAGCCTGAGCCCTGGTTTAAAAATAAATACTTTTAAAATACTATTACAAAGCTATAGGAACTAAAACAGTATGCTACTGACATAAAAACATACAGACCAAGGACTGAAGAGATAACCCTATAAAAGCAAGGTGGTGGGGGCTTTTAATCCCAGCACTGGATAAGGCAGAGAAGGTGGATCCCTACACCAATGCCCATACACCAATGGACAGTGAGAGGCCCTGTCTCAAAATACCAGAAGTTATCCTTTGGTCTCCTCATGGATATATATACACATTCACACACCTCCACACACATACAGACAGACAGACAGACAGACAGACAGACAGACAGATGCATATTAGGTCAGTGGGGGAAATTATGGAGTTGTAAAATAAATTCAAATGTGTTTGATCAACTGTTCCAACAAGGCACTAAAAGGGACAATGGGAAAGAACCATCTGCTCAAAAACTGGTGTTAGATTTTTCAAAATATTGATTGGCTACATGAATTTTGAAAAATATTTCCTTTTGGAGTTGGGTATTTAGCTCAGTGGTAGAGCGCTTGCCTAGCAAGCACAAGGCCCTGGGTTCGGTCCTCAGCTCTAGGAAAAAAAATATACATATATATATTTCCTTTTGTGCCCTGATAAGTACACCTCACATGTTCCTTTTCTAAGATGCATTTCTCTTTTCACACTGAACTTGGCATTTTAGGGCTATATATACCATCAATTGGAGCAGACAACATCTTTTCCCAATGTTAGAGGTCATTATTTCAATTTTTGAATACTGAATCCATCACTTGTATTATAAGAAATATTTAATTTTTATCTAAGTTTCCAGGATGACCTGGGGATTTATAACATTCCCTCTGTTCATTTTCAGTGTCCACAAGACTACAGCTCTGTAGAGATGCCCTCTTTCCTGATCAGTATTCTCTCCCATGATCACCCATGCATTGATGCAGCAATGAATGGAGATAACAGTTTTCCATGGTTCACAAACTTCCCAGTTGTTCACACTGGGAATTGAGACTGGTATAAATTATCCCATGCCTTTAGGTTAAAGTTTGTGGGATCACTTCCAACTATGAACTCACCTCCTTCAATAAATGTAAACCAATTCAGAAAAAAAAAATGATACTTGGAAAACTGAATCTTCACATGTAAAATAACAACACTGGACCTGTCTGTTATCACACACACACACACACACACACACACACACACACACACACACAAAAGTTAACTCACACTTAAAATGAAAAGAAGATGTAAACAATAGACCTGAGCCTTAATACTCCCAGAAGAAGACATCACAAAATCTGGGACTGTACAAGAATAAATGGAACTTTCGTCACTGAGAACTTTGTCACTAGGACAAATATCTAGGAGAAACAAGATGGACTGATGTGGTTCACCGTTTCAGTCCATTGTGTTAAGTCTGAAGTAAGGCTAGCAGTGATGGCGAAGAGGACATGATGGAACAGATATGCTCACATCATCACAGCCAAGAAGCCAAGAGTAAGCCTGCACGAGAGCTACCTCCTTCTTACCCTTTCATCCTTCTTGTGGCCCTGGCCTCCAGGTAGGATTGCATGTGCACCAGGATGGACATTCTGCCGTGGGACAATCATTTCTGAGCATTCCCACACTGACACCTAAGGGGGTTCCACTCAACTCCAAGAATTCTCTCTCCACGCAGTCAGACTGACACATAAAATTAATCATGACAGGCTACATCAGACAAGAGAACTTCTGCACAGCAAGAGGATCAGTCAACAAAAAGGCAACATGCAGCTGAGAAAATATCCCCAAGCCATATATCTGATAAAGGGTGAATATCTAAAATATGGAAAGAATTCGGTAGTAGGAAAACAAACAACTCAGTGTGAAAATGAGCAAAATATCTGGACAGACGTTTTCCAGGAAGATATAAAAATGGTCAATGGACATTTGCAAAGGTGCTTGGCCACACTGATCATCAGAGAAACACAAATCCAAAGGGCAGAAAGGTGGGATGTAGGGCAGTGGTGGTGGTCAGCCTACCATACACACAGCCGTGACTTTATCACCAGCACAGAACTTGTAGGAGATACAGCTGACCCCATAAGGATGACTATTGTCAAAAGGAGATGAGGGTGATGATGATGATGCAGAGAAAAGGTGCCCTGCCCCTTGAGACAGGGCCTGGCTCCTAGACCAGGCCTGGAAATCACTTATGTAACTTAGATGGTCTCGGATCCCTGGTCTTCACCCTTCTGCTGGCATTACACTGTGACACCACATGTCGGCCCTGGGTTTTCTAGCTTTCAAAAAGATGAAAAAACAAGCAACACAAATGTTCTATAAGTCAATTTAGGCTATTTCTCAGATTTTAACAGCAAGACTTTGTACATCACTACCACACAGATGAACCTAGAACACTCCACACCAAGAAAAAATGCTTTGTGTTCTCACTTACATTTAGAATCTAAAAAGAAAAGGAAGTCAGTGAGATAGATCAGCAAGCAACTTGTCACCAAGACCGACAACTGGGTTTGATCCTTTGGAAGCATGGTGGCAGGAAAGAGCATGCATGCACACATACACACACATTAAATTAAGAGTTTTTTATTTTAAAAGAAAACATGCCAAGATAAAGAATAAAATAGGGTTTTACCAGATGCAGGGGAGCAAGACCTGAGACCTGGCCAGAATGTCTGACATCTAGAGGTGAAATGTGTGACATGAAGTTCATTGTTACTACTGTATCATGTTTGAGGGTTTTGCTAGCAGTGTAGATTTGAGATTCTTGCCACAGTTTAAAAAATGACTAACTCAAAGATGATGGACACTCTAATTTATATAACCTACGGCAACACTCTATGCATATCATAACATCATGCTACCTGGTTTAAATAAACAGAGTAAAATTTTAGTTAAAACCAGGTATGGGGCCTGGGGAGGGTTCAACAGACAACAGTGCTTACTACACAGGTCTGGAAACCTGAGTTCAATAACCAGAACCCATGTGAGACTAGATGGAAAGAATAGACTCCACAAAGTTGTCCTCAGACACCAGACACTCGTGCGCGCGCGCACACACACACACACACACACACACACACACACAAATAATAATACCAATAACAAATTGTAAGTAGTTACCACCTAGCCAGGCTTCTATGTGGGTTCTGGGGCTCTGTCCCATCCTTGCACATAGCAGGTGCTTATCCACTGAACCAACTCCCAGACCAAAATCCGTATTTTAAAAGGCTCTTTGAGGTCCTCCGTTATTAAGAGTGCAAAGAAATCCTGTGATTAAAAAAATGTTGAAAACTGATAACACAGGCTATTCCTAAGAAGTAGAGAACACAGCCAAAAAATATATATAACAAAGGAAAAAGGCAGTCTAAAAGCAGAATTGACGAAGGTAAATGACTTACTCAATTGTGGATTTTGTTTGAGCTCGTTATCAAAAGAGATAAAAAAGAGTGTAGCAGTTTAGGTTATTTTAATCAGGCTTTTGAAAGCCTACCATGAGAAGATACAATTAGGAAGTACTTCAATTTCATGAGGCTCTTTATTTGAGACCCTTATTGAAGGAAATCCAGAGATTAAGACAGGTAAGGATAGGGTCTGTAGCACATGCTCTTCTCCAGCCTCCTCATTGTGGATTTCAAGGAAGAGAATAAGAAAAACTGTCTTATTTTAAATGTAATTATTTCTATTATTCTAACCTCCAAGACAGAATAAAAAAAGAAAGTGCTGAGTGAAAACTAGCTACATCCAGACTTTGTTGGGCTGTTTTGTGATTTAAATCACTGGTAATGTTACCATCTTCTGGGCAAAATGGAGTATTGCAATTTTTGAATGACAAGAAAAATGAGAAGTTTTTAACTGTGCTTTTGATAAAAGACATTCAAATATTTTCTTCCTTCCAATGCCTCACACCCTCTTACCAACCTCAAGTGAAAAGAACCCTCAGGGTCATTGGACTGAAACACAGAAACTACTTGACCGCGCATGTGCGCACGCATGCACACAGCAGCTTACACCTGTAGTGCCAGCTCTCAGAGCCGAGGCAGTAGACAACTGAGCTCCAGGCCAGCCTGGGTGATAATAGTCAGTTCAAGCAGTTCAAGGATAGGCTCCTGCCTCTATACATGTGTGTGTGTGTGTGTGTGTGTGTGTGTGTGTGTGTGTGTGTATGAGATTTGCAAAAGGCTTGACAGAGTGGTGGCGAAGGGAACATCCTGATAAAATAGAGTATGGAACAAAAGTACAAATCGCTGATAAAAAATGTTTCAGCATGGCAGCTTCACAATGACACTCTCATGAGTGTGTGTGTGTATATATGTGTGTGTGTGTGTGTGTTTGTGTGGTTTATACATGTGTGTATGTGGTATGTGTGCAGTGTATGCATGTGCATGGTATATACATATATGTATGACAGTGCATGTGTGTGTATGTAATCTATGCACATATGTGGTATGTACATATGTATGGTGGGTGTGTGGTATACGCATGTCTGTGTGGTGTATGTGTGTGACATATGCACGTGTGGTTGGCGTTTGCACGTGGTAGCTACACATGTATGCATGTGGTATGTATGCAGTGTATGCACATTGTGTATATATTTGCACTGGCTACAGGAGAACATCCAGTATCCTACTTTGTATCACCTTTTGAGACAGAGTCTCTCACTGAATGTGCAGCTAGGCCAGAGGCCAGCAAGCCACAAAAATCCTTCTTTCTCCACCCTCACAGTCTGGGGTTAACATGCTTGTAAGGCCACATGTGGGTCTTTCCATGGGTGCTGGGATCGAAATTTAGGTCTCACGCTTGCACAGCAAGCGCCCTTACCGCTAAGCTGCCTCTCCAGCCCTCCTATGACTAACCCTCACAGAGCAATATCATATTTTACAGATTAGTAAGGTAAAATCTGTGCTTGGTCACTCAACATGCATTTGCTGACTTATTTCATTTCATCATTGCTGTCATACTTCAACTAATTTTGAATGGAAGGAGTGAGGCAGGATAGGAAGACTGAGGACATCAAAGGCCATCAAAGGGGCAAGGATGTCGCCTCATCCTAGAGCCCAGCTGAAGCCTCTTGACAGCTGAGAATCAGAAAATCCAGCCCAGGAGCTGGAGAGATGGCTCAGAGGACCCAGGCTCCAGTCCCAACACCCACATGGCAGCTCACCACCATCTGTAGCTCCAGTTCCTGGAGACCTGATGCCCTCTTCTGGCCTCCACTGGCACTATACACATAATACACATGGTGCACAGACATGCATGCAGGTAAAACACCCATGCACATAAAATAAAAGTGAATCATTAAAAAAAAATAAAAAAATAAAAAAATAAAACACTATGGCTCAGGATCAGGGTCTGGGGAAAGGGCTGTAGGCACCGTGTGGATGGCGGCCAAAAGCCCCTGAAAGAGCCCAAGAAGAAGGCCAAGGAGATGGGTGGAGAAGATATGGAAGAAAAGAGAAGCCAACAGCAAAGGCAGCAGGGAAGGACATTGGCCACAGGAGGAATCAAGAAATCTGGCCATCAGTAAGCTCTGCCTGGATGGGGCGACCTCGTCCACTCCTGTTAAACATCTGGATACCACACCATCACTTCTTTGCTACCCGTTGCTAGAATGAAGTGCTGTCTTGGAGCCTGCTGAACATTGTAAGACATTTGGTAAAAATGAATAAGTAAAAGTCATAAAGTAAATCTAGACTCAGATCCTGCCAGTGCCTACTCTTCATCTTTGCTCTGTTCTGAATTGTGTCACCTTTAATTAAACTCATTTAAAAGGATATATGTGTGTGTATGTATACATATACATCTATACACGTACACACGCACACACACACACACACACACACACACACACAGTCCTTTAACAACCCCAACTCTGCTTTGAACTGCCTCACTCCGGAATCTTTTCTGCACTGAAGCCAAGGATCCCCCTCTACCTGAGTTGAGGTCCCTAACAGAGGTCTTCGGCCTGCTGCAGAAGCTCTGTCTCTGTCCCTGTTGCCACTGACCTAAGCATTCTTTTGTCTTCACCGTGGCTGACATGACATGAGAAAATAAGAATTTCCCCAAACATACAAAGAATAATCTCTTATTAATGACAATCTAATCCAAATATCACCCTTCCTTCTTACAAACGCTGTCTACTAAACTTCAACTAACACTAACAAATAAAATCTATTTGTGTGAACACACCCAGACACATGTATTCAAGCAGCCTAGAGCTTACAGGGCTCAGAAAAGAGTGGAATGAAGAAAGGCCAGATAGATTAGTATCTGTATGATCTTTTATTAGTCTTTACCAGTTTAAATTGACACACATAAATCTGGGCAACATTTTTCCTTAAAAGCAAAGATCTAGATCTAGAATAAAATAAGATAAAATGCACATAGTTAATCCCTCGCTACTACTTCCTATAGTCAAAACTGTAAGATAGCCTGAATGACCTCCATATTCTTTTCACTCTGTCTTGCTTCCAATGCCATAATAGATTTGTAATGTGCAAGGAAGGGAGGGGAGGGGAGGGGGGAAGGGAAGGGAGGGGAGGGGAGAGGAGGGGAGGGGAGAGGAGGGGAGGGGAGAGGAGGGGAGGGGAGCAAGCAAGCACAAGTATCTACCTTTCCCACCGAGTTGACTTCTCAGAAATAACAATGGACACTGTAAACTTACAAACTATATCACTTGTTTCTCTAGAGTAAGGGACTGTTAAAGCTAGTTTTAATAATGTGAGTTTTTTAAAAATAAACTATACATAAACTATAATAGCTTATAATAAAATATAAACTAAAATAAAAATATACCATGTCCATCTAATTAAATCATCTAAAGGTGAGGCCCTCTCTACCTTAAGAACATCAATTATCCTGACTAAAACACACTACCAAACAAGAATTCGTTCTGAAACATAAAAGGTCTTTGACGGATTCTCTCCAACCTGTTGACTGCAGTGCTGGCAAGCCATGGGGCAGCTGAAGCGTAAACAGGGGCGAGTGGACACTATTTCTGAAGAAGTCCTCTGTCGCTTTAGACTGTAAAACTTTGGTTTCCCAGAGCTGAGAGGAAAAAAAGCACTGTTTTATTTTTGTTAATAGTTTTTAAAAACACTAATATTATGTGGTTGGTTTTTTCCCTAAGCATCTGAGCTGTCAGTGGACAACACAAGGAACACACACTAACACTACTGAAGGGCGGGAAGCATTATAACGCATCAGGTTTTGAAGATGAAACGGGAGAGACGTGAGCACAAACCTTCTTCAAGTCTTTTAACACCTGCTCTTCGATGCCTTCCTCAGCAAACAGGTCCCGCACACCTTCAATTACGTCTTCAATTACAGACCGGTAGAGTTTGGGCTACATGAGAGCAATTGTTAGAGGCTTTGATTCTCAAATTAGAATGCACTTGCCTTAAAAGACATGCAGATGGGGGATGGCTGGAGAGATGACTCCGTTGCTAGAGAGCACTTGCTGCTCTTGAGCAGGCCCTAGGTTTAATTCCCAGCACCCATGTCAGTCACAACTCACAACTGCCTGTAACCCCAGCTTCAGGAGACTCTGGTGATTCTCCTAATCTCCTTGGGCTGTACTCCCGTACACATACCCCCATGCAGATGCACACACATACACGCATAACTAAAACTAAATCATTAAAAATACACTCTCCAATCCTCGGTTTGAAGAAAACCACCATGGTTACTAAGTACGCCCTACCCCCAGTATGTTCTTGGCTCTTTATAAATTATATTCACCTTCTGTCATCCATTGGAGGCCCCTACCCACAAGGTTGAGTCACAAGACTACAGCACACCTGGAGGTGATCTCACAGATGTGTGCTAATGCTCATCTGTCTTGACTTTTGTATATCTAACTTTCCTGTTCCTTTTTGAAAGGGAAATTGGAGGCAGCTGGGAACAAGCCCCTGTTTTCAATCTACCCTTTTC
This sequence comes from Onychomys torridus, assembly GCF_903995425.1. Lineage (NCBI taxonomy): Eukaryota > Metazoa > Chordata > Mammalia > Rodentia > Cricetidae > Onychomys > Onychomys torridus. Next base: position 15,383,427 of record NC_050463.1, read on the forward strand.
TCAATGTAAATGTACTGTTAGAGAACCACCATGGATGTAAATGAACCTTAGCCTTAAAAATGAGCCAGTCAGAGCCCACCCTGCTTCCAAAGTAGATGTGGAGAGAGGGCTATCCTAACCCTACCCCTATGTCCCAGTGAATGTCCTGTGACAGTCACCAGTACGTGCACAAAGGAATGGAAGGTGCTAAAACCATGCCATGAAACAAAATCAGGCAGGGTCTACCCAGAGTCACATATTATATCAACAGCACAAGAAGCATGTGAAATATACTTGGCCCTTCTGTTCTATATAAAATGTGTCCTGCCTAGGTCTCCCATGCAACAATACTGATTCAGGCGAAGGCCATAGATCACGTGGTCAAACAAGAACTCCAGTTGCTCTTATTCTGGATTGCCTAAATCCAGCCCAAATGAAAACTGAAGACTGCTTTTTCATGCTTCCCACAAAAATACTCTTGCTCCAGGAACAGCACATTTTCAACTAATCCTTCCAAAGATCCAGGGTAAGTCTATGAACAGCCAATCAGTAACATCTAAATGTTAGTCACAGGCAGACCCATTAAGACTAAGTGCTCCCAGATGAGTTGCTTCTTTTAAAACAGTCTACCCTGATAAAGGCTTCTAAACTGATGGCTGGGTTTTAATCCCAGCTAAATGATCACAGTCTAAGAGCTGGAGGGAAAAACTCCTAGGGCTAAAAACATCTTTTAAGATCTTCCCTTGGAGTGTAACAGTGGCAGTCCAAAAGAAGCCAATAAAATACAATTTTCCAAAAGCAAAGTAAGTATTGAACGTAGTCTTTCTTGTAGGACTACCATTAAGCTTCATATTGCTTTCTCTGTGTTATCTTTATTAAAACTACATATGGTCTGGACCTCCATCTTACCTGCATCTCTGAAAGAAAACATTCTCATTTGGCGGTCACACTCAGGCAAGCTGGTATACATACTCTACACTTCTTAAAGCATCATGAAATGAACATACATATCTCTCAAAATGGAACCTTTGGGCTGGAGAGATGGCTCAGAGGTTAAGAGCACTGACTGCTCTTCCAGAGGACATGAGTTCAATTCCCAGCACCCACATGGTGGCTCACAACCATCTGTAATGAGATCTGGCGCCCTCTTTTGTACACAAAATGAATAAAAAAAAATGGAACCTTTTGTGCTGCATAGATACACATGGAATTTTACAGACACAAACCTCATTGTCTTTCGGGAAATGTGCATCTGTTGATACTGTTTTTGCCCTCAACTTGGGGCTCTCACTTTGATGGAGGGTCTAATCAGCGCTGTTTTGCTGGTAAAATTTCACTGTGAGGTTTAGATACCCTTATAGCAGTGTGTGTGGGTTTCACATTTAAGCGTTAAGATCTTAAGGGACGCGGAGAGCAAGATCGTGGGGCAACAATCCAAATCTCATCACCAGGTTAGGGAGTAATATAGAAGAACTAGATTTAGGGCTGGTGTTTGCAGTGAGAGGAGGCGGTGAAGGGATCCAGAGCCGGAAGCCAGCCTGGGGTTACTTTACACATTTAAAAAATGAAAAAGAAGTGAACGTGGAGGAAACCATCCTGATGGAGGGCGCTCTGCCGCTACACAATTTCTGGGCGCCCTAACCTAGGTAGCCTCAGTTGGAGTGGGCAAGCACATCTTTTTCCAGTGGGACCAGAGCCCGTGTGGCTGTCTTCCGCTTCCTCTAACCCATGGTGAGACGGGGTGCCTATCAAAATCTGCGACTTGTCATGGAGGGCTACAGGGCGTCGGCAAAGTCTACCCGCCTCCTTACCACCAGGTTGACGAAGGCCATGCCAGCGGCTCTGCGCCCGACCGTTTGCGCCTGCGCCTGCGTGGCCGAGAGCCGCCAGGCTCGCTTTTGAACCGCGGCGCTCGTTGCTGCGCAACCGCGAGGACGCTGTGGGGGGCGGAGCTGAGTAGGGCGGGACAAGAGAGGAGGTTAGTGATTGGAGGGATGGAGTTTGGGCGTGGCACGGGTGCGGTAGGCGCCTGACCAGCATTGGCAGATGGGACAACTTCATCTTTGAAGGATGTAGGGAGAAGAAAGAAGGCAGATGAGTTATTTCTGCTTTCACCAGTTTGTCATACCTCCCTAAACCCCGTTCACAGCTGCGCTCCATGTTGCTATACAAAAGTGTGACAAGAGCCAAACTCTTCTATAACTAGCTGTTGAAGGGTGGGCCAAGGCAGCAGCAACTTCACCTGGGAACCTGTTAAAAATACAAATGGGAACCTTAAAGACGCTTGCTCCCAAGCCTGACCCATGTGCTAGGAGGAAAGTGGGGCTCTAGAAGCTGGTCCGCGGACCTCCACGGGTGCGCCTGCGTGAGCAGGCCCCCAGACACAATCCATGCATCAACCCATAAATGCAAACACCTCTCCTGAATCAGAGACTGGTAACCAGGGACCCGGCACACGGTGACTTCAAAATGTTCTTCAGATGACTCTGGTGGGCGTTAAAATGAGACCCGCTGTCCTAAGACACACTCAACATTGGGTCCACATTAATATTACCTGAAGAGCTTTTTCTTTTTAAAGGTTTGGTGCCTGAGTCTCCCCCAGAGCATATGATTTTAAAATGCAGTGAAGATGGAGACCTACAGTTTTAACTAGGTCAGCCCAGCTCCCCAGAGCAACTCTTTGCTCCTCAGGAAGCAGTCTCCATCTTCGGCCTGTAATTATGTTCTCTCCTAACCATCTCTCTCTCTCTCTCTCTCTCTCTCTCTCTCTCTCTCTCTCTCTCTCATGAAAAGATTTAACTAGCTAAAGCTGAAGATGGATTTAAGCACCCATAACCCGACTAGTTCAACAAGGAAAGAGCCATCTACCTCCACGACCCTGCCTTTAAACAGCCTTTTTGATCTGAAGATAGATCTCCGCCTAACAGACGGTTATGTGATGATTTACAAATCCCATCAGGGTTTAGATTTGACTGCTTGCTTATTTGTGAGTGTAAGTGCAGTAGAGCTGTGTGTGCTAACCCACTCAGAAGTGGCTTGCCTGACCAGGTGTAAGTTTCTAGCAGCTGATTCATTTGGTGTCATTTAGAAGACTTTCCCTAAATTGAAAAGTACTGGGAATTTATTTTACAAAAAGCCATTAAGTATGTGTGGTGATTTTTAATGGTTATGTCTCTCTACATGGCAATTTACTACCAAGAATATTCAAAGTGACTTACCTTTCACCCAAAATAGAAAAGCTAAAAGCAAGCATTGATTCCTTCTGATATTATAAAATCCAATTAAATTATTCAAGCTGGGAAATAAGAAAGCTGAAAGGTCTCTTGTTTTCCATCTTTCTCTTTTCAAGGTTTTAAAATTTTAATCCTAAATGCATAGAATGGGTAACAATCTAACATTTTGTGACAGCATACCGTTTCCTTGTATTTTATGTTTATAATGTTTCATTATACATTATACCTTTCTCTGAGCTATAGAGTAGACCATGTGTACATTTAAATTTAAATTTGGATGTTGGTATGGTACCCATAAAAAGTGTGACTAACAATTGAATTGTTAATGCCTGGTACACTTGATACACTTTTTATAGAAAAGCATGCACCGTTGGTTGAGCGATCTCAGTGACCTTCTGTTTGCCGTCTGTGTGTCTGAGTGGTCACTGGTGGACTCTGCTTTGGACTCTTCCCAGGAACCGACAATGGCTGCTAAAGGAAGTGTGCTTCAATCCAAGATCTAAGTTGTATACCTTAGATAGGAAATGTCTCAAAAATACAGATGTGCCCAGATGTGGCTTCCAGGGGTTGATTGGGTCACTTTTGTCATTACTCAGACCAAAATACATGACTGAAATAACCAAAGTTGAAGAAGATTGTAGTGGGTAGCCATTCCAGCTTTGACCTGGAAGTTCCAACCCCCATTGAGGCTTCGGTAATGGTCACACCTGCAAGGCGGGGCTGAGAGAGGACGTTGAAGACCCGGGTTCCAGATGCCGGGGCTTGCTTGGTTCCAGGACCCTGGACGCTGGAGGTAGACCGCAGAGTTCTCCAGAGAACACCTCTGGACTGTGCCATACCTTTCCCAGACCCTGCAATCTAACTGTCCATTCATTTGTAAGTTACCCCACAAAATAAACCTCCCTTTTAACTACGTGGAGTGGCCTTAAAATTTCACCAACATCTGCACCCAACATACAGAGAAGAGCCAATAGAGGACTTATTATTTTATTTGTGGGTTCAAAGGATTCCGTCCACCAAGGCAAAACAGCTCAGTTCGTTGCTGGAGTTGTTGCTGGCAACGCTGCAAGCTAGGCGCCATCACCCATCCTCAAGAGACTAATTAAAGAGACACGTGATCGTGACAAGCTCAGAAAGGAGACTTGTTCGGTGTGATCACACTGGGATGAGGAACATGTAAGGCGACTGAGACGCCAGTGTCCACCTTAGTGTCTTGATGTGAGTTTTAGTTTCAAACAGAACAAAAGCTATCGGTGACTAGGCAGTCCCTGTCAATCAGCTGTGGTCCCGCCCACGACTGGCCCACCATTGTCTCTGGAAGAGTCCAGAATGAACGTGACCCTGAGCTACGTGAGGAGAGGAGGGGAGGAAGGGGAGAGGGGAGAGAGGCTGAACTAGGTACAGCAGCCAGGAGGCCGGAAAGAGAGTCAAAAGGACCAAATAACCAAAATGTCTGGATTATATAGGGAAGGGCAGCCCAGCCCTTGGGCTGGAGAAGTTTAGGGGAGGGGTAAGGGTATGCCAGCCAGAAAGACCTTGTTACAGGTAGAGACTGAGGGATGCTGGGAGAACCTGGCAGCCAGGTCCACTTTGAAATGTAAAATAAGCACCTCAGCCAGCCATTTGTCCAGGGTTTGAGACCTAACATTCCAGCCTTTCTGTTGATAATAAATGATAAGTGGCGATGTAATCTTTTCTATGACTACTTCCTGCTGATGTCAGGGTGTCATTGTTGGGGACCCAAGAAAGCTGGAATGCTGGCCAAAACTGGGAAAACCAGGCTGCTTTCCTCGCTGTCCAGGCTCTGAAGGACCATCTGGGGCTAAGGAAGTGCAGGCCACACTGGAGCAGTTTGTGAGGCTGGACCACCTGGGGCTAGCTGCTTTGGAGCCATCCAGGATGCAGAGGCTCAGGCTTGTTGGTAATTCTGTCAGAAGCACCTAGGGCTGGTGACTTTGGAGTAGTTTGTGGTCTTTAGTTGATGTTAAGTCTGCTGGGACAGACAGACTTTAGGGATAGAAGGTAAAGTTAAGGAGTTCAGGGGAAATTTTTTATCTTGGGTGTACATTTGAAATTTCCAGGCCTGAGGGAAGTAGTTGGGGGAGGGGAGCCTCAAGATCAAGGAAAGGGAAAGAGGTCCCACCCTCAGGAATAGGCAGATGGGGAAACTTAGGCTGTTGGTTGACTGGAGTACTTATCTGGAGTCCTGTGACCTGTGAGACATAGATCCAAGTGGGCACCCTGAAGCTTACAAGAATTTTTTATGTTTATACAAAGAGATGTAAGTTTTAGCTATATTAGCATTACCACTGCAATAATCCACACTGTAGAAAAGGCAGTACACTCATGCCTTTGAGTCATAGTGAAAGCTTGGGGACCCAAAAATTATTCTGGGTTCAAAGCATTTGTGCATTTGTCCCCTTGCAGAGTCTGGTAGCAAGGTAAACTGTCTGTCTTTCTCAGCTGGAAACCTGGCAGCTCTAGGAAAGTGAGGCCTGAGGCATAATTTTTACACATGAAGAGAAGGTAGCTGAAGCCTAGGGCAAGGAGCTGGTATGCTCACTGCTGCTGAAGCTACAGAAGTCAGTCAATATGATCAGAGATCTGAGATGGATAAATTATAGCAAGAGATATAATTAAATGGCCTATGTATCAATTAAAATGACAAAGACTTACCCACTATCTAGACAGTTGCCCTTGGCTCTCATAGTCTGGATGGCTTTGTGGGGGACAGTGGTTGGTCTTTGGGTGGCATACAGGACAACATTTGACCTTTAGCTGCTGCACAGAGCAGCATTGGCCTTTGACTGCCAAACTGAGGTCTGACAGATTTTTCTGTGGAGAAGGAACTTGGGGGACTGGCCTTACTTTGACCAGACAGAGTAGGACAATCACCCCAAAAGTATCCTCAGTTTGGGCAGAGCCCTGGCAGGAGGTGAGGTGTGGGGAAGCTTTGCCCAGTGGTTAATGTTACCATAATTCAGGTGATATCATCGTGCACCATCTATCTTCTTTGGAGAGTTTAGGGTTCCCACTAGGAGCATTTCTGTCTATAATGGGAAGCTTTTTCATTAAACATTTTAAGTGTCATATTCAGCAGATCTCTGAAGAGCTTGAAGACCATCTATTAAGTATATCTGAGTTTAGGCTTGACCTTGAAAATACATTGAGTTGTATGTCTTGGTTTTCTTCAACAGTTTAAGTTAGTAGCATTCATAAGAGTAGGATTTCACAGCTTTACCCCTGTTAAGTGTGAGCCTTAAAATTGTGAGTTGAAGGTTTAACTGAGGAGCCTTTAGAGTCAAAATAAAACTTTCAACCATGAATGAGGTCCACTGACTAAGAACCTTGCTTTCCTGATTCGTTTACATGCACTATTACAGAATATTACAGTTTTTGTATGGCTTAGTTTATCCAAATAGCTAAAGCTTAACAAAGAAGCTAGACAAATATTACTGTGAATCTGAGCAGACCTTAGGAATTTATAACCTTATAATCAAACATAATTTATTATCAAACACATGTTGTTACTTATCTAAATCTTTTAGAAGCCTGGTGTTGAACAGTTAACAAAGGTGTAAGTAGTTAGGTACAAACCTCCAAGTCAGCTTTTCTTAATCTGAGTAGATCTTTATAACCTTAAAATTTGTCATCATACAAAAATCAAAACAATCCAAAGTGTTTGGAGACTTGCTGTTAGTCTGAAAAGGAGATCTAATGGTAAGTGGAGAGAGCTCAGTAAGACTAAGAAGTTTCATAGGTACTGCCTTAGTTGGTTTGTACCATGTGGTCATTTAAGATGGTGTATGGCATATACCCTTTAACCTTAGTAAAGACGGCTGCCAACCACATGGCTGTTATTTAAAAGATCTAATTTTTTTGTAGATCTATTTTTTAAACAAGAGTTGAATCCAAGTTACATACACAGTATGTTCCAAACAAGAGTTGAATCACGTATATAGTAAAGTGTAGCAAATTAAGATTACCCATGTATTTTTAATTATAAGCCTTTGGTTATCATTTTAAAGCCAAGTTTTGTTACAAATTTTACAGATTTTTTTTAACCATACCCAGTGAACTTACTAATCCTAAAATAGAGTCTACAGCCTAGTCTTAAGAGATTTTTTTGAGAGCAGAGCACAGAGAGTAGAGATGAAAAATTGAGTGTGAAGTAGAACCTTCGAGACTTTTGGAAGTATAGAGCAGAGCAAGTCTATATATAAGAGATTTGGGGATCATTTGTTCGTGCAGTGGCAGAAGTTGTTATCATGTGAGAGATTTGAAAATCGAGCGTGCCAGTCTTTAGCTATTGATCTGTACTGAGGCCAAGCTGTTTACAGGATCCCATATGGGCTCAGGCTTAGAGAAACTGAAGAAGGAGCTCCACCCAAGAGAGGGGAGGCCAGGGAGGCTTAAAGAGATAGAGCAGATATCTCTGAGGGTGTAGAGAAAACTTTAGGAAGGGAGCAGAGAGCAGAAGTTGCAGGACTGCAGGTGGGAGCCGAGGGATAGCTTAGTGGACTACAGGCAGGAATGTTATCCCTCAGGAGAGGCGAGAGAAAGTAGCCAGGCTGTGTAACCGGAGGCCTTTCTGTCCTGCCTGGTTCTGCAGCCATTTTAAAATAATTACTCAGAGGCTTATATTCATTGAAAATGTTTGGCCGATGGCTCAGGCTTATTACTAATTAGCTCTTACATTTAAATCAACCCATATTTCTTATCTATGCTTTGCCACTTGGTTCGTGGCTTGTTACCTCATTTTCTATATGTCTTGCTTCCTCAGTGGCTGGCTGGCATCTGCCCCTGACTCCAACCTTCTCCTCCTTGTATCTCTGCGTGGATTTCCCGCCTGGCTCTATCCTGCCTTTCTATAGGCCAAAGAAGTTTCTTTATTAACCAATGGCAGTAAAACATATTCCCAGCATACAGAGGGGTTATCCCACAGCAGAGCTGGGATGGATAAAGTGTCTTTGTGTCAATAATTTCCACCCAGGGCATCCACAAGCAGAACAGGAAACTTGTCAAAGAGAAAAGTGTTCCAAGTCACAGAGGAAAGGTGTTCCCACAATTGGAGCCCACTGGAGGTGAGAGGAGCTTCCTGAAACATCAGTGTGACTTTTGTAGTCATAGTAGACAGAGCACGCAGACCAGGGTGGCACTTACCCAGCAGACAGAGGTGAGAGAGCATGGGGAACGGGAGATGGTAAATGTCTTTGGTAGAGATACCCAGATGGGTGTAGCAGGCCAGACCCAAGATACGCCAGTACCCAGGTGGGTTCCTTGGGAGGGTTTAGAAGGCTCTCAAAGCCAAAAAGACACTTGCAACATAGGCAAGGAAAGGAATGGTTAGAGCACAGGGGTGGGAGAAGCAGCTGAGAACGCAGACTCCAGAATTTGGGGTCATATTTAAGGGATGGCAGGTGCTAGCAGAAACAAATGATCTGTACATACCTTAGGAAGTCAGGTCAACAGCTTGGTTCAGAGAGGCCTAGTTCCTTGAAAGGAACTAATCCCAGGTTTTGGTACCAGATGAATGAAAAAATAAATAAAAAAAGAAGGTATGGTGGAGGAGAAGGTTTATTGTAGATAAAGGGGAGAGCGTAGCCAGAGGCAGGGACATCTAGGAGAGTCCAGAGTGAACAAGACCCTGAGCCATATGAGGAGAGGGGAGAGTCTGGAGAGTAAAGGGTAGACAAAAAGGGACAGGTAACCAAAATGGCTAGATTGCATAAGGAAGCACAGGTGGAGAAAGGGGAAGCTTAGCCCCTGTGCTGGAAAAGGGTGAGGGGCATGCCAGCCAGAAGGACCCTGTAATGGACTGAGAGATGCTGGGACAGCCTGGAGGCTGGGTCTGCTTGGATATCTTAACTAGGCACCTCAGCCACTTGTCCTGGGTTTGAGACCTAACATAAATGATTCTAAGTCCAGTCAGGTTGACTGACCATTAACCATCATGTAAGAGTCCTGACTGGGTTATTCCATGGATTATTTCATAGCTTACTGGACTGTGGGGCCTAGCTGGAAGAAATGAGCCATGAAGGACACATATAATTCCTGACCCTTTTCCCCTGGTACTCTTTCTCATTGTCTTCTAGCTGCCACAGGATACACAGCTTTGCTCACAGGCCCACAGTGATGGACCAAAGACCATGGGTTTGAACCCATGAAACATAAGCCAAAATAAGTTCTCCCTCCACCACAATGATTTCCTCGGGTACCCTGCCACCAGGTCAGAAAGAATACAAATCCTCTCTGAATACGTGGGAGCTAGCTTCTAAGATGGCCCCCAGTGGATCTACCCTGTCCCCAGTATTCAAAATCTGGTGTCATCCTTCCCACAATGCACCACAGTCTTCTACATGATGTGTGTGAATACAGCAAAAGTAATGGTTTCTCCAAGACTGTTGGAAATGGTGGTGTGTTGTGGAATATTGCTTTAACTGTGTAAAAGGATGCTGCATTTATTTCTGCTGCCTTTGCTAACAATGTAAAGATGTGTTACATTTGTTTATACTGCCTTTGTTTAATTATGAAAAGATGTGTTGCTGTTTCACCTTGCCTGCCTAAGGCACCTGATTGGTCTAATAAAAAGTTGAACAGCCAATAGCTAGGCAGGAGAGGGATAGGCGGGGCTGTTGGGCAGAGAGAATAAGGAGGAAAAAATCTAGGCAAAAGAATAACAAGGGAGAAAGAGAGTCACAACTGACCGGAGCCAAAAGCCAGGCAGCTGCCAGCGGGACACACAGAAAGAAAGGTAAAAAGCCCTGAGGCAAAACGTAGATAAAAAGAAACAGATTAAAATAGGAGCTAAGATAAGGCCAAACATTCAAAACTAATAACAAGTCTCCATGTAATGATTTGGGAGCTGGTTGGTCACCTAAAAGAAAGCCTGCTACAGGGGAGGGTCATCTCTTTCTCATTGGAAGATGTCTCTTTCTCGGCTGACAGACTTTTTGGAAGAAGCCTGCTGTTTGATGAGAACAAGGTAAACAAACACCACCAAAGGCAGAGGTGTGGGGAGACCGAGCAAAGAAGCAACCGTGTCCAGAATGTCGCAGAGTAAAGGATTATGGACAAAATGAAGTCTTAGGTGGCATCAGTGACACAGAGGCTATGATGACAGGCCCACAGTCCTGGCAATGACATAAGCAGAACAACATAACTGATAACTAGATCTATTGTGATGGAAACTGTCAACATTCACTTGACAACGGCATAAAAATCCAGTTGTCACTCTCCTGAACCAGCTGCCATGTCTCGGGCATCACTAGTGTGTAGATGCGAATTTCTAAACAGTCTTATTAAATAAGAAACACAGAGCCAAACACAGGGGTGAGAGCCATAGAGATCAGAGAAATAGTGAAAGCCACCAGCTAACCTTAGCTCACCATACCGCTGTTGCTTCCCCAGAGAACCAGCTTCTTTCTGTCTAACCTGCGCCTTTATTGCCTTGATGTTCTGACTTCTCATTGGCTCTTAGCTCAGCTACCTTACTTCCTTGTCACTGCCTGTCTGTACAGACCTCCAGGTCTCTATGGTTGGTACTGAGATTAAAGGCATGTGTCACCACGCTTGGCTGTTCCCTAGTATGTCCTTGAACACACAGAAACTCTGCCTGCCCTGTGATTGGATTAAGGGTGTGTGCTTCCACTGCCTGGCTTCTTTTATGGCTGGCTATGTCCTCTGATCTCCAGGCAAACTTTATTTATTAACATACAAATAAAATATCACCACACAATGTGCACAGGGAGTAAAAGTGTGCCTGGGGTTTGGTCCTCTTCGGTGGTCTGTTTTGTGAGTTGTCATGCTTAGGGTAAAAGCATTTCCTTTTCTCCTCTCTCCTTTCTTTCAAGTGCTAAGTGTGCTTTTTCTGGTGCTTTGGGCTTCCTTAGTCTTTCCCTAATCCACTCCCTCTTCCCACCATGAGGTTGCCTAACACCCTGTGGTTGACCGCCATTCTTGCTGAACTCAAATGACATGGCTTTTTTTTCTTTATCTTCTTCATTCTCTTCCCCTGTGATAGGAAATCACAACATGTCCACACGGTTGGGCTTGCCCGGCGGACCACCTAATTATTTCTGGTTCAAAATAGCCATTTCCAGGTCAGAACATGTTGCGTGACTAGGACTCCATGGCTTTATATGGTTGCGTAAAGCGCGCGCAGCCATGTAATCTACGCGCATGTGTGGAGTAGCCACATGTGGTCCTGTACGCATGCGCGGCTCACTCTTTAAAAAGCCAGCGCCATTTTGCACAGGACTCTCTTCTCTTCTCTCTCTTCTCTCTTTCCTCTCTTTCCTCTCTTTCCTTTCTTCTCTCTCTCGTCTCCTCACTCATGTGTGTGCTTCACACAGGCCTGTCACGTCTTTTCTATCCTATATTAATAAACAGCTCTTCTGTGGATTTGTCGTGTTCGGGACGTGTTCCTCGCGGGTAAGAGCACCGATAAATAACTAACATTGGTGCTGTGAGGGAACGGGTGCTTCCGGGCACTCTGCGCCTGGAAACCCGGGAACTGGGGATGGAAAGTCTGTGCTGCACAAACCGGGGACTATGCTCCATTTGCGACAGATCACTCTCCATTTGCCTGGTCGCACAAATCCACATGCAACACCGCTACTGATTGGTGAATTTTCCCCTTTTCAGCTGGTGTAAACGGTTTCCTGAATCCGTGAGAACGACCATTGAGCGTCCGGCGCCTCACTGGTTATTCTTGAAACCAGGGAAACCCCCAGCCATGGTCTTCACTGGCTGCGGTTGGCCCTCATCGCAGGCCCAAATTTCCAGCCACCTCCCACGTCTGCAGCTTGAGATATTTTTCGCAATAGGACCACCACCGTCAGGTGCGTCCTGGGGCTGTGTGAAGCCGGCACGTTCTTCCGCACCCATCGGGGCGGCTGAGCATTAAGGGTTCCCGGGGAATCCTTGCTTCACACAGCGACACCCCCCCTCTGCTTATCAGCTGATAAGGTGGCTTGTGCCCGAGATCCATATGGCCTCCGGGAGGTCTTGGCTCCGGATCACATTTGGTTTTTTTTCTGCCTCTCCACTGCAGACGTGGGAAATAAGGCTTCCAACCCGATCAGTCCTTCCTCTCCCTTAGGCTGTCTTCTTGAAGCTTTACTTAAAGATTCCTAAGCTTATCCATCTCTGTACTGAGAGATGGCCCAAGTATGCTTTAGAAAATAACAAAAATCCCAATCTTTCACGGGAGTTATCTAATTCTGGCCAGCGAACAGGCAAATGGAAAGAGTTGCTCTTTATCTTAGCTTTCTCTCTCTCAATAAAGCTCTAGAAAGGTAACCATGGCTTGTGATTCTTCCGCCAACCAGCACGCACCTTCAGCTAGCCGCCCCAGGTGGTGGCCAGCCATGGGAAGTGCAGCTTTCCACTATTGATACTGCCACGATTTTTCACAGTGAGTCTGCTGTTCTAATGGCTGAAATCTGAGCTATATGTTTGCGATGGACAATCCCGGAGGTTGTCCAGGCTGTGCTGGCAATGGCAGGCACATTTTTGCTCCCGACGAGAAGGAGCAAAAATGGTGTCTGGAGTCTACCGGGTGGACCCATGGCAGCGCAGTCGCAGCTCTTCCCATCCCTTGACGAAGAGGGGGGCGGGGGGACTTGAGCTGATCTTAGATCTTACTTCATTCTCGCGACGCCTGAGTTGAAGTCTGATCCCGGTTTGTTTGTTTGTTTTCATTTTTTATTTTCCACTCAGCTACAGCCATGGGACAGAGGGCGGATACCACCCACTTACATTGGCGGATGGGCCGGTACCGGTAAATCTGGCCGCTTAACAGCTTTGTGGGTACCGGTAAATCTGGCCGCTTAACAGTGTGGCAGGTGCTTCAGCCAGCAAACAGGAAAATAAGAGTTGCTTCATCTCCAAGCTTTCTGCTAAAGCTCTAAACCCTTTCTTTCCTTTCCCACTAAGGCGTCTGCCACGTGTAACCTTTTCAGTCTAACTTACACGCGGCGGTGGGCGGGCTCAAATGCGCGGGCTTGGGCGGTTTCTAAGACTCACCCTAACTCACCTTAACTCCACCCACTCATTCTCAAACTGCCTTGAGAAGCACAGACGGGTCTAAAAGCAGCTGAGATCTAAACAATTAAGTTTACAATAATCGGGATGGCTCCTAAACCAAAAAAATCAGCTTATAGCCTCAAGCAAGTCTTCCAAAGGATCAGTTTACAGTCTGCCTACTGGCAGATCTTCCAAAAGCTGTCCCTAAGCCACAATCGTCAGGAAAAAATTCAGGACATGGAATAAAATCCATCTCTTGTTCCCAGCTAAAAGTTAAATATCTGGAGAGCAAGGCTCCTGACCCCACGGGCAAAAGAGTCATCTGTAGCGTTTAAGGTGTGCCAGGGAAGAGATAAAAGCCCAAAAACAAAACTGCCAAGTGCTGGCACTCGCTGACTCCTAAAGCTGTTGGGTCCCTGTTTTAAGTGAAAAAGGCCATGGGCTAGCGAAAGCCCTGCCCATCAACAGCCTTGTCCTTGTGCTGCCTAGAAAGACAATCAGTCAGCTGACTGGCCCCAGGCACCAAGATGCAAGGGTACATCAAGCTAAGACCTCCAGCAAACCTAGGCTTGGCTACAGACACAGCAGGGAAGCGATCAGTTTCTTTCCTTCTGGACACCAGAGCCATTGACTCAGTCCTGGGAGTTTTAGGATGTCACTCCTCCTTTCTATTGTTGGGAACAGAGGACAGCCTTACCTCACCAGATTTAATTGTACTTTCAGAGTTACATAATGAGAAAGATTTCCAACTAAGATAAGAGCTTATTGTCTCACTTTAAAGTTACTGCCTGTGTTTCTCATGTGCACACAGACAGGGCCATGATCTTTGCCTTGTCCCTAATTCAAAAAAATAAGTTCTCTTCCACTCTAAGCTCCAGAGGACACCAGGATCCACTGCCTTGTCACCAATTCCAGAGGAATAAGGTATCACCCCTTCCTTTCCCAACTAGGGCCACACAGGGCTGGAGGCAAAAGGGACCATCAAAATATCCAGGCAGTAAGGATATAAGAATCTATCACTGTTCAATACTCAGCAACTGATCACCTGTGTTTCCTAAATGCTAAATTAACAAAACAAACAGGTGCCTTAAATAAACTGCCTTAAATAAGGCTTGTCTCAGGTAAAAATTAAGCAGAGTACTAAAATATCACAGCCACCTTTTTAACATGTCTCCATCCAGACAGGCCAGATCTACCTCAGATAAATGTCAACTCCTAAAACAAAATAATGAGTCTTTTCTCTAAGCTTTTTATGTCACCAGTGTCCTGTCAGACAGAAGGTTCCCAGCCACACCATGAAGGGCAGACAGCTGCAGGACAAGGCATGACAGAACTTCATTGCAGGACTTCATCCCAGGACTTCAGGAGCCAGCTTCCCCATTTCCCCAAGTGCTAACCAATGCCCACCATTCGGCCTGAAGCAGTCTTTGAGAGAAACGGCGCCCCATACCCACCCATCCACATTTTTTTTCTTTTTTTTTAAGAAGAAATGAGTCGGGAATGATAGGAAATCACATGTCCACATGATTGGGCTTGCCCGGCGGACCACCTAATTATTTTTGGTTCAAAATAGCCATTTCCAGGTCAGAACATCTCACGTGACTAGGACTCCATGGCTTTATATGGTTGCGTAAAGTGCGCGCAGCCATGTAATCTACGCGCATGTGTGGAGTAGCCACATGTGGTCCTGTACGCATGCGCGGCCCACTCTTTTAAAAAGCCAGCGCCATTTTGCACAGGTCTCTCTCTCTCTTCTCTCCCCTCTTTTCTTCTCTCTCTCCTCCTCTCTTGTCTCCTCACCCACATGTGTGCTTCACACAGGCCTGTCACATTCTTTCTCTATCCTCTTTAATAAAAGCTCTTCTGTGGTCTTGTCGTGTTCGGGACGTTTTCTCGCAGGGTAAGAGCGCCAAAATAACTAACACCCTGGGAAGCCCCTGAAATTTAAGCTTACCTGCCATGAGGTTTTTCTTTTCTTTCTTTTTTCTATTTAATTCTTCGGGTATGAGTGCTTCGTCTGCATGTATGTCTGTGCATCAGATACATGGCTGGTGCCTACAGATGTAAGAAAAGGATTTGAAGAGGGCATCAGATCCCTTAGGACTGGACTTGCAGACAACTGTGCACCTCCAAGTGGGTGCTGGGAATGAAGCCCTATTCCTCTGCAAAAGTAGTCTGTACTCTTAATCACTGAGCCAACTTTCCAACCCAAGTTTTTCTTTTAAATTTTAGTAAAATTTTCCCCAAGTCGTCGTCTTTTTTTAGTTTTTTGAGACAGGGTTTCTCTGTGTAGCTTTGTGCCTTTCCTGGAACTCACTCTGTAGCCCAGGCTGGCCTTGAACTCACAGAGATCTGCCTGGCTCTGCCTCCCGAGTGCTGGGATTAAAGGTGTGTGCCACCACCTCCCGGCTTAAGTCATTTTCTTAATGAGTCTAAGAACCACAAGAGAGTACCCCAAGTTCCCCAGTACCATCCGGTGACTTGTCCAAATTTCCATTAACAAAACCAGTTAAAAGCAGCCTGACATAAAACAGTCACGGCTTTCGTTTATCCTGTAGGACGTGGATCACCAGGGTCACCTGACAGGCAAAATGACAGTCACAAACCAAGATAGGTACAGTCATGTCAAGCTGCATCCCACAGCAGTCATGCCACAAGAACACTGTCACCTGTGGGAGGTCCACGTGGTAAGGAACTCTGACTGGAGTATCCATATCTGGTGTTAGAAACAATCAATCACACTGGGCTTAGATCTGGAGCCTCCGCAGCTGCTCTGTTGTGTGATTCTGGTCCTGATGAGAGTGTGAATGCATCCTCATGAGGATCCGCCAGAAGCCCCTCTAAGGACCTCCTGGATTTCTAAGTTTCAGAAACTGCTGGAAATGGTATTCATCATGTTAAGTGTTTTAAGTGCTGGAGTCACAGTGCAAGAGGTGAGTAATGCAAGCCCTGTGTCAGATGGCACAGTGCCTGTGGGAGGCGGGTCTTCCCCTCGCTGTAACCTCGGCGTTTAAAGCTTCATCAGTGACAAGGGCACTTCAAAAGAATGGAATATAAAATAATCTTCAGAGACCAGTACTGGATGGCTTTGATGCAGGATCATCAGGAAATGAGCAGACTGCTGGAGTCACATCATGGCCACATTGCTCTCGGTAACTTTGCCAAATCCAACTGGTAGAGTGTTGCACACACCAAGCACTTTGGATAGTCAAACTGAAATCTGAATATCCCAAAGTCTTGGTGATGCAGTTTTACAGGGACAATAGCTTATGTTAGTAAATGAAAGATAAAAAGGGAATTCTGAACCTCGACCCTTCTTCGGGTTCTTCTTTGAGATTAAACATGTGCAAAGGCAGGAAGCTCTTCCCAGCCACCTATCTGGCTTTTCATTTTCTCCTGCTTCATTTAGAGACCATAATGCTTATCTCTATATCCTTGGTAATCAACACCAGCATTTGCATCACTGAGGAAAATCTTAATAATCAGATTAATCTTTTTCATGGTCTGTATGATCTTATTTTTTCCCGGAAAGTCTGTGGGACTGTTCCAAAAAGTAAAGCGAACATTTCAATTCATTTCCTGTGCCAAAAGGATATATCACAGTGGGTCTCCCCTTGAGTAAAAGTGTTTGAATGTGTATATTTTAAAGACAACCCATTTCTTCTACATATTAAACTCTACAGTCAAATGTGGTTTTCTTTTTCAGTAATGACACAGGTTCTAATAATATATTTATCTGTAATGAAAAGTGTGATTTAGTTTTCGGGCATATGGTTTAAGGCAGCAAATAGTCCAAATTAGCTTCTGAACATTTTGTCACAAATGCATTAAATCCAGCAGTACCGTTTCCCGGCCTCTCCTTCAACCTTCACATTTTACAGGAAATGAAAATTCAGGTCATCTGTACCTCCTTGCAACTCTGAAATGGTTCCAGTGTTGGCAGCCCTGATTTATTTAGACTCCGCATCTCTGTAACATTTTCCATTTTCTAATACAACTTCAAAATCAACTTACATTATTTGAACATCAGATACTGTTCCACTGCGATGAATCCCTTCCCACACCCCAACAAGATTTCAGTTAAAGCGACCACAGGACACTATGTGATGGCCAGCTGAGGCCCCACCTTAACACACCGTGGGACACAGTTGTCAGCTCGTTAATATTCAAAAGAGGTAGCCTTTGTGTACATTTGTAAGCTCATGATAACTCACAGAAAGCATCAAGATGATCTGAGACTCCATTCTCCCCATCACGACTTATCCAACACTCTCACCACCGTCTTGATAAGAATGCTGTAATTTCCTAGTTAACAAATGTTCCATTTTCATTTCTCTGTCATAATACGGATAATTATACATGAACATGAAATATTGGCAAGGATAGTGTTCACTGTCTATTAATTCTCCAACCTAAGTCTGTATTTAAAGAGGATGGGTAGAGCTGATAATCTCAATTGAAGGCTGTCTCCTCCAGCCACCCAGCTCTGTCCTCTCCATAACTGTGTTTTTCCTCCTGCTTAATCTGTCATGCTTTATGAGACATGAAAACATCCTAAATAGTTTACTCTGTTACCTTAGGTGCTTCAAGTGTCAACAGAGGCAGAGACATATGTGGTGGACCTACTTCTTCCCATTCCTCTAAGAACAGCTAAATATGCTGGAAATTAAGTATAAAATAAACACATAGACACACTACAAATTAAAAAGACACTGCACTTGGGGACCTTACAACCTGATCTTTTTGCCATAAACATCCTGGGCTGGTTAGTGTGGGGGAAGCTAGTGATCTGGGAATTACCAAATGGCACAAACAAGAGAAACAAGGCTAACCTCTTGCCCAGAGGCCTGAGTAAGAGGCGTTAAGACAGAAAACTTTAACAAGGTGTGGCTGTGCACACCTGTAATCCTAACAGTGGATTCTGGGGCAAGAAGTGTAAGCATTACCACTCTAATGGAAAGGGATCCTGGTTGCCGGGAGCTAAGGGATACCACAGAGTCACACCACACAACAAACCTCACACAAGAGGTTTATTGGGAGGAGAAAACCCAGGAGGGTGGCTGCCTGTGCTCCAGCAAGACAGCAGCACACTGAACAGGATACAGGGCTAATACAGAGTTTCTTGGGAAGGGGGTGAAACTTTTCAGGGTGGAGCTTTCTAGGGTGGAGATGGTGGGATTTCATGTCCAGAGATTAGGCTGTTTGCTCTCTAGGGTGGGGGCAGGGCAGCTAAAGCAGAGTATTCTGTGGATAGAACCTGCAGTTAGAGGTCCTCAGGAAAGGGGCCTGGCTCGAGGGGCTTACATGAGGAGCATTAGGAATGTGAGGTCAGTTTGGGCTACCACAGTGAGTTCCAGGACAGGTAGGGCTAGGCATTGTCTCAAAATAAACCCAAAACATTAATAATAATAATAGTAATAATAATAATAAAATAATATGGTAGTTCATGCCTTTAATTCCGGCACTCTGAAGACAGAGAGGCTAATGGGTCTCTGTGAGTTTGAGGCTAGCCTGGTCTATACAGCAATTTCCAGGACAGCCTGAACGAACTACATAGAGAGACCCTGGCTTAAAGAACAAAACAACAGGAAAAAGAAAACCTTCAGACAATAACCACGCCCCTCTGCACATGCCACAGAGGACGGACTTCAGTTCTCCCCGCCCTCACTAGCTGATGCTTTCTCTTGCCTTTGGGAGTCACTCATACCGTGGTCCCTTAGGTGAAGGACACTGATCTGCAGCCTCCACTTGTTCCCATCAGCCTGGCCGCATGAGAGATCCCCAAGGAAACTAGTAATTCCTTCCCCAAATGTTTTGTATTTGAGGTTACATTAGTTTCTTTATGTGAAGGAAATTAAGTGCCTAGTAATGTTTCAAGATGAAGAAAGGCTGGAACCCTCAGAAGTCACCGCTGCATGGTACTTCCAAGACACTTTTAACAAGAAATATGAATGAGACATAACACATTTTAGGTGTCCTGTAGTAAATAAGAAAACATATTCCATGGCACACAACAGGTGCTAAAAACCTACAGCTGCTTCCTCTCAACCTCTGTCAACTTTCAAAAACAAGATTGAATCAAATTTCAAACATATTAATCTTTCCTGGCTATATGTGCATGGTCACTATAAGTGTGGTCAGTTTTAAATCCTTTGAGGACTGAGACTGTTTATTATTCAACCTTATGTGGCCCTTGAGTTGCTAGCATAGGACCTCAAATATGGAAATTATTCAGTAAGTAACACTGGTTGGAATCTACAATATGGAATATTACATTATGGAATGTTATGATATGGAATCACTAACCTAAATGTGGGGGGAATTAAGAGCTAGATAATAGATATGCTTGAGAGAAATGATGTGCTGGTCTAAATGCACCCTGTCTTTCTTTTATAGAACGTTTTTCGAAGGTCATCAGCCCCGATAAGGGGTCAGCCCCACACTGCGGCCACTGACCCTCCCCTACTCATCACCACCCTTGTATAGTTGTGGGCATCAGAGGAGACTCCTCAGACGGGGGTATAAGCCAATACTTTATTAGCTGGGCAGTGACTGCACTGGGTATTCAGGACCCCAGTGTAGCCCTGAGCCTTTCTCTGGGTGAGCTTTTAAGCACAAAAACCATATCATAAGCCGGGCAGTGGTGGCGCATGCCTTTAATCCCAGCACTCAGGAGGCAGAGGCAGGCAGATCTCTCTGAGTTCAAGGCCAGTCTGGTCTACAGAGTGAGATTCAGGAGAGGCTCCAAAGCTACACAGAGAAACCTTGTCTCAAAAAAACAAAACAAAAACAAAAAGACAAAAAAAAAAAAAAAATCATAGGTTGACAAACTTCAATTAACAAAAACAGTTGACCAGAAGCACAAAAAGCCAAAAAACAAGGTTGGTTCATTTAGAGACTTTCCCAGAACTATGGACTTTGATGGATTGGGTCTTTGTTTTTACTTTGGCAGGTGGTGCTGTCTACATGCTGAGTTTTATGGCCTGAATGTACTTCCATCATGGTGTCAATTGTGCTAAAGTCTGGAGCCTGTTACAGTATGTGAGTGTCTTCCACAAAATAGAAAAATCACTGTGGGTAGAACTACCCCCAATCAAATCCCAGACAGAACGAGGTGAGAGAAAAACATGCAAATAATTTTAACATAATGTGCTTAGTTTTTAAAGCTTTAAAGTTTTTGAATAGGAAACTCCAGCAGGGTTTCCTAGGGCAGGACCCCAAACTTGAAAGGAAGAGATAAAGGAAGGGTAGAGGAAGAATGGGCCAGGGAGAATGCTACATTAGCCAGAGCCTGAGGTTCGGGGTTGGAGGGCAACTCGGTTTGGAGAGAGAACAGAGAACAGAGCCAACTGCTGCTGGAGCTGAGGCTGGTCTGTGCTCCCACCCACTACAGCATGGAGCTCAGGTGCAGGGTGTGCTCCCACCCATTACAGCATGGAGCTCAGGTGCAGGGTGTGCTCCCACCCACTACAGCATGGAGTTCAGGGCACAGGGTGTGTTCCCACCCACTACAGCATGAAGCTCAGGTGCAGGGTGTGCTCCCACCCACTACAGCATGGAGTTCAGGTGCAGGGTGTGCTCCCACCCATTACAGCATGAAGCTCAGGTGCAGGGTGTGCTCCCACCCACTACAGCATGGAGTTCAGGGCACAGGGTATGTTCCCACTCACTACAGCATGAAGCTCAGGTGCAGGGTGTGCTCCCACCCACTACAGCATGGAACTCATCCCACTCTCTACAGCATGGAGCTCAGGTGCAGGGTGTGTTCCCACTCACTACAGCATGGAGCTCAGGGCACAGGGTGTGTTCCCACCCACTACAGCATGGAGTTCAGGGCACAGGGTGTGTTCCCACCCACTACAGCATGAAGCACAGGTGCAGGGTGTGTTCCCTCCCACTACAGCATGGAACTCAGGGTGCAGGGTGTGTTCCCTCCCACTACAGCATGGAGCTCAGGGTGCAGGGTGTGTTCCCACCCACTACAGCATGGAACTCATCCCACTCACTATAGCATGGAGCTCAGGGTGCAGGGTGTGTTCCTACCCATTACAGCTTAGAGCTCAGAGTGCAGAGTGTGCTCCCACCTACTACAATATAGGGTACAGGATGACCACACTGGAAGCCACAATGGAGATACATGAGTCTCTCCATTTGAAAAGTCACTGAAGCAGCATGGGAAGGGTGAACACCAGGATCTGAGTGGCTGCTGTCAATCACATGAAGTAAAAAGGAAGAGGGGAAGACCCAAAGAGCCTCAAGGAGATGCAGGCTTACAGGGCTGGGCTGCCCACCCCAGGAAAGAGCTGAAAAGACAGCTGTAAACACCGTCTAGCTGACAGCTTTCCCAAGCCATCTCTTGTCCCAGTCTAGTTTAATATGGAGTGTGTCCTTTTCCAGAACAAGCACTTGGCAAAGCCTTTGGTAAGTGTTTCAGAATCTCTCAGAATTATCCAGTGGAGAGGCTGGCTCTTGGCATTTAACAATGCCACTCTTGGAGATGCTCTTTCCTTGTCCTTTTCACGGTACTTCAGGACCTATGGGTGGAACTCACTCTGAACAGTGTGAAAATATCAAAATAAAGCGCCAAAGAAAAGACAAGAGCCACAGCTAGGCACCACCTGCCACTCCTCCCCACCATACCAGGCCTACAGCATCCCCAGAAAAGACAGACTAAAAGAGAGACTGAGATCTAGAACATTCACAAATCAGAGACCAATTGTCCATTAATTATCCTCCTTAGAGGGAATGGTTAATATCAAAGTCATAAGAATGCCCTTGTTTGGGTCAGTGTAGTTGGTAAGTTTATTAGTTTGACGGTAGGGTAAAAGGGCCAGTCAAAGAACCCCACCGTGGCTTTGAAAATAGAGCCAAAGAAACACACCCTGGCCCTGAAAGAAACACACCCTGACCCTGAAACCAGCACCAAAGAAGCACACTTTGGCCCTGAAACCAGAACCAAATCTGCCTCTGACCAACTGAACATGAAATCAACCAATCCCTGGACAGGAAAACCAACCAGTCCCTAAGCAGAAAACCAACCAATCCCTGAGCAGAAAAACAGCCAATCCCTGATCATGAAATTTAGCCAACCTCAAGGGAGTAAAATCTGACCAATGCCCTCCCTGATAATGTTCTCCCTAGAGAACTCCACCCCTAAGAAGCCCTCTGTAAGCCCCTGTGCCTGTTCCGCTGGCAGCTCTCTTTTTCCACCTGGCAGAGACAGCCACTCTCCTGGACTCCCCCTTACCAAATAAATCTCTTGAAAAAGTTTTGGGTGAAGAATTTGCACTGGCACAGGGAAGGATCTCTGCTGGGAAGCTCCCTTAGCGGACCAGAGTGGAAGAAGCCCCCCAACGCCTCTGCTAGGAACTCCTTGAGTCTGGAGCAGAAGTGGCGACCTTTCTCAGGAGCCGGAGCAAATTGCTACATTTCTGCGGCGGTTCCCTCTTAGCAGAGTGAAGCAGAAGAAGTTACATCTTGGACCAGAGCTGAGAAGAAACAGATACCTCTGCTGGGAAACTCGGGGGGGGGGGGGGGGGGGGGGGGGGGAGGATGCAGAACAGAGCTCAGTGATAATAGCTCTCTCTTTGAGAAGAGCAGGATTGCCACGTCCTGCAGTGAGACCATCCCCCACTGGACCTCAGCTTCAGGTATAGTCTGACTTCCCAACCAGTCCAGACTCTTTTCTCCTCACAGCTGTAGGTATCCAGGATACCTCCCTCCACAGCTGAAAGTACAGTCTGACTTCCAGACAAGTCAGGATCCTTTTCCCTCGGAAGCTGTAACATTTGCAGTTCCCTTCTCACTGACGTGGCAATACCTGTCAGAGATTAACTGAAGAGAGGACTTACAGTGGCTCGCAGTTTGAGGGGACACAGTCCATCATGGCAGGGAAGGCATAGCATGGGCGGCTCCATAGGAAGGGGAGCACATGGCAGCCGAGGGCTCATATCCCAGCAGAGAACGAAGCAGAGCCAGCCAGAAGCAGGGTAGCCTGAAGACAGCCCAGAGTGACCCACTTCCTCCAGCTTGGGCCCCTCCTGAAGGTTCCACAACCTCCCCAGGCAGCACCACCAGCTGCATGCCAAGTAGTCTACACAGGGATCTGTTGGGGACATTCACATCAAACTATAGGGGCCATCAAGCGTTAATACCATAAAAGAACTAACTGGAAGAGATGATCAACATTTCCAAGAAAACAAAAACTGGAGCCAGTCAGTCAGCCAGGCTGCTTGACAAACTCACACCCTGTCTGTGAATCCAGATCCACTGCTGAGAAAGGAGTGAAGGAGTACTTGTGCATGCAGCCCACATTCCTCTGACTCCTCCATCCCCTCTGCTAGTGCCCTTCACTCCCATTCCTTCTTCTCTGCTCAGAGACACAGCACTGGAATCTCTCTCTCTCTCTCTCTCTCTCTCTCTCTCTCTCTCTCTCTCTCTCTGCATCATTAATTTGCCTTTCACCACTGAGCCACTGTTAATATGCATAAATTCACCAAGGATGGGAGTGTGGGCATTCAACCCTGACACAGGCTATCGTGGGATGGATGGTCTGTTGATAATTGAAACATGGTAATAAATCAACTCAAAGTCAGTCCACAATCGATCATCACCATGTGCTTTTGATTCTAAGCAACACATACACAAAATGTCCATCACCCCCTCCTTGATCTCCTTATTGTCATCCACTCTAAATGGTTGCTGTACTTACTAGGGAGTTTTAAGAACTCACATAAGACTGAACAAGTGTATCTTCTTAGCATTTAGGAATTTTTGTGTTTACATGAATATCCACATGTTCCCTAGCTAGACCCTAGTAACCAAGGACTCAAGTACACACGTTCATTCAGGGAGTCTGGAATGGTCTGGAATGGCTCGCACATTCTCCTTCCTGTTTTCCTGATTCTCTTGGACACTACACATTCTTGGACTTAAGCCATTGGACTAATGGTTCTTGGACTAATAAACAGACATTATAAACATGATGCAGTGGAACTTAGGGTACATCAATTCTGCCATTCTCTGTGACTTCATGGAGTGTTTATTTGTGGTTTATTAATTTGAAAGCGTAAAATAGATTGTGAATTGCAAAACATATTTTTCTTCGTTAAGTTTTATTTGGTCACTTTATACATTACTGCACTATAGTGATAGTATTTTTTTCACTTTATGGGGCTCTGGGGATCCCTTTTCTCTGCCTTCTGTGTGCTAAGATGGCAGGTGTGTGCTGGGATTGCAGGTGTGAGCTGGGATTGCAGGTGTGAGCTGGGATTACAGGTGTGTGCTCTGCAGGTGTGAGCTGAGATTGCAGGTGTGAGCTGAGATTGCAGGTGTGAGCTGAGATTGCAGGTGTGAGCTGGGATTGCAGGTGTGTGCTCTGATTGCAGGTGTGAGCTGGGATTGCAGGTGTGAGCTGGGATTACAGGTGTGTGCTCTGATTGCAGGTATGTACTGAGATTGCAGGTGGGCTACTGCACAGCTTTGTGCATGGGTTCTGGGCATCCAAACTCTAGTTTTCACACATACAGAACAAGAATTTGAAGCATTGAACCATCTCCCCAGCCCCAGTTATAATATTTTTAAATTAGCTTTTGTTCTATTTTAGTAGCAAATTGTTTTTGCTATACAGCTTTGAAATGACTCTAAATATTTCCATGATTTGTTACAAGTGATACTATGCTGTTCTGAGAGCCTGCAAGTGTTATCAGACCCTATGTACGAGCTGCTGAGCTCAACCCCTGGACTACAGGTGCCTAGGAGCTGAGAGCCATCAGCTTTTCCCTGCAGAGGGAAGTTAGAAAGCTCAAAAGGAGACAAAGTCACACTTGGTCCACATCCAGTTGATTCAGGTAGACTCTGCAGTCAACCCTGCCTCCTGTGGCAAAGGTGTCGTCCCGCCAAAGAGGGAACACTGCAGAAAGGGTTGTGGAGAGGATTTAAGAGCTAGCGAGGGCGCAGTGCTCAGCAATGCTGTGTTCTGGACGTGGCCACTGCACTCATAAATTCACTGTAGCTGTAGTGTAAAAGAACAAACCAAAGGAATCAGTCGACTTCACAGCAGGCGGCACCAACAGGATTCAGTGGCTAAGAGGGGCAGAGGAAGGACATAAAGGAGGTAAGAAGATGTTTCGAGGCCAGCTGGAGGGGAGTAGAAGGGGAGAGCTGTGTGCAGCTGTAACCAGGATACATTGTTTACATGAATGCAATTGTCGGCAAAAAAAACATTCTATTAAAAAATAAAAACTATAAGTTAAATATTGTACGTCTTCATATCCTGCAAGAAATTATATGTATTCTGGAGCCTGAAATCCATCAGACTACTTCATCATTACTTTGAATTTAATAACAAAACATAAAGTAAGGTTACTGCCTAACATGCCATGACATTGTCCCCACTAAGCTTGATCAAGAAATAAATGTAAGGACAAAATGGGAAATATTTCGAAGCAGCGACTAAACGATTTTGAAACTGTAATGACTGAAACACCATGCGCAAGAGTCGATCAAAGTTCCGAAGAAATGCAGGCTGTCGAACCCGAAGCTCTAACCTTTGAGTGGTGCGTGGTGTGGATGGCGTGGGCTCCAAGGAGACATGGCACTTCTCCTACTCAGCACCAACAACAAGCGAGGCAAAGGATGTAACGCGAGTTATGGCCGTAAGATAAAATCCAATAATGGCGAATAAGTAAGTCGGGGCTGGAGAGATGGGTCAGGAGGTAAACACACTTGCCGGGCAAGCCTGACAGCCTGTTTAGATCCCCAGAATCCAGGCTTGAAAAAAAAAAAAAGCCAGAGGCAGAAATGTAAATGCCTCTAAGCCTGGTGCAAGCATTTCAAACTTAAGGCAGAGACGGGAGAGGCTCTGAGCTTCGGAGGCCAGCTCGCTTGGTGTACACAGTGGGAAACAAGAGACTTTGCCTCAAGCAGGGTGGAAAGCTGGGGGCCAATATCTGAAGTAATCCTCAGATCTGTATATCACATTATAACATGCACATGCCTGCAACCATGGGTGCACACACACCAACAGCAAAACACTAGTTGGCTAAAAATAAATCAGTCCATTAGATTCTACATTATGGTTTTTTAGGCTTCATATGGGCTACTGCCTCCGGTGATGTAAAGTTCCTCCTTCAGGTCTTTGTCTCCTTTGTCTCTTTGATTCCTCCCTCTCTACTGTGCACGCCCCAGGATCAAATGTCCTTCCATGCTTATCCGGATGCTCTTTGATGGACACGCGTGCTCATTGAAAGAGTATCCTGGCATCTTTAATTTCTGATATGGTGGGAAGAACCAAACTGTTGTCTCAAGGATGTGGAGTCACAAGGGGGGTCTTCCCAGTCAGAAGACATAACTACCAAGATACAGCTCTGGCTTCCTGGGTTACTTCCCATCTAACTCCCAGCCTACAGAGTCAAGTCGCTAACCTCAAAGGTTAGGTACACAGCAAAAGGAGGTGAAGTACACAGCAGCAGCTTCTCTCCCCCAACCCCCACTGTCTCTGCCTGGCTACCTACTCTTGCAAATATGCTCCCCCCAATCACCTTCTCCATGCAAGACGGCTCCACTCTTGAGTTGCTCAGGCCAGAAACATAGGCATCATCTTCCTTTTCCGTCTATCCTTCATAGTCCACATCCGAAACATCAATAAATGCTGTTCTTTCTATAGCTCGAATGTGTTCTGAATCTAAGCATTATCCCTGTCCCATCACCTCCTGATCACCATTGCCTCAGTCCTGCAGCTATGAGCCCAATGTCTGTGTCGTCCTGGAATTCATGTCCTGAAATCCATCCTTCAAGCTGAAGAGATGAAAAGGCAGGAAGGGATATGTGCGCTGTGTTATAGGACCTTTCCTCACCAACAGCGCCTCCTTACTATGTAATTACATAGCGGAAGGAGGGGGAAAAATCCCCTTCAAGTGTCTTTAAAAGGACACGAGGGACACTAATTCCGTTCCTAAAGATGGAGCCCCAGCAGACTAACCAAGGAACAATGAGAAATAAATCTCTATTCTTTACCAATTACACAGCCTAAGGTATTTTGTGAAAACCACAGGAACAAATTAAGAAATCTCGAGTTATTTCAGTAACCTCGTAACTGCTCTTTCTACATGTACAGTCCCCGCATCGCCAACGCAGCCTCTTCACAGAGCATCTTAACATTCGTTACCTCTGCACAGCAAACAACGCCTGAAGTTCTGACAACTCCCGAGAAAGCCCTAGCTCACCTCCATCCCAGCCCACTCGCGATCTCTCTGATCTGCTCCGCATTCCTCTAGCACACTGGGGTGTCCCCGCCACCCCAGGAGCTGCACCTGTTGTGAGAAGCGCTCCGTCCCGGCGTCCGCGCTCCTGCAGCGCCCTCTGCGGGGCTCTCGCTATCCTGCAGGATCCGGGTGGCTCCGTTTCTCTCAAATCTCTTCTAAGATGTCATGGCAACCTCCTTACACCACTCTCTGTCGCCTTGGCCTGCTTCATTTTTCTGCATAGCAATCATCACGAGTTGCTATCTGCTGATTGCCTGATTTCTCCCGTGTTGTATCTCGGCAGAATTCTCTGTTTGTCTTTGCCTATCCCCAGTAGCTAAGAAAATGCAGGCCCAAGATGATAAATCCGACAAGCCTTTGAATGACCATCCAGACGTCTAATTGCAATGACAGCGTTTTGAGGCCACTCGCCTGGACACAGCAGCCTTTCTCGGCCTCACTGTGTGGAGAACACCTTTAGGGACGGCTCGGCTACATTTACAGGCTTACTTATGATGTGGAGAATTTTAGAAAGAAAGCATTTCAAATACGCTTTATAAAGGAATGATTACATCCACCCAGGAAGGTCTCTGTTTGTGGGAGAAAGCTTACTAAGGACTAGAAGAACAAAGCCTCGCCCCTGAGTCAAGGTAGCATGGAGTACTTGGCGAGCATGCATTTGCTTGCTCCGGCCCTGAGACGCATAAAAAATGACTGATGGACTATTTCACAAGTGTTTTTAAGTAGGAAGATTTAGCATATAACTGACTGTAAAACATTTGTTTGAAAATGAAGAAAAAGGACACTATTTTTCTGTCCCTTTAGTAGTTAGAAATGTTTGGAGATAAGCGTAGTATTTAAATCTTTGGGAAGTGTAAATTGATTCAACAGCATTTTTAGGCACGGCATTAGAAATACTTTAAAGAGACTGTCTACTGCATTAATTTTAATTATGCTCCACCGGACTCACAATGCTTTGAAATGCTTATAAAGTGCCCTCAAGATCTTTTATTAATCAAAATACAAGCACCAAGCTCAGACGCGGCTCCCGACTCTGGGTGGCTACGGCTTGCCTGACAGCGCCACCTGCTGTCTCCAGTGTGTACTGTAGATAACAGTTTTGGACTTAGCGGTTGTGGCTAGAACAAAGACAGTTTCTTAGGTACCGGTCAACACACTTTCGCGTTACTGTAAAGGCGGCATTTCCTCTTGAGGTCTGGAAGACCACGCTGGTGCCGATAGCTGGAGAGTAAGTGGCGAGCCTCACAGGGGAATGGCGACTTTCATTTCGTTCCCTCCAGCTTTAATCCTTCAAAACATGGACAGCAGTGATTTTAAAGGCACACCAATACTAACAGGTTTTTATTTTGGAACTCAACTATTTGCTCCATAACCAGAAAAAAAAATTAAAAATTAATTACAGGTTGAGGGTGATATAATTTGAGGCAGAGTACTTACCAACTTGTGTCGGATCCTGGGTTTCACCCCAATATTCCAAAAATTATAGGTAAATTCATATTTCAGCACCGAACATAGCAGGGACTTACTAATTTAATTATAACAAGAAAAGCATTCTTGTTTCATAAAACCCAGGGAAATATGCAGATAGTCAGGTTAAGTTCATGACATGTTCGCCCAGAATGACCCACGCCGGTAAATGCCAACACCTCACCAAATGCACATGGCCCCACACTAGCTCCCTGGGTTAAGGTTAGTCCGAAGGGGACTTGGGATGGAAAAGCTACTTCCGGGGAAGGGGAGGGTGTAGACACGTGACATAGATATGACTGTCCATCTACACAAACAGAACAAGACAGACTAGGTGAAGATAAGCTGGGAAGAACTGATTGACAGGGTCCCAGGAACTGATTGATGGAGAACAGACATAGATAGTTCCTGACGCCCAGTCCTTTTGTTGCTTCAGAACAATTTAAGTAAAGCGAGGGGTGTCCAAAATAATGCTGGTCCCTATGAAGGACTGGTGTAGGGTTTGGGGGAGTTTCTGTTATTTTGCTTTTGAGGGTTTCTTTGTTTGTCTTTTTTTGTTTTCATGGGGGTTTTATGGGTTTTGTTTTTGTTTTTTTTGGGGGGGGGCTGGTTTTGTTTTGTTTGTTTGTTTGTTTGTTTGTTTTTGCTTGCTTGCTTGCTTCTTTATAGGAGAGTGTGCCACAGTGCACATATGGTGGTCCCAGGGCAGCTCAGGACAGTAGGTTCTTTCCCCATGTGGGTCTTGTGGATAAAACTGGATAATCAGCCAGGTATGGTGGCGCACATCTTTAATCCCAGCACTCAGGAGGCAGAGACAAGCGGATCTCTGCCTGATCTACTTGTGAGATCCAGGACAGCTAGAGCCAGTGAGACTTATCTCAACCTTCCCACGTGAGCGCGCGCGCGCGCGCGCACACACACACACACACACACACACACACACACACACACACACACACAAACCCTCGGGTAATCAGGCTTGGCAGCAAGCACCTTCATCCACTGAACCATCTCTCCATCCCTCATTTCCTGTTTTTGATAGCAGCCTTAACAAGTAAATGAAAACTGAATTCAACAAATGCCTACTTTCTGATAAGGGATGGGGAGCCTTTCCCCTCCTGTCGGCTTTAAATCAGCACTGAGTTGCCCTCAAGTCTGTCATGGCCTACCCACACCCCACTCATTTCTCACACCTTATCCAGAGTGATCTCTGTAGCAGTTGTGTAACAGTGGTTTCCTAAACTTTAACCACTTTGTTTTGTTTTAAATACACATTATTTATACATTACAACATTGTACGATTCTATTCTGTGGACAAAGTCTGTCGTATTGTCAAAAAATTGGTAGAGCATGAAAGACACTCCTACAATTAAAGGCCTTGACGCCTGACAACCTGAGTTCAATCGCTTGGATACCGGGGAGTGGGGAGGGGAGGGTAGGAAGGGAGGGAGGGAGGAAAGAAAGAAGAAGATAGATAGGTAGATAGATAGATAGACAGACAGACAGACAGACAGATAGGTAGATAGGCAGGCAGACAGACAGATAGATAGAATGTAATTTTTTTCTTTTTTTTTTTTTTTTTTTTTGTTGTTGTTATTGTTGGAGCTGAGGACCAAACCCAGGGCCTTGAGCTTGCTAGGCAAGCACTCTACTACTGAGCTAAATCCCAACCCCCAGAATGTAATTTTTTAATTCTTAAAAAGAAAAAATGTTTAGCTGGGTGTGGTGGCACATGCTTTTAATTCTAGTGCTTAGGAGGCAGAAGCAAGTAGATGTCTGTGAGTTCAAGGCCAGCCTGTTCCATGACAGCTAGGGCTGTAACACAGAGAAACCCTGTCTCAGAAAAAAAGAAAGAAAAGAAAAACTCCAGCTGGTTCACTGAAACCGTCAACACTTTTGGTTTCTAGTGCTGTGACAGACTAAAATCAACTTGAGGAGGAACAGGTTTAATTACCTGACCCTTCCCAGCCACAGTCATCATCCAGGGAAGTCAGGACAGGAAGTCAAGGCAGGAACCTAGAGACTGGAGCCGATGCAGAGGGGTGCTGCTTACTGACTTGCTCTCCATTGTTTGCTCAGCTTGATTTGTTTATATAACCCAAGATCACTTGCCCAGGAGTGGCACCACCCACCATGGTCTAGGTGCTCCCACATGAGTTATTCAAGAAAATGTCCCCAGATTTGCCTCCAGCCCAGTCATATGGAGGCATTTTCTCAATAAAGGCTTCCTTTTCTCAGATGACTCCAGCTCATGTCAAGTTGACAAAAAATAAAAATAAAAAAATAACTAGCACAGCTTGTCTCAGAATTGTTTATCAAGTCTCTAAGTTGAAGAAAACTGATGATAATGAACATGATCCTTGTCCACAGAAATGCAAATTAATTGTGTTTGGGTTGGAGAAATTATTGACCATTGTCCAGTGGTAGCTCGGAGCATCAGTCACAGAGGTTCTCAACCTTCCTAACACTGCGACCCTTTAATATAGTTCCTCATGTTGTGGTGACCCCCACCTCCATGGGTGTTTGAATGTGATTGGCCCCCATAATCTCACAGGGAGTGGCACCATTAGGAGGTGTGGATTTGTTGGAGTAGTGTGGTCTTACTGGAGAAAGTGTGTCACTGTGGAAGTGGGCTTCAAGGTCTCATATATGCTCAAAATACTGCCCAGTATCTAAGACCACTTCCTATTGCCTGCACAAGAGGTAGAACTCTCAGCTCCTTCTCCAGCACCATGTCTGCCTGCATGCCACCATGTCTCACCATGATGATAATGGACTGAACCTCTGAACCATAAGCAAGCCACCTCAATTAAATGTTTTCCATTATAAGAGTTGCCATGGTCATGATGTCTTTTCAGAGCAATAGAAACCCTAACTAAGACACCCCTAACCATAAAATTATTTTCTTTTTTTTTAATATAAAGTGGGAAGACCAGCTTCTTTTGTTTCCTTAGATTTATTTATTATGTATACAGCATGTATCCCTGCAGGCCAGAAGAGGGCACCAGATCTCATTACAGATGGTTGTGAGCCACCAGGTGGTTGCTGGGCATTGATCTCAGGACCTCTGCAAGAGCAGGCAGTGCTCTTAACTTCTGAGCCATCTCTTCAACCCTCATAAAAATTATTTTCTTTGCTACTTAACATCTGAAATTTTGATACTGTTATTGTAATGTCTGGTTTTGTGTCAACTTGACACAAGCTAGAGTCATCAGGGGAAGGAGTCTCAGTTGAGGAGATACCTCCATGAGATCCAGCTGTAAGCATTTTCTCAATTAGTGATCAATGGGGAGGGCCTAATGGTGAATGGTGCCATCCCTGGGCTGGTGGTCCTGGGTTCTATAAGAAAGCAGGCTGAGCAAGCCATGAGAAGCAAGTCAGTAAGCAGCACCCTTCCATGACCTCTGCATCAGCTCCTGCCTCCAGGATCCTTCCCTGTTTGAGTTCCTGTCCTGACTTCCTTCAGTGATGAACAGCAATGTGGAAGTGTAAGCTGAAATAAACCCTTTCCTCCCCAACTTGCTTTTCGGTCATGGTGTTTAGTCGCAGCAACAGAAACCCTAAGACACTTATGAATAATAATGTAAATTGCCGATATAAAGGATATCTGATATTCGACCCCTGTGAAAGGGTCATTTGACAACCCCTAAAAGGCCGTGACCCACAGGTTGAGAACCATTGTTCTAGCATGTTCATGACTTCATTTCAGAAGTTTTTTTTTAGTTATGTGTGTCTCTGTTCTTTGATGCTTCTTGAAGCCATTTATAACACATCTCAGAGGTTCCCTCAGTAGATAATGAGTCAGATAGAATAAAATCTTGTTCATATGCTGGTTTCAGATCCTTATGTGCCATGATTATATCATCCTTGTTTTTTCTTTACTTTCTTTGAGAGTATACTATAATCGTATTTTCCTCCTCCAAACCATCCCATATCACCCTTGCTTTTTCAAGTCCATTGCTTCTTTTTCCATTGTTACTGCTTGTATAATGTATATGAATACACATCACTAAATGTAATCTGCCCCATCAGCATAATTCTACCTTACCTGTCTGTATATTTTTAGTGCTGATCATTGGGTACTAGATAACCAATTGGTATATTCTTCTCTGGGGAAGCCATGCCTCCATTACCAGCCTTCCTCAGTTGCCTGTAGTTCTTTAGCTAGGGCTGAGGCCTCATGGGCTTTTCCCCGTCCACTTTGGTGTGTCTATTGGTGCCATCTTTGTTTAGCTCATGTTTGGGCCGTCATGTTGGGGAGACTTGACGGGTATAGATAGCGTCAATGTTACTAGGAAACGATTTCACAGCAAACTCCCTGGTGTCTGGCTCTTACAGTCTCTCTGCCTCCAATTCTGTAAGGTTCCCTGAGCCTCAGGCGTAGGATATTTCTGTAGATTTATCTATCCCTTGGGACTCGACTCCACAGCTCTGCATTTTGATTGATTATGGTTTTTTATAGTGGTCTCCATCTATTGCAAAGAGAAGTTTCCTTGATGAGGGGTTTGGACTACACTTATCTGCCATGGTTTGAATAAGAATGGCCTCCATAGGCTCATATATTTGAATGCACAGGGAGTGGCACTATTTGAAAGGATTAGGAGGTGTGGCCTTGTTGGAGGAAGTGTGTCACCAGGGGTGGGCTTTGAGGTTTCAGAAGCTCAAGCCAGGCTTAGAGGCTCTCTCTCTGTCTCTCTCTCTTTTCCTGCTGCCTGCCAATCTGCATGGAGAATTCTCAGCTACCTCTCCAGCACCACTATGCTGCCTGCCATGATGAAAATGGGCTAAACCTCTGAAACTATAAGCCAGCCCCAATAAATGCTTTCTTCTATAAGAGTTGTAGTGGTCATGGTGTCTCTTCATAGCAAGAGAACACTGAGTAAGACAGAGACAAATACTTAGATTGTCATTAGGGATTATTTTGGTTCAGTAAAGCAGTGGTTATATATAGGTTCTCCTCCAATATCCATGACTTCACCAGCACTAAATATTTAGCTAGGATTCCAGTACCAGGCATGGTTTCCCTCTTATTGAACAGATGTTAAGTCCAATTAGAGAGCGAGAGCGGTTGGTATGCATGTCTCTACTGCACCCTTAGGGCCACTGTCCCATGCTGCTTGCTCATCTCATTCCTAGGCATCATAGCTGGGTAGAACTGCTGGTTACATCCCTCCTTTGGAAGCTAGCAGGATATCCCCTAGTACCATGAAAGTCAGTCCTCGGGGAGGAGGCATTCAGTTCAGTTCCATATCTTTATGTGTCCTGATTATGTCATCTTTAAAACAAAAAAAAAAAATCATTCTTGGGACTAGAGAGATGACCCAGCATTTAAGAATCCATACTGTTCTTTCAGAGTACCTGAATTCAGTTCCCGAGCCCCCATGTCCAGAGGCTCATAACTGCCTGTAACTTCAGCTGCTGGGGATCCAGCATTCTTTCTGGCCCCTGCAGGCATTGCACTTATATGCTCAAATATGCACACACACACACACACACACACACACACACACAAATAACAAAATAAGTCACTTTTTGACTAGGCTATTATAGTGTAACCCAAAAGACTTGGTTGATATTCATTTTCTAGGCTATACCAAGATGTCACGTCGAGGGACTCCATAATAGTGAGGTTATGTGCATATATCTGACAGAGAGTCAATTGTTTAAGGTTATTGAAATTGTTTTCACAACTTAAAAAAAAAAAAAAAAAAAAAAAAAGCCCCAGGCCTTGCAGAAGATAAAAGTCCACAGCACAGTAAGAACCATTTGAAATACATCTTTAATTTTATAAAAATCAATAGGTAATCTACAAAGTACTTTGTTACATGATTATTAAAGTTCAGTTTGTTGTGTATTTGTAATGACAGGTCACAAAAGTCATATTTTGAGTAAAAAATAACAGTCATTGTTAAAGAAAACCATCCAAGTAAGTTTGTAAAGAAAGGGCTAGACCATAAACACAGCTCCGAATGAAGGTTCTGTAGTTCTCTGACATCCACACCAGACCTAAAGGCGGGCTGGAGAGCACAGCATTCATCTTTGGTAATTGATTAACAGTTGCCACCTACATAGGAAGTGTTCCTGAGCTCAGACCTGCACAACTGATCATGTCATGATCACCTCATGAATTTATTAGCACAGTTACTGTGGCCCCTGCTGGCTAGATGAACAGACCAGGCCAGTGAAGGCAGAAGGACCAGTTATATAACCTGAAGGTGTCCTTGACATTGGCCACAGACTCCAAAGTGCTCAACCTCGTAGAAAAGTTAAATTAAAAAAAATTTTTTTAAAGTGTTTCTTCTTGAATTCCCTCCCAGCCTCCTTTAGAAGCAAGGGCTTTGGAAGATCACTGTTGGCCTCCTGGAAGAGATTTTACTTCTTACACCATCTAAATGCCCTGGTAAATTTTCACACAGAACTCAGGAGTCACATTTGACCTCCAGCCATTTCTAAGGTCAGAAGAACTATATTTAAAAAAAGCCTCTCATCCCTAATGTGAACTTAACACTAAGTAATGGATATCTAAGGTCCTTGATAGATGTGCAAATTAACAACTGTGCCGCTGCACCCGCTGTTAATGCTATCAACATTGCTCCAGAAACTCAGTTAGGGCTTCTGGCAGTCTTCTGTTCCTGAAGCCTGAGATGGTCCTGAGGTCTGGGTGGCTTGTGACTTAAAGACCCCAGCTGTGTGACCCACACACACTAGCCAGCCTTCAAGGTGGGAAGAGAAATGCCTTGGACCATTTGTTGGATTTCTTTTGTGATATGAATATGCATTAAGTTCATTTGCATCCACTGGGAGTTCTTTATGGGCAAGAGACCATAAAAACACCTCAGAGAAAAAGGTGAGATTAACCCACCTCTTTTCCAGCATCACTACTTGCTGGTCTCCATATTTGTCCAGAACAGACGGAAGGGAAAGTGGGCCTACTCCAGAAGACAAGGAACGATGGTGTGATTGCTATAGAACACGTGCTCGTGACCACCAGCCATGAGCCTCGAGCAAACATTGTGAGTGACGAATCCCACGGAGTTAAAATACAGCGCTATAATCCGTTTCTACATTGACTGTTATTTGCTGTGCCTCCACAGTAAAAGAAGAACAATAAAATCTGATTGATACAAGCCACCATGAATGTTTGTTTTAATCTATCTGAATAGATGAAAATGAACGTAACACAAGATAAATGCATGAAATAACTTCTGTAGGCCAACAAGGAAATGTGGTTTAGAACAGCTGCACATCACTTTTTGACTCAAAACAAACCTAGAGAGTGAGGAAGAAAGCCTCCAGTCTCGGATAAGGCTTTACATGGATCGAGTGCATGTTAACACTCTGTTTTTCAGACAAAAAAAAATTCCTCAGAACATTGATTTTTTTAAGTTTTAGGGTTCTGACTTGTCATGGTAAGTACTAAAGGAAATGCCAGACAGAGTTCTAGCTGCTAATACCATTGCCGTCTCCCTAGACACATTCCTCCCACTCAGAAGAGTCAACCATCACCTTGTAGAAATACAGCTAGAACCATACAGTGTCTTTGACTTGGCATATCTTCTGAAGAAACACTCTCATACTTTTGGTTGTGAGCCTAGCCTTGAATGGCTGGGCCATCTCTCCAGTCCAAGAAACAGTCTCAATGAAGCAGAATTTGAATGAACCGGAAGAGTGGCAGTACCAGCGCACAGAATCAGGCCACGGCTGAGCCTTCCGGCAAGAGAGTCCAGGGCTGAGCCTTCTAACAAGAGAGTCCAGGGCTTAGCTTCTAACAAGAGAGTCCAGGGCTTAGCTTCTAACAAGAGAGTCCAGGGCTTAGCTTCTAACAAGAGAGTCCAGGGCTGAGCCTTCTAACAGAGAGTCCAGGGCTGAGCCTTCTAACAAGAGAGTCCAGGGCTGAGCCTTCTAACAAGAGAGTCCAGGGCTGAGCCTTCTAACAAGAGAGTCCAGGGCTGAGCCTTCTAACAAGAGAGTCCAGGGCTGAGCCTTCTGACAAGAGAGTCCAGGGCTAAGCCTTCTAACAAGAGAGTCCAGGGCTTAGCTTCTAACAAGAGAGTCCAGGGCTGAGCCTTCTAACAAGAGAGTCCAGGGCTTAGCTTCTAACAAGAGAGTCCAGGGCTTAGCTTCTAACAAGAGAGTCCAGGGCTTAGCTTCTAACAAGAGAGTCCAGGGCTGAGCCTTCTAACAGAGAGTCCAGGGCTGAGCCTTCTAACAAGAGAGTCCAGGGCTGAGCCTTCTAACAAGAGAGTCCAGGGCTGAGCCTTCTAACAAGAGAGTCCAGGGCTGAGCCTTCTAACAAGAGAGTCCAGGGCTGAGCCTTCTGACAAGAGAGTCCAGGGCTGAGCCTTCTAACAAGAGAGTCCAGGGCTTAGCTTCTAACAAGAGAGTTGGGTTGATTTCAGGAAACACTGTTGCTAAACACAGTCCTAGCATTGCTATTTTTGGAAAACCATATTCATGAACTTTAAAAGTTCATCTTTAATGTAAATAAATATTTTAATTTATGTCCAGTGACTCTGATCTCATTTTGAAAGGAATCCCGCCACCCCCGCCCCCAATCAAAAGGCACCATATTGTAGGGACTCATTCCAAAATATGTATATCAATGGAAATAATTTCTTTGGATCATAAATCCCACATGACACTTTGAAAATGACTCCACAGCAAGGGTAACAAATGCTGCCGAGGATGACTCCCCAATATTGTCACAAGACAGGAGCATAAATAACTCAAAATCACAGGTACATCCAAATCTCCGTTTCGACCCATGCCTTCCTCATCCTTCCTCACCTAACTGCATCTCAGGGCTGAGCACGTACTTGGGGTCCTGTCTCCTTCGGTTGCCTTTCTTGGTGGTCCACATGCCAACAGTCCCAGCTGGCGATGAAACACCATGACCAAGCTGGAGAGGAAGGGGTCCGTTTGGCTTACACTTCCACATCACTGTTCATCATGGAAGGAAGTCAGGACAGGAACGCAAACAGAGCAGGAACTTGGAGGCAGGAGCTGATGCAGAGGCCATGGAGGAGTGCTGCTTACTGGCTTGCTTATGTTTTCAGAGGGTTAGTACATTATCATCTTGGCAGGAGCATGGTAGGAGCTTGAGGGTACTCGTGATGCTGGAGCAGTAGCTGAGAACTACATCCTTATCCATAGGCAGAGAGAGAGACTGGACCTGGCATGGCTTTTGAAACATCAAAGCCCACCACACAGTGAAACACTTCCTCCAACAAGGCCACACCTACTCCAATCAGGCCACACCTCCTAGTCCTTGTAATCCTTTCAAACAGTTCTGCTGCCCGTGACTAAGCATTCAGACATGTGAGCCTATGGGGGCCAGTCTCATGCAAACCACCAAGCAAGAAGAGATGGGGAATCACACAACCCAGATTACAAACAAAGTCACTGGGTAATCCAAACCCAAATAGTCTTCAGGCAAACTGGCCAGCAGGTCTCACCTCAGTTAACAGCACCTCTGCCTTTCAACAAGACGTGACCGGCACAAGTCACGGACACATTCCCACTCATATTCCCCAGAGCAAAAGTTTATCAGAGGAGTGACATGCGGACGGCCTGCTTTGCAGCATACATTTCTCCAGACTCACTGCTGGATCTCAGAACTCAGTCCCACCATACTGTACCAGAACTTCCTGCCCCAGCTGCGGGTTGACCTGAGGGGCATCATCATCTACTGAGTCACACAGCCACCGGCTTTATCTGGGTCTTCTCCATCTATCCGGATCCACTTCTTTTCGATTTCAACCTGTTAGAGGAAACAGCACTGGCGGTGTTAGAGACAAGACAGGCAGTAGCTCTTGGCACTGTCTACACCTGATGGTTCACTAACCGCCTCACCCTGTGGACACAGACGCAGCCCGTCCACGGATCCACTGCAGCTCAGTGGTGAGGCACTCTTGTTTTGTGGGAACCAAGCCCCCAAATCCTTCCTTCTAGAATCAAAGCTGAAGCTCTCTGAAATCATAGCTTTTGTTGCCATTTTTATTTTCAATCTGCCATGCTCTGGGAAACTGCCATAGGAACGGTCCTACAGAGAGACATTCAGCGGTCCTTAGGGGACTGAATTTCCCCGTCACTGGAACAGGCTGACCCAATTTCTTCTGGAGTACAGTTCCTGGCTGCTGGAGCTTGGGGGGCAGCTTTGGGGAAGAAGGGAGGGCACAGCGTACCAGCTGCCCCTCACTAACTTTATCAGTAGGGAAAGAAATCAGTGCATCCACACATCCAGATGTCAGTGGTGGCCACTAAGTTATCATGACTTACCACTGAGCTTTTCCCTTGTCGAATATCATTGGAAAGAGAAGAGAGAAAGGGAGAAAGACATACAGGCAGACTTACTGACTGACTGACTGACTGACTGATTCTTAAGGGGCAAATTGAGCATTTCCTGCCAGGCCCCACCTGGGATCTAGAAACCGTCACTTGAACCAAGGCTCTTGGGTACCTGGATGTTGTAGCGAGCCCGCTGAGACATGTGTTTCTGAGGCTGCACGTCGCTCTCTACTCCCAGAGACCTCACCTCTGTCCCCGAGGCAGAGGTTTCAGGCACTGAAAACTGAACAGTAGCAAATGGATACCAATCCGAGGGAATCTCCTGGTCTGATCCAAGTTCAAGTTTGTATGACAGACAATGAGGCTGATCGGGACCTAGAAGAAGCCAAAGCAAAGAGTCAGAATGATCCAATGGCAGAAGAAT
This sequence comes from Onychomys torridus, assembly GCF_903995425.1. Classification (NCBI taxonomy): domain Eukaryota; kingdom Metazoa; phylum Chordata; class Mammalia; order Rodentia; family Cricetidae; genus Onychomys; species Onychomys torridus. The sequence continues at coordinate 15,423,110 of NC_050463.1, forward strand.
GGTCTACACCACGTGCTTCTCGCTGTAGAGATAATCCCATCCGTCAACATCAACTGTGTGTCAAGTGGAAGAACCTAGAGTCACGCTTGAGCATTAGATCTCTTCTCCACCAGATCAACTCTTAAAAATGGCTTTTAGAGCCGGGCAGCATGGCGCACGCCTGTAATCCCAGCACTCAGGAGGCAGAGCCAGGCAGATCTCTGTGAGTTCGAGGCCAGCCTGGGCTACAGAGTGAGATCCAGGAAAGGCACCAAAACTACACAGAGAAACCCTGTCTCGGAAAAACAAAAACAACAACAACAACAAAAACCAACCAAACAAAAAAGGCTTTTAGTCACAAGTGTTACAAAGGTTCTCTAATCAAAAGATAAGAGCAATATTTATATTAAACGGAATTATTTGACCGCAATGTGATTCAGCCCTCTAGAAACCTTTCTCCAGAGTATATTGAATAAGCTCCAATCATTCCCATCATTGTTTTAAACCAGTGTTTATTTTTAGATAACGCAAAGATAGACTTCAAATCAGGTCCTACAGTTTCGAAAGCCTGACTTTTAAAAGTTAGAGTTGAAGTTTTGATACAGTACATTTTTGTTTCAGTGGAATGGATTTTTTCCCACTACTGAAATGCCCACTCATTGTCCTGAAAAGCTCTTACTAGAACAGATTACAGTAGAGAGATGGGCATACCAGTGTTCTCGGTGATGTGAATTGTCATGGCAAGGTACCCTAGGCTGTGCCAGGCCCTGCGCAGGACCCAGGGGTCCCAGGTCTACTCAGAGCTTAGGTGGGAATTACACAGTGTGAGGGAGAGGGGAGGAAGTTCTGATGGATTAGTATTTCAGAGCCGGGCACACACCTGCAATGCCAGCGCTTAAGAGGCGGTGGTGGGAGGAGTGGGGTGCAAAGTCAGGCTAGACTACATCTGAGTTTGAGGCCAAAAACAAAAACAGTAAAGTGTGTGTGTCTCTGCAGTCCCGTGGTCCTGTCACATTGTTTATGGCATCTAACTGTGTCCCGTTTAATCTATCTGTAAATAAATGTAACTTTTAAAAACTACAGTAATTTCAAAAGCCAGATTAAATTCCTGTGCCACTGAATCAGCTCAAGAAAAAAAAAACATTTTCATCAGAGTATAGCCCTAGGCACAAAAACATGAGCTTAAAAGATGTTGCTTAAATTTACTTTAAAAGATAAGTTGCCTTTCATTCCTTGCAACCTGCTTCTTGTAGAGAGACTGATCGAATTCTGAAGCTGTAAAAGCCCTGGAGAAGTCACCCATCAATCAGCCAGCCAATGCTCACTCCACAGCACTAACACAGAGGATGGGACCACAGTGGCCTCTGAGGGTCCATAAGCTGCCCATGTCACTGCAGGCAAGACGACACACACACACACACACACACAGAGAGAGAGAGAGAGAGAGAGAGAGAGAGAGAGAGAGAGAGAGAGAGAGAGAGAGAGAGAGAGAGAGAGAGAGACATTAGGCAGCATCCAGGATGTAGTAGCTCAAACTCAGCCACGGCCTTTCCCTTCTATGACTGTGACAAAGCATGAACCGGCTTCGTTTATTTAAGATCTCTCTGACCCTAGGCAAGCTACCTAACTCTTTGAGCCTCAGTTTCCCCAACAAGGGTCTTACGAGATTGTTGTGAGACTAGTCAACCAGCAGAAGTACCAGCTGAACTTAATACTTTGCCAAGTGCTGTTTGATTTTAAAGCCAATGTATCCCGTTACTATACTTTGCCAGGCAGAGAACTATGTATTCTACATATTTAGACTTGAAAATGATACTGGAGATTATTCAATTTGATGTTTGTATTGTACAAGAAAAGTTTCTTAGGGAAGTCTCCCAGTGAAAATGGGTGTGGGAAATACATCTGATTTAAAGATGTAATACTTTTTAAATGATGGAACTGGCACTTCGGTCTTTTTTCCTTAAAAGCTGGTGGTAAGAGTATTTGTCTCCCAAGTTTCCTGGTGTCTTTTGGCCACTCTGCAGTGTTCGTTCACTAACACACTCTTATTCAGACTTCCAGCTGAAGAGAGACCAGGTTCCAGAAAGACAGAGAAAAGCCTGTTATCTCGGGACCGACCACGAGGGGGCACTGGCGGGCCTTAGTAATTATTCTTTCAGCTCGGGACCCGGAGAGCGAACCACAGAGGCTTTCTAGATCCGGATGATAGCCATCTCTCCTGACACAACGTACTCCACATCTGAAGCTGAACTGCTAAGAAGAGCTGAAGAAAATGGACGTAGAAGGACCAAATCGCGAGGGATCGACCCGAGATACTGGTGACAAAGAGCAAATCAGAAATGAACGGGGGGCGAGGGGCGGGGGCGAGCGAAGGGGAAAGCTGCAGTTGCTGGTGAGTCTCGCTCCCGCATCCCCCCATCTAAATCCGCCTATCATTGTCTCCAGCGTCTTCCTCCCCCACTCCTTGCCCCCTGATGAACGATCTCTTTTGCTTCCAATCTGCGTTCACGCCAGCAGAACACTGGGGTATGGAGAAGAAATTGGGGCCAACTTGGGGAAATCTGAGTTGATGAATTCATTCATCTGTTTGGCATTCAGTCAAACCTTTCCTCTGCCTAGAGTCAGAACGTCGGCATCCCCATTTCACAGACCCCAAGAACCTCTCTTGTCCTTCAGGGAACATCAGCTCACCTTGGGCTTCTTCTCCATGCCGTGAACATCAAAGGAATCACTTTTACTAGAGAGAGCTCTAGAGGTATTTTGAACACAAGACTTTTAAATAATCACAATGTCAAGCTCCCTTCATGCATTTTACAGCAGTATCCCTGGGGAGGGTCAAGGCCCCCAGTATGATTGAATCACTCCCCAGGAGAACCTCATGTGTTCCTAGGGTGAGAACCACTTCCCTACAGGCCTGAGTGATGTAGGCAGGAAGAGCAGGTCCAGCCTATGATGTACCTGCTTCCTGGACTGGGTCCTTGCCCATGACTTTGCAGTAGAGTTTGAGTTACAGACAGGATTCAGCAGGTACCAGACACCAACTTGGGAGGCTGAGGAGCCCAAGTGCCCTGTGCAGAACGGGAGCCCCCAGCCTGTCATCCTACACAATACCTCACACTCTCCTTCACAGGTGCCACATTTCACTCAGCCTTGATGTGGCTCTGATCAGCCACAATATTTGCCCATGACATGGCCAAGATAGCTCAGGGCAAGGTTAGGTGGTGCTGATGTAGTCTGGTCATAATGGCCTGTGATGGTACCCGCTACTCAGCTCCCATGCGGTGGGCATGTCAGTGACTATCATAATCCACAGGGATCATGCACGGGGTTGTCTGATAACTAGGCTGCTGAAGCAGGTTAAACCTTCTCCGTGTCTTTATGTGGGAGGGAGGTGCAGTTTGGAGATTTTGTTTGTTTGTTTTGTTTTTCAAGACAGGGTTTCCCTGTGTAGCTTTGCGCCTTTCCTGGATCTCGCTCTGTAGACCAGGCTGGCCTCAAACTCACAGAGATCCACCTGCCTCTGCCTCCCGAGTGCTGGGATTAAAGGCATGTGCCACCACTGCCCAGCCAGTCTGGAGATCTTAATAACATGTTCTCAGAAATCAGTTTTGAAATCTATTTGTCCCTTTCTCAATCTCACATGGTAGACAAACTCAGAATCCTGCCTCTCATTTCTACAAAAACAGGAAAGCTGGCAGGTAGCTGCACATATGGGAACCTCCTGGACCCCGAGACCACACCTGAGGTCTGAGTGACACCCTGATTTCTGCTGTTTTCCGTTGGTGCTGGGGCAGCCTCTGGGACCAGACATAGTGTCTGTGTAGAGTGGAGGTAATGTCTGTACATTTCTAATGAAAATGATCCCGTCTATAGCATCGGACTTTGCAAGAATTCATCGTGTAGACTGATTGGATCGGCGAGAATGGATCTTGAGAGGAGGATTCAGCCCTTCACGCTTTCCTCCCACAAATTTGCATTGATTTCCGTCCAGCTCTGTGCTGAATGCTAGGGAGATGCAGACAGGCATGTGACCCCTGCTCACCAGAAATGGAACTGGAAGTGCCCAGCAGGAGAGACCAACCCAGAAGGAGCTACCCAGAGGCACCACAGTGAGGACTCGGTCCAGCCTGTTCACAAGTGAACAGCATCAACCACAGAATCCTGGAGGAGGAGGTGATGCTCCACCTGGGAGCCAGAGGAGGCTCTTCCTCTCTCCCTCCCTCCCTTCCTTCCTCCCTCCCTTCCTTCCTTTCTTCCTTCCTTCCTTCCTCCCTCTTTCCCTCCCTCCCTTCCTTCCCTTCCTTCCTTCCTTCCTTCCTTCCTTCCTTCCTTCCTTCTTTCCTCCCTTCCTTCCTTTCCCTCCTTCCTCCATTCCTATAAACATTTCCTTGGAATCACCACAGAAAATCTCTTAACTAGATTGCCATTTCTTTTGATACTAAAGAGGCAGGAAGTTAAACTCACTGGGTAGCCCTAACACAAGAGAAAACAAATAAACCAGCTGTTTGGCTAAATGTCCCGCCTCCCACCTAGCTGTGTTGGCTCGCCCTCAGTTTCTCAAGCTACTGTCCACCTCTGCCTGCTTTGGGCCCATGGATGTGGTGAAAACGCTGAGCAGTTTCCTACGAAAATCAACCTAGGCGTCAGATATTTACTTGAGTTTTTGTCTGGAAGTCGATCTATCTTCCACACCACAGCCCGGTAGGCGCTCTCGTATTTTGCTGACCCCACAGTGACCTGAATGACAGGTTCGGATTCAGGTTCCTGTAAACTCCCCAGACAGGCCCGACGGTTCATTTTGGCTTTCAGAGACTTCTGCCTCTGAAGGTTCCTGGTCCAGAGGGCCTTGATCCATTGGGCTGGGACAGGAAAGTGAATCATGATATTGTCACAGCACCTTGAGGAACTGGCAGGGGGCGACTTCTGAGCCCCCAGGGTCATGTTGACAAAGGCCTGAAGTTCCACATATGCCCCCTGGACAGCCACTATGGACTTCACAGAAAAGGGAAGCTCATCCCCTTCATACGAGGTTTTGAAACGCATCAGCTCAAACCGGCAAGCATCCAGAGGTGAGAACTTAATGATTCTAGACTGTTCAAATTCCTCAGCTTTCACACATGTGTGGAAATGGTAGTCAAGAATATCAATCCCCCTTTTTTCTGGTTCTTTCTCAAAATAGCATTCATCTCGGTTCTGGAGTTCAAGGTCATTCAAGGTTAAAAAACATTCCGCCGTCCCATTCACAAAGCAGAGGCAGCAGATCTGGGTTATCACAGCACTTTCAACCAATTTCCCGTCTTCTTTGGTCACTTTACCCCAAAAGTTGTCCACGATGTCCAGGTAAATGTCTTGTTCCTCATAGTTCTTCCTTGGTTTTGCGACAGCGGGCAGCTTTATCAGCTCCTCCTCCACAGCGGTCAGGAACTGCAGGAAGTCACCGTGTTCCGTGGACCCCAACTTCAGCATCTGTTCTACGTCAGGCTCGTGAAGCACCTCTGTCTTGGAATGGTATTTCCTCTTCTCTGTGTAAGACACGTGCTCCACCTTCACAGTGTGGATTTTCCCCGCCATGCTGAAGTTCTCAAGTTTGGGTTCAGAAAGTCTGCAATGTGGATCGAGCTGGAACTCTTTGAACGGTTTTTCCAGCCCCTTCTCATAATACATCTGCAGAATCCCTCCTGGAAGAACCTTCAGGAAAATGGGGCCCCACTGCCTGGAAGACATCATGTTCTTCTTCTCCGGAATCCTCAGCATGAAGGACCATCCAGCTTTGGGCTGAGTCCGGAAGAGCGAGTGGGGGACAAAAGAAGAGGCGGTGTCTCCAGCATATGGACTCTGCATAGGTGCATTTCCAAGCGGCTCTTGGGTCTCAGCCGACTGCAGGTGTTCAAGCCTCTCACAGATGTAGCTAAGTGAGCCCTGGTTTAGGCTTTTTTGATCAATGGGTACTTCCTTGTCCCTCGATGAGAACGGCTTTCTGCTTGCTGGGGAGTCAAAGGAGAACTGGGAACTGCTACTTTCATCTTTCCAAAATGGGTTGGAGAAAGAACAGTCCTCTCGAAAATACTCGAACTGCAGAGCCTCACTCCGGGCCCGCTGAGGGGTGGCGTCATCTTCAAGACCAGCTTTGGGAGTTAGTTGGGTGCATGAGTGGTCACTGGGTAATGACGCATGGGGTAAGCAGGTTGGCTTAGTAAGCGATAACGGAGGACCTGCCGTTGAGGGGGGACTGCTTGAAGAACATTCTGGAATAGGATAAAGCACATGAGTCCCTGCTTTGGGGATGCCGGGGAACCCAGGGAAGTCTTTGGTGGGTGTAGAAAGAGGAGAGTTGCTTGGAGGTCCTGGACTGAAGTAAAAGTCCACCATGGGAGAGGATAGCGGGGTGCTGCTGGTGGAGGAGGAAGCGCTAGGAAGGTCCCTGAGGCCGGGCAGGTTCAGCTTCAGTCCATTTGGTCTGCAAACACCTTGGGTCTCCAGAGGGAAATCCTTCGCCTTCTGAGAAGACTGAAAAGCAGGGTCATCATCGAAGGTGACCCAGCTGCCTGGGTTTGTAGAACACATCTTCAGAGTGGGCTTGTGGTCCAGTTAAATAGTCAGGGACATTGTCTCTATAAAGGAGGAAGACAAAATAAAACAAAATGAAGGTTAAAAAACCAAGATACTAGAGTTCTCTCATTTTGACAAAGACCTGGGTGTGGAAAGCACACATGTTTACCATGTGGGTTACAAGTGGTCATTCTTGGCGCCCAATGAAGAAAACACTAAGACCTAACTGCACGGCCCATAGGTTTGCTTTAGGTAAGAACACACATCAGCTGAAAATGACGGAAAGGAGGTGGACATCTAAGTAGCATGGGGAGGGCAGAGTGTGGGTCTGACTGTCCCCAGGGCACATGCATTGGAGACACTGTCCTCAGCCCTTGGTACAACTGAGACTTTAGGAAGGAGAGCCTAATGGAAGAAAGTTGGGTCAGTAGAGGGTGGACCCCTAAAGGGGAAGGTGGGAACCCCACCTCCTCCCCTTTTTCTCTGACCCTGTGAGGTGGAGGTGGATAGGCTACCTCCTTTCCAGCTCCCATTATGATGTACCCAAGGGTCATGGACCAATTGGCCTCAGACTAAAACCTTACAACCATGAACCAAAATAGGTCTTTCCTCTCTTTCTTTTTTTTTTTTTTTGTTTTTGTTTTTGTTTTTTCGAGACAGGTTTTCTCTGTGTAGCTTTGCGCCTTTCCTGGAACTCACTTGGTAGACCAGGCTAGCCTCAAACTCTCAGAGATCCACCTGGCTCTGCCTCCCGAGTGCTGGGATTAAAGGCATGCGTCACCACTGCCCGGCTAGGAGTCACACTTCTATCAGACAAAACAAACTTCTAGTCAAAAAGTTACAATGCCAGGCATGGTAGCTCACACCTGTACTCCCAGGATGTGGGAAGCTGAGGCAGGAGGAACCTAATTAATTCAGCCTGGGCTACATAGTGAGTTCAGCTTGTACTTTTATTTAGTTCAGCTACAGGGCAAGCCTCAGTCTCATAAAACAAAGACACACAGGGGCTGGAGAGATAGATGGCTCAGCAGTTAAGAGCACTGGCTGTTTTTACAGAAGACCCAAGTTTGTTTCCCACATCCACATGGCCACTCACAAGCATCTATGACTCCAGTTCCAGGGCATCTGACCAATTCCCTTTTCTGACCTCCATGGGCACCAGGTATGCATGTGGTGCACATACATGCAAGTAGGCAAAATCCTCACACACCTAAAATAAAAATATAAAATATTTTAAAAACAAACAGCCCGGTGGTAGTGGCATATGCCTTTAATCTCAGCACTCGGAAGGCAGAGACAGGTGGATCTCTGTGAGTATGAGGCCAGTCTGGCTTACAGAGTGAGTTCCAGGACAGCCAGGGCTACACAGAGGAACCCTGTCTTGGAAAAACAATAATAATAATAACAACAACAAGAACTTGCAGACACAAAAGGCGCACTGTATACCAATAAAAGGGTTAGTGCACAAGGAATATAAAACAATTGTAAATGTGTTGGAACCTGGTACCAGAATGCCAAGAGACAGAAAAGCAAATGGCGGCAGATGTGAAGGAGGGACGAGATAGCTAGATATAACATGAAGACATTCGGTATCCCACTTTTTATAATAGAGGTAGTATCCAGACGGATGGGTTTTTTTTTTTTTCTTATTTTACTAAGAAGGTTTGACCATTCCCTGTCATCAAATGGGCCTGCTGGACACATACACAGCACTCCAGCACAGACTAGAATGGACATACACCTTCTCAAGCAGAACCTTCTCCTCCACACCGAACACATGCCGGAGTGGGTCATGACAAGCCACAAAACAAACCTTAAATTTAGGAAGACTGAAGAATGTATTTTTGCCTACTACAAGGCGGGAAAGCCCTAGAAATCAACAGCAAAAGGAAAGCTGGAAGATTCGCCAATATATATGAAAATTGACAAACAACCTAAACAACAGATAAAGACATTGTGTAGTGCTTTCTTTTCCAAAAGAAAGCAGGGGGTAGGAGGAGGTGAATTAGAAAATACTAAAATCTATACCAGGGTAGATTGTTGAACCTACTTCTAAGGAGCAACTTGCTTAAAATGTTTTACATTGGTATACATTTTAGTTTATTGATACAAATTTAAAGTTAATTTTGTTATACTGTATACATATTTCTACTCTTATTTAAAATATTTATATAACTCGTTTAAATTGTGATGTATAGTTTAGAAATGCAGATTAATAATTAGTCTTCTATGATAGTCAAACTTATAGTCATGTTAAGTCTTCTAGGTATGCATATCATTCAGTTAGGTAGGTAATTTTCGAATACTTCAAAGACCTGCAGAATATGGCATTTAAAATGTTTTAAAAATTTAGACTTTCTGGACAGTCAGACATCTTTCAAAGAGAAAGATGAGCATCGAAGACACTCCATATGGAATTTATCTTCTTCTTGGCAAAAATAGCCATTTGAGCAAGAAGCTGTTCTTGCCTGGACTGCTTGACAAAATGTTGTATCGACTGGACATGCAGGACCCATAGGAAGATGTCCACTGAACTTTGTAAGACAAATGGTACTTTAGGTTCCTGCTTCTCAGAAGAAACTGGCAGACCTTCTACAGGACACAGAGAGAAGTGACTGAGAAACTCTAGCCCTGTAGGCTGAAGAATGGATGCTCCAACATTGCAGAAGACCTTTGGGTGACTGTCCAGGCAGCTGTCCAGACTGTCTCTGTCATTCTAGGTTTTTGGAAGTTGCTTACAATGCTCTTCTTAGATGATATTCTATCCTTCTGAGGTCTTTGATGTAGTTGAAGACTAGACAGTTATAATTATGGTTTCTCTTGGTTATGAGAAGAGAAAGGATAAATCTAAAACTTTAGACTCACAAATATAGGATAGATAAAATATTTTCTTTAATTTTTGCCAAATAAAAATAGACTAAATATTATAACTCTTGCTTGATAACTGTTTTGTTATATATAATTTTACTATGTTAAAGTTAAAATTTTCCTTTTAAATAGAATGAAAAGGGGAAATGATGGGTGATGGTGCTCTGCATGCTGTGGATGTGCTGTTCCCATTGGCTGATAAATAAAATGCTTATTGGCCAGTAGCCAGGCAGGAAGTATAGGTGGGATAAACAGACAAGGAGAATTCTGGGAAGAGGAAGGCTGAGTCAGGAGTCACCAACCAGGCACAGAGGAAGCAAGATGACATAGCAGAACTGAGAAAAGGTACCAAGCCATGTGGCTAAACATAAATAAGAATTATGGGTTAATTTAAGTGTAAGAGCTAGTCAGTAATAAGCCTGGGCTAATGGCCAATCAGCATTTTATTTATCAAGCAATGGGAACAACACATTCACAGCATGCAGAGCACCATCACCCATCAAGCACAAATTTCTAAAATTCACAGTCCATGCTAACAAGGAAGTCTACAGCACTCAACGCCTCCATTAAATAATAATAATAATAATAATAATAATAATAATAGTAATAGTAATAACAATGGTGGAGTCAAAGAAATTACACATCTTTACGCTTGAAGAAGGTAGCTAACAGATGGGCTAAGATAAGGTTAGCAGAGGAGAAATACCAGAGCAGAGGTGAGTAAGATGGAGAAAAGAAGAGGGGATAAAGAAGGGTGAGACTCGAGTCAGTTTTGTTGAAAACTGATAGATCTTTGGCTAATTTAGTGGGAAAAGGGGAGAAGATTCCAAATTAGAAACAAAAGACATTGCAACGAAACTCACAAAAACAAAAAGGCTTATAAGAGACTATGAGCAGACCAGCAAGTGGGCAAGCTTGAGGAAGACAGTTAAAATTCCTAGAAATATGCAACCTGCCAATGCAGAACCAAAAAAACAGAACATCTGGGCCCAGTGGTTAAGAGCACCAGCTGCTCTTACACAGGACTGGGTTTAATTCCCAGCACCTAGTTCACAGCCATCAGGAACTCCAATCCCAGAGGATCCAATGAATGACCTTCTGACTTCCACAGGTACAGGAGGGGAAAAAAACAAACAAACACAAAAACAGTAAATCTTTTTAAAAGATAAAGAAAGAAAGAAAGAAAGGAAGGAAGGAAGAAAGAAAGAAAGGAAGGAAGGAAGGAAGGAAGGAAGGAAGGAAGGAAGGAAAGAAAGAAAGAAAAAAAGAAAGAAAGAAAGAAAGAAAGAAAGAAAGAAAGAAAGAAAGAAAGAAAGAAATAGAAAATTTGAATAAACCTTTAACTAGTGAGAGAGACTGGTTTCATCATGGAAAACTTCCCAACAAGGAGAAGCCCAGGACCAAATGGCTTCCCTGCCAAAGTCTATAAAACACTCAAAGAAGAATTAATGTCCTTTGCAAAGCCTCCCAAAAACTGAAGAGGAGGGAATGCTTCCAAACCTGTTTTATGAGGCCAGCTTCATCCTGATAACAAGCCAGACAAGGACCCTTGAACACTGAATTCGTTATTTAAATACACACACACACACACACACACACACACACACACACACACACACACACACCAAGCCTCTAAGAATGAAGAAAATGTGCACAAGTGACTATTACTGGGTCTTAAAATCTAATTCTAACACCTGCCGCAACACAGCTGGACCTTGAGTGTTGCATCTGAGGTGAAAAGCCAGCAGCAGACATATACACTGAGGCCCCACTCACACAAGATACCTGACATCAGACTCAGCTCAGCATTGTGTGCTAGGCCCTGGGAAAGGGACAGATGGGGAGTCACTGTTCAGAGCATGGCATTTCAGTTGTAAAGGATGATTGAGGGAGGTCTGGGCTCGGCCAGTGCATATAGTTTTGTTGACAACTGATAAATCCTTATAGCTACTTCAGTGAACAATGGGAAAAGGGTAGGTTCAAATTTAGTAATAAAAGACATTGCAGCAAAAGTCACAAAAATAAAAAGGATGGTAACAGGCTGTGGGCAGACCAACCAGTGAGACAGATGTTCTGCACTATTCACTTAAAACTGTGTTACAAAGGATATATTTCATATGCCTCCCAGCACACACACACACACACACACACACACACACACACACACACACACACACACACGGGAGGGACTGTATGAGAACCGTAGACAGGAAGGTTGGGAATATGAATAACTGAGTCATCGTTGGAATGGTTACTATGTAGCCATTTAGTTAGTGGAGTGGAAAATGTGGGGGAAAGCTAAACATCCAGTGATTGGATAAGGCACAGCAGCCTCCCCCCAACATATGATGTTTACTATTCATGACTCATGGCTTATCAAACAACCTGTGCTGTGCAAACCAACATTCCTGTGTCAGCCTGAAGTCACCCCAGCAGTAAGGGGCAAAATCAGGACTCACTGAGATACAATTCAAGCACCATAAGGCCCCCTTCCAAAAAAAAAAAAAAAAGTGTTCACCTAAGTGACTTTTAGAGTAATAACGGTTATGTATCCATGGTCGCCAATTTCAGAACATTCCTCTGGCCCCCAAAATAAACCCTAGACCTGCTTCAGTCACTCCCCATTCTCCTGGGCCCTGGAAATCACTAACCTACCCTATCTCTGTGAATTTTCCTTCTCTGTGATCATTTCTTCTGAGCTATAAATTATTGAAATTATTCTAATGACACCAAAGGCCGTGAGTAAGCTGTAATGAACACATCCCTGAGATTGGTGAGTGTGCTGCCTGGTTTTGTGTGTCAAATGATACAAAGTAGAGACATCTGAGAGGAGAGGCATCCCCGCAATCCAGCGCTAAGGCTTTTCCTCATGTAGTGACCAATGCGGGAGGGCCCAGCCCATGGTGGGTGGTGCTATCCCTGGGCGACTGGTCCTGGGTTCTAGGAGAAGGTGGGCTGAGCAAGCAGCCATGAGAAGAAGTAATCCAGTGAGCAGCATCCCTCCATGACCTCTGCATCAGCTCCTGCCTCCAGGATCCTGCTCTGTTTGGGTTCCTGTCCTGACTTCCTTCAATGATGAACAGCAATGCTGAAGTGTAAGCCAAATAAACCCTTTCCTCCCCAGCTTGCTTTTGGTTCGTCCCAGCAATAGAAACCCTAACCCAGACAGTGAGGTCATCGAAATCCTGGTCACTGTTCTGCCGCGGGCTGGCTGTGTGCCCAGTCTCGCCAGATACCTTTGGGGATCTTTCCAACCCTAAAATTGGAAATTTACGATTCTATGGCAATTGATAGTCGATTGATTTTTTTTTTTTTTCAAAAGCAAAAATATTGTTCCCAACTCCTTCGGATCCAGGGCCTCAGTGCTGAGATAACCCAGTTCTGGAAATACGAATTCCGGGCCTTGGATTTATTTGGCAAGTGTTCTACCGCTGAGCTACATCCATTATTTTTAACCATCCTTCTAAAAGTGCCAGAAAGCAAAGCCCCAGGAGCCCCCCCACTGGACAGGAAAACTGAGAGCCTGCGGGCACGACGCTCTTGGGTAAGGAAGGCCTCTTTTCCCTCGGGGTCCCCTGCCGTGTGTAACCACTCAAGCTTGGCAAAGAGCCTACACAAAGAAGAAGAGGGAGCCTGGGGCCAGGCTGAAGACAGCGGCTGCGGTGACCCGGCCTCTGAGCATTCCTGGGGGCTCTAAGCCCACACCCTGGGGCACCTCCCTGTCGGGCTCCGCCCTGCAGACGCTACGATCAAAGCCCTGGCCCCTGGAAACCAGCAGAGCGGCTAGGAGGTTCAGGGGCCGAGACCCATCCCCACCCCACCCTCAGAGGGAATCCAGCCTTTCGGAGGGCGAGACGCCCTGCAAATATTGACTCCAGCCGAGTTTATTATGTTAGAAGAAAGGAGAGCGAGAGCGCAGCGTAGTCCTGCTGGGATCCACGCCTGCCTTTTGCCCCCTCGCGTTTCCCTGGGTAACTTGGGAAAAAGGGGGTGCCGTTTATTTTTCCGTGCAGTGCCCTTTGTGAGACAAAGAGACTGATTATCATACACACAAGGAAATCAGCCCCATTGCTTTGTAAATGCCCTTCCCTCTGCCCCCGACCCCCTTTAGCACACTTTATAAAATACCTACGATCTTGAACCCACACTCCGTGCAAAGGGCCCTCGATCCCCAAACCAGGGCTGGTCTCTGGCGCTCTGCAGACAGGAGCGCAGTGGGTGGCGGGTTTGTTTCCCTCGGTCCCCATCACCCCTCTGGCCGCCTCTCTTACCTCTGCCGCCCTCCCTCGGTATGACCTCATCCCTCTGTCCCACAGCCCCTCCAGTCATTTGGCGCAATGTTAACAACCAGGGCCAATTCTACCCAACGCTTTCCTCCCTCTAACCCCCCACCCCCTACCCTAGAGCCTGGCTCAGAACCCCTGGGCCTCTGACAGGGGTGGGAAGCACCGAGGATCTCGCCAGCTGGGAGCTGGGGCCAGGAGCGACCTAAACTCCTGCCCGCAGCTGCTTCAGAGCCCTGGAAGGCTGCAGCCTCCCTTTAACCTTTGTTGGGCTGGGGTGAGTTTGATTTGGACCAGGACACGCTTCTGCTCCCCACACTACCCCCGGGTGTCATCACTGACAGAGCCATGCATGGGCAACATTTCATTTAAACTTCATTTCGGTACTTCCTGGGGTCTACAATATAGTTGGTGCAGGGTCCAGGAACTCCAGTTCCTTTCTGTCTCTGCTACCCTCCTCAGAGACCCCCCCAAAAAAGGATTCCGCTGTCCGCTCAGGCTTCTTCCCTGCCAAGCAAGCCTTGCCTCCCTGCGGCCTCAGCCCTTGAGAAGTTTGTGTGCAGCCCATCTGGATGATGGCAAACTCCTAGAACACAGTTCCAGTCAGGCCCAGAAGTAGGGCAAGACACCAAGATTCTGTCTAGGGAACAGATAGATCATTTATTGTGGTGCAGATTTCTAGCGAACCGCTTTTGATATTTAAGATTCCTAAGGGAGATGTTTGCCTCGCTGTAAAACTGTGAGACACTCTTCACAGCAGCCTGTTTAAATGCAGCTTCAGGCTGACTGGACTTGAGCCCGAGTTAATGGGGCTGTATTTGACTATTCGAGTCAGCAAAAACAAGGCTACAGAGAACCATGGCTTAGGGCTCCCCTCAACATGTAAAGCAGGTGCATTCAGAAGCCGACTTAGATATGCCAAGAGTTTAACACCCTCCAAATTAAAGGATTCACACAATAATTGTCCCCACCCCACCCCCATTCTAAAAGGTGTGTGAGCATAGGTTACCGCAAAGTTAAAAAAAGACGCATTCCACTTTCTTCCAGTTAAGAAACCAAATGCTTGTGTTATTACAGAGATAACCACGAATTGTTTCAAGTAAATAAACAATAGTAAGACCCGACTGAGGAGACGTCTCACTGGGTAAAGTACTTACCGAGCAAGATTAAAGGCCGGGGTTTGAATCCACAAGGACCCACATAAAGCCAGGCATAGAAGTGGGGGGCAGGGCAGCTTCCCAGCATTCCTATGGTCAGGTGACAGGTAGGGAAAAATAACCCCTAGAAGCTCAATAGTCAGCTAGCCTGGCCTGGTGAATACAGAGGCAAACAACAAGAGAGACCCTGCCTCAAACAAAGTGGAAGGCAGAGGTTGTTGTCCAGTCTCCACACTCACAATGTGGCATGGGCACCTGCACTCACATGCACTGACACATACACATACACATACACATACACATACACATACACATACACATACACATATGAGCCACACAGAGATAAAAGCAGCAATGCCTTTCTACGCTACAATAACATTGTAGCAGTCCTGCAGTGAGAAAGTCTCCCCAGAAAGCATCCCGGGATAAAAATGCTCACGTCAGAGGAAAACACCATCTATTCTTTGTGAGTCAGAGTCAAGCTTCTTCAAGCAGGGATCACGTCTCCTGTGTATGGGCATTTTCTACTTTACCTACAAACTCTTGGCAAAAGCACAGAACTCGAGACACTGTTGACAAAATAACCTTTTGCTAAAGTGAATCTCTATGTAACTGTCCCCAGTTCAAAGAGTCGTTGGATTTTAGAGTCAGGAAGAAAGTGCAAGCGTTCCATTTGGTTAAGAAAACACTTGCCACGCAGGGCTTGTCTAAGAGCTGCGTGTGCATGTCTCTGTTAACACCCACGGCTTCAGAGGAGCTGGAGACGTTAAGCTACTTGCCAAAAGTCACCTAGCTAGCAAAAGGAAGAACCTGGCTGGGACCAGGTCTGTGATGCCAAAGTCACATACTCCCAAGATCGGGAGACCCGCTGGCAGGTGTCCCATCACCACCACAGCTCCCAGAAAACAGCTCCCAGCTGCGGCCATGCTTCCCTGGAGCCAGGACCTCTAAAACAGAAGGATAGGCTAGCGATGAGCCTGTTATAGGGACTGGCCGGCTAGAGGAAAGGCAAGCTCTGGGACAGATTTCCCCCAAGACTGCTCAAGAACAACATCCCAGCCACAGTCAGGCTCCCTTCTGAGACTGGCTTTAATTACAGCCTGCCAGGCTTCCTGTCCCTCCATCTTGGTGCACTAACTGATTGTCCAAATTCCGTCTGTCTTCTTACACCGTCCCCACTTCCCCGCCACACTGCCCTGGGCTGCCTGTATCCTGCTGCTCTTTGCTCTCAGCCCATCTGCCTTACCTTCCTTTTTCCTTGGCTTCTTCAAAGGAACATACAAAGTTCTACCATCTTCTGCAGATTGTTGAAATCCCAGTGTGGGGGGCGGGGACTTTGGCTGGTGAAGCAGCATTCCAGGTCATCTGTGGCTAAAAACTTTGTCCCCACATCATGGCGTGCCTGTGGAGAGGAGCAGACTCCTCTTACTGGTCCCTAATATGGGCTCCTCTGTAAGTGCCAGGTGATAGGAGAGGCCTGACGCTGAAGAAGTCTCTGGGGGCTCGGGAATGCATTGCCCATGTCTCCTATCGGCCCGACCCCATTGCAGAGGTCAGGCGGACTCCTGCTCCAGCCTACAGCTTTTGCCAAGGCTGAGCTTAGCCTTCTGCGCCTCTGCTCTCTGTAACAATGCTGCACAATCTAGAGAATGTCTTAAGGTCAATATCTGTGTGGTTTCATTGGCTGCTCTCCCAAATAAGGAATTCTCAGATTCCTGCCTTCCAAAGCATCTTGGTAACCAGCTGGACGCCGGCTGCCTCTGCGAAGCTGCTGGGTGTGTGCCGTGGAAAGGGCCGGGATCCCCACTAGCTGTTGTTACAGACTTGGTACTAGAGAAGCAAAGTCCAACTTGAGGGTATCATGACAATCCCTGCCTCAAACATTTGCTGTGATGGTGTGATGATCATTCCCAGAGGAGTTTTCCCTTGAAGGGGAAACCACAAGTTTGGAACAGAAAAGAAAGGTAAGGCAGGCGTTCTAGCGTGCCTTGCCCTCATCCAGGACATGCAAAGCGCCTGGGGGGACGGCACGAGCTGTATTATTAGCACATATGGTGTACAGTCCCCACTATTCAATCACCAACATGTGTGGTGTTTTATTCATGTGACAGGAAATACCATTTGCACAATGTTAAACCGCAGCATAGTCTACAGAGCCTTCAAAAGTGATCTGCTTTGGTCTCGGCTCCATCCCCCAGCCCATCACTCCCTGGTGGCAATTAACCTTCACTTTTCCAAGTTTGGGTCCTGGCTCTTTTCTGAAGCTTGTTTTATTGTTTACCCATTTCCTCAACTTCAAGAGTAGAGACAGATGTTTGTTCTTCTAGGAGATTCTTAACAAGCCTGCTTCTAAAAGAACCCCTGTCAACTGTGCCCATCAAGGCCTGAGCAAATGTGAACACTTTACACTGTTTGGGGCCCCATCCTTCCAATGACACAGGCCCCCTCAAAGTGCCTGCCTGGGGAAACTCAGGGCTACCTAAAGACTGTGTATATCGTCTAGCTCCTGAGACAGCCCCTAGGCTCCAAGGGAGGCCAGGCACTCCATCTAATGAAGCAGGTTTGTAACCACTCAAGGCTGCTGTGATCCACTCACTCCTGCTTTAGAGGTTCCTACCTAGGCTGCACAAGTCCATGCCAAAAATTTGGAGTTGGGTAGGCATTATGATTTAAAGTGTTACTGTTTGGGGTGGGAGGGGAGCTGTCAGGCTGTATTGTGTTGTTATCTTGTTTTGTTGTGGTACAAGGGTTAGAATTCACAGCTCTACCCCTGTACTGGGCATGATGTCTACCACAAGGTTGTATGCCTGGCCCTAAAATTTTGTTTTTCTCATCATGACTTTTTGTTTTGTTTTGTTTTGTTTTGTTTTGTTTTGTTTTTGGTTTTTCGAGACAGGGTTTCTCTGTGTAGTTTTAGTGGCTGTCCTGGATCTCGCTCTGTAGCCCAGGCTGGCCTCGAACTCACAGAGATCCGCCTGCCTCTGCCTCCCAAGTGCTGGGATTAAAGGCGTGCGCCACCACCACCCGGCCTCATCATGACATTTGAACAGATGTTCAGCACTATCTATCATACATGCTATAGAAACATGCAAAGCAAAAGCCCTGGAGGCCCAGTTTTCTCATCTGTACCATGAACACTTACTTCCCAAGCCGGGCATGGGGTCTCACATCTGTAATCTCAGCCCTTAGGAGGCTAGGACAAGAAGAGTGCCATGCACCCACAGCCACACTGGGCTACACAGAGAACTTACCAGGTCAACCTGGGCTACAGAGCGAGACCATTGTAAAACATGAAGTAAACAAACAAACAAATGAATATAATTCTCTCACAGTAGGTATCCATGTAACTTTCCCTTCTCCCTTCCCTCCCTTCCTGCTTCTCCACCGCCCTTAGCCCTTAGAACACACACTTTCTTCTAGTGAGGAGGTTAAGAGCCCTGGAGTCTGGAGAAGGTTAGCCCAGACTGGTAAGAAGGCCTACCCATAGCTGCCTCTACTCAGCCTACCACGTGCTCTATCCCCGGCCTCAGGATATGATGGTACAGTTCCTGTCTTGGCTCCTGGTGCTTGAATCCCTGTTCAGGGATGTTTCTTTCTTATTGGCTAAATGTTTGTATCCCCACAAAATTCATACATTGAAACCTTAATCCTAATGGGACAGTATTTGGAGATAGGGTGTCTGGGAGGGGACTAGGTCACAGAGGTGAAGCACTTATGAATGGATTAGTGTAAAAGAAGAGAACAGAAAGGAAGAGGAGGAGAGCAGAAACCGCTTGCTGTCTGTGATGGCTAATCTTCATCATCAACTTAACTGGTTTACAGTCACAATGGAAACACACTTCTGGGTGTGTCTATAAGAGTATTTCTAGGAATTTTTTAACTGGAGAAGAAAGAGCCACCATAGATGTGGGTGCTAGCATCAATGGGCTGGGGTCTCACAGTCAACAAAGAACAGGTGAGCTGAGAATAAGGATTCACCTCTTTTCTTCCTGACAGTGGATGCAATGTGACCAGTGCCTCGTGTTCCTGGCACTATAATTAATTCACCCTCAAACTGTGAGCTGAAATAAGCCCTCCCCTGAGTTTTTTTTACCAGGTAGTTGGTCCCAGCAGTGAGAGAGTGAGTAGCTATACAGTCTGTCTACCATGAGTCTATGAGAGTGGACAATCCGTAGCCCTCACCAAACCCAACCTGCTGACATCCTGAGCCCAGACTTCTAGCCCCTAGACCTGAAAGGAAGAAGTGCTGAAGACACCATGTCCCCAAGTAAGAAGTCAGTAGCAATGGAAATAAAAAGAAAGACAGAAAGAAAGAAAAAGACCCAGTATCCAGTGTCCTTGCAAAGTCCTGATATAAAAGATCGACAGGTCTCTTCACGACAAACTCTTCCAACATGCATGTTCTAATGAGTTAAAGAAGCCCACTCATGTTTCCAGGAGCCTCCACAGGGAGGGAGAAACACATAGCTTTCCATCACAATCTTCCGTGGTGTCAGAACATGGAACTAGAGCACACACAGCCCACTCTAACTAAGATCACCTCAGCCTTCTCTGTCTGCTGCTAACTTCTCTATTACAGCCTTGAGGCTTGGCTCTGGGCCCTCAGTGGTGTCTTTGAACTAGGCTTTTAGCATAGCTCTAAGGATAAGCAGCAGTCACATGTCCCTTCCTGGTCACCACAGCAGCCCACATAAGAGGATAGCCTCGATTTTGCGTTCCCAGACAAGGGACCAAGGAACTTCCACATGGAATGAACTTTGGCCTTCGACTGGAGCAAGCATGCAAAGGCATCCTCTAGGTATTGAGAACATCAGCTAGAGCTCTTACCCCTGCCCATCTGGCCAGCACATGAAAGCCTGCTGCCCTCAGGCCCTGGCCTCTCCTGGCCAAGGGGCAGAACGGGTTGAAGGGGGAGAGCTTCAGACTGTTCCATAAGGGTGGGGCTCTAGAAGGCTTCACAATACTCAATATGTGCTCTCTGTGGCCATGGGACAACAGCTGTCTCCTTCCTACATCATGTCCCACAGCCAGTCGCCTCTCCTTACCGCACATTGGGCAGGTCTGAGGTCTGTCCCAGTAGAAATGTTTCTAGAGACCAGATGCCAAAGAAAGTACCTTAAGAAAAGAGACGAGCTGGACAGGAAGTTGAGGGCTTCGCTGCGCTAGGAAAGGGTTCACCCCTTGCAGTAGAGAAAGGGGAAAGCCACAGGGCACCCACAGTTGAAGCTGGGCCACTTTCAGGGATAGGAAGAGAGACACGCCCCAGAATCCCAAGGTCAATGCTGGGCTAAGACCAAGAACAACAAAGATATGGGGGTTCATGATTAGGTGGTTAGGGCTGGGGAGTCTAAGGTGGGTGGGAGAAAGACCAAACTGCCCTTTCAGAGCAAAGATAACATGTGGCCTCTTCAGCCTGCATGGGCGCAGGGTCCACAGCACGTCTACATCTTCAGGAGGCTGTTTGTCCCCCGTGTTCATGAGTTCCTGACAGTCCTAATAATGGTCTTCTTCACGATCTACCTCTTTCTACTCTCAGAGCGGGGTTAAAGGGACCCCAGGGCCGCCCACTCTCCAGAAAATTCCACCCACCCTGGCCATCAAAGGAGACAGACAAGTATTCTTTGCTGGGGTGAGCGCCTCACACAAGGCGCTTTCAGGGCAGCCTTCTGGCATTTGGCTTTCGTGGGCTCTTTAGTGGAAAAGAGAAATCATTAGAAATAAGAAAAAGCACTGTCCTCCGGGGGCCCTGTGGTTACCACATAACCATGGCTCCTGGGCTTTGACTCTGAATTCTTCTGGGAAACCTCGAAAAAGCAGTTCAAAAAATGAAAACAAAAACAAAAAACAAAAACCAGCTGCAAGGGGTCTGGTTATGATCAGGCACCTCGGATAGGCAAATCTCCTTCCCTTCCCTGCAGCCCTTCACCCCTCCTGAAAATGAGCAAAAACTCTTAGAAGTCTAAAAATCTACAAAGACTAAAGACTTAATAGTTTTTACTATTTGTGTGTGGGGTGTGTGTGTGTGTGTGTGTGTGTGTGTGTGTATGTGTGTGTGTACATGTGTATACCCTCGTGTGCCACATAAGTGTGTAGGACAATTTGGGGGACAACAGAGAGCATGGCTTTAGAGTTGTGTTACTAGGTGGTGAGGTCTGAGAGGAAGCTGCCTTCTAGAAGCGAAGGGTCACAGTCTGTTGGCCCTGCAGTTCTGAGCCCACAGGCAGGTCTCTAGGGCTACAAGTCTGGGCCATTCCCTGCTAGACAGTCACCTGAAAGCCTGGGGGGGGGGGGGCGGTGGTCTCTCAGGGACCATATTCAGGGTCCTCAGGCTTGGCAGCAAGTTGTCTTATCCACTGAGCCAACTCGCCAGCCTCAGACTTAAAATTTTAGTGGGGGGCTAACCAAAATCAATCCTTATGCTATAAAAATTGATATAAATAGTATAAAAACACTTGTCTTAATTAACACGTAATTGTTTTAGTTTTTTGAGAAAAGCCAAGGAGCTAAATGGCCCAGAAAGGATATGTAATTCTCTAAAATGGAATTTTTCCCGCTGACACATGGCAAGCTTTGCTCACCGGTGAGCAGCCTGTGTGACGTAAGGACTGTGTTTGGCAGGGAGAGTCATCTAAGATGGCGACCCTTGGAGGCTGGGCTCCGGGGCATGTAGGTGCTATGTCTTGGTACACGCATGTACCATGTACACCCCAGTTCTCACTGAGTGAAGATCACAGTGCTCTCCCCCTAAGTTCTGGCTTCTAAGTTATGCACCCCAGAAACCACAGGCCCTGTAATGCCTGGTCCGTAACAGGTAAAGTTAGAGAGTTCAGTGTTAGAATCCTGGGGTGCAATTTCCTTGGATGAGAAATGAGACGATGTTACAGCTGTGTTTGAACACTTGCCTCCCGTCACACATCCACCTCTACTCTGAAATTTAATCTTCAGTGTGACAACACTGACGGACCGGGCCTGTGGAGGGGTGAATATGCCCTGAGGGCTCCGCTTGTTGAGTGGGACTGGTACCCTTAAAGAGGCCCTACGGAGCTGTAGAGTTCTACCCTGTGAAAGCAGGGAACACAGACATCAAGCTCATCTTCATCTTCATCTTGGGTCTCCCAGCCTCCAGAGTTGTGAGCAGCATCTACTATGTGTGAGCTCTCCCAAGGTAAGGAGTTTTGTTGCAACATACTGAGCAGCTGGGACAGTCAGCATCTGGGGGGGGGGGGGGGCACAAAGATGGCCTCCGTACAGGATCCTGCTCCTAAGGAGCATCCAGCCTGGTAGAAAAGCCAAAGAAAACAACAAAGAGAGGATAAAATGTGTTTGTTCTCGGCTAACACCCGTCGAGTGGACGGCAAGCCAAGCTCCCTGACCCAGGCAGTTACTTCAGGGGAGAAGAAGTGTCTGGTCTGGTAGAGACACAACAGTCAACCCATGTTTCTATTGACTTGGGTCATGCGCCCGTCAACACCAGTGTGAAGAAGTTCTGCCATGTGGCCTTAGTCACCTCAGGAACAAAATCAGTTACCTGTGCTAATCGTCACTAAGGGGGGTCCTGGGGTAATCATGGCTGCATGCGTGCCCCACAGGAAATGAATCTGAGTCTTTTCCAGAGCCAGACCTGTTGCTGACCAGAAACACCCACATCTACACATCAGCTCCACCTACCAAATGGGAGAAGAAAACTATGCTTGCTTTTGTCCCCAACACCCGCATGGAATTCCACAAATGTGCATGAATATGTAGTGGCTTGAGCCATGGCAAAATGAGAGATTGTGTTTTTAAGAGCATTGATTAAGGACCCAGTTACAAGCCAGGCATCAAAGATCAGCCTCCGTTGATGTCTTGGTCCCAAATCTAAATATTAATAATATCCATATTTCTAGGTCTAGAGGACACTTGCAAAGCATATGTTAATAGTATCATATTTCAGAAGGTACTGAAGACTTTGAAATTATTTTTGCATGGAAAGATAGGCCAGATGTGTGTAACCGGACACCAATGGCTGGATCTGCCCAAACAGGGGCACCCCCATTAACCTTTATGTAACCTCATGGAGCTCAGATTCTGATTGTGCAGACTCTGCCTCTGAACTCTGGGTGACTCCTGCTCAGGAAGCCTGTCTGAAGGCTATCCCAGGTGCCTTTGCATGGCCCTGCCTAGCAAGACCCATAAGCTCCTAAGAGATGGAGCCCAGCAGAATAAAGGCTCAGCCAGCTCTCATTGCTGACCACTGGCTGCTGGCCAGCCCTATTCCCAGCTCTGGGCTCCTCCCACACCCATCTCCCCACCATGAATCCATTTCTCTCTTTCTCACTTTACATAGAGGGCCCCCTGTATTAGTTCCCTATGCTGTTGGGCCTGGGACTCGGTAGGCTAATGGTAAGAAGGGGTATGGCATTCTAACAGCTCTGCTTAGATGCCTTCAAACTCCTATAAATCATGAGGATTCACTCCCTCAAGAAGGGGCCTACTGAGAAGTGGGGGCCTCCTTGCCTGAGCTCTCAAGGACTCCAGCAAGCATGCTGCAGGCTGCTGGTGGCTTCTCCAAGATGAAGGACCACAAGAACACCTCCACTCTCGCTCTTCCAAGGGTGACCTTACCCCTCATCCACCAGGAAAGGTTGTTCCTGTCACCTTGAATCTGGGTGGCTCCTGGTGGCTCTAACAGATGCAGTATGGCGGAAGAGACAGTTCAGAGCACAGGGAGAATGTCACTTTCCTGCTTGCCCAAGCCCTGGGACAAAGGCATGGAGGCAGCGCTTTGGGTGTCCTGACAGATAAGCCTTCAGCGTCACATTCTCCATCATCATGTGTTTGCAGTCACTGGGGTGTCTCTGAGCAGGGACTCCCAGCTGAGCCCACTCATCAACAGACCCAGAAGACAGTATAGAAGAAGACTCTAAGTCTCTACTTTTGTGCTGTATGCCTATGTGGTGAAATACACAGAAATGTTACCATTTAACCATTTTTAAGTGTCTTATACTAAGAACATCTGGGGGGAGGGGCTGGAGAGACAGCTCAGTGGTTAAGAGCACTGGCCGCTCTTCCAAAGGACCCGGGTTCAGTTCCCTGCACCCACATGGTGGCTTGCAACTGTCTGTAACTCCAGTTCTAGGGGATTGGCACCCTCACACAGACATACATGCAGGCAAAATACCAACGCACAGAAGAACATCTGTGAGCTGGGGAGATGGAACTGTGGGTAAAAATGCTTGTTATGCAAGTATGATGACCTGAGTTCGAGTCCTGAGAACCCAGACACAATAGTACAAGTACCTTTAATCCCAACATGCCCCTACAAGGAGGTAGGAGACTAGGGCAGGAGAATCACCCGAAGTCCAAGAGCCAGCAGCAAAGAGACCATGTCTCAAACAACATGGAAGGCAAGGACCAACACCCAAAGGTCTTACCTCCAAACACATGATAACACAAGTGCATCTGTACCAACATACAGAACACACACACACACACACACACACACACACACACACACATACACATACACACTTAACTACACACTTAACATTCCCGGGACTTTATCTTTCTTAACTGAAATTTTGCACTAACACTACAGTGACTCCATGCTGCCTCTTCCAGCCCCTGTCACCACCACTTCAGTTTCTTTCTCTGCGACTTTAACTACTCTTGGGACCGACGGTGACTGGAACCTTACACTGCTTGTCCTTTGAGTCTGGTTATTTCTCTTAGCATGTCTTCAAGTCTGACTCCTACTGAAGCACATATCAGAATCCCATCCCTTTTGAAGGCTGTATAATACTGTACTGTGTGAATATGCCACATTTGCTCCTCCATCCAACCACTGATGAAAACCTCTCTGCACTCTAGCAATAGTTATTAAATCGGTGCAGTCAAAAGCTGGGACAGCAAAGTCCCAAGGTAGGTGTCAGGACCTGGTGAGTCTGGCAGGTGAACAGGGCATTCCCAGGAAAGCTCAGAGCAGGTATGTTTGGTGACTGGCCCAGAATCCAGGCTAGAGCTCCCAAAAACACTTTGTTACCAAAGGCTAGGTGTCTCCTCAAGTCTCCACTCAGGCCTGGGACTGAGGGGTCTTCCTCACATCTGGGTTCCTTGTCCTAGTGTAGGCTAAGAACCTATAGTCCAGGAAACATTTGGTTAAGATCCTGGCACCAGGCAAGTTTCCACTGATCCCAGAGCGCCTCACAGGATCTCTAGGAGTGGAGGACTGTACCCAGGAACGCACAGGGGAGCAGCTGTTTATTTCTGGGAAGGAAAAGGGGGGCTGCCGTAGCATGGATGGCCAGGGAAATTCACCCCAGGCAGAATAGGCTCTCACAGCGCTGACTCAGAACCAGGTGGGCAGCCACTGCAGAGAATGATGGCTACAAGGGTGGAGTCCTGGTAAGGGAGACATGCAAGGTCCAGGCTGAGCCAACAGAATGAGGGTCCATGTGCAGCTTTCCCCAGGGCTCAAGGGCAGTAGAGCCTCATCTTCCCATTAGAAGGTCAAGGGCGGGGCTTGATCCTTGGAATGGTACAGAGCATGGAGGGTAGTGAAGTGGACGACCCAGGTTGAGTTACACAACAGTGCCCTGTTGTGCCTCGGACTGCAGTCTTCCCTCAGTACAGAGCGACCACATCAGTTCCACTGTGTCTCCCGGCCTCCAAATGCCACATCAGCTACCAACTGCCACACCCAGAACACTAGGTCTGCCTTCAAGATCCCCCCTGCCTCTCACACAAGGCAGGAACAGCTCCATCCTTTTCATGGTTTTGCTGAAGTGTGGCTACCTCCTGGGAAGGCTCATGGTAGAAACCAGCAACTCTGCCCAGGTCTCCTCCACCTACCTCGGGTATTGATTGTAAAATGTCAGGCTTTCAACCTTCAGGGACTTTGGGGAGCATTACACAGCGTGATGAGTGTGGCCTTGGAAGTCCGAAGCATTGAGAGCTACTGATTCGATGCTGTTATTGGGCTTCCGTGCAGACTCAGACTCTGTGTCTCTAAGAGCCTGGGAATGGTTCCCGAGCAAATTCTTCTGGTACGATGACCACACAGAGAGAAAAGGCTTTGCTGCAGTGTGAATCCAGTGCTGTTAGCAAACAGAGCGTTCTGTCCAGGCCAGAGGACGGTGGGGAAGTCGGGAAAATGCATCCTGGCCCAGTCCCTCTGCCAGTAAAATAAGCGCTCCCTTTGACCCCTCCTTGGGCATCTTTCTCCATGTGCACAGTGGAGCTCGCAAGTCACCCGCATTCCTACCCACACTGGGAAGGCAAAGAACTTGAGGGATGAAAAAAAATAAAGACTGGACATGTAGAAATGTGGTACTATTTAGCACCGAGAGGAGAGACAGGGGAGATGACAAAAAACAAAAGGAAAAAGAGGAAGTGGGGGCAGGCATTTTGGGTGAAGAGTGTGGCTTTGAGAAGGCCAAGAAAGCTACCAGGGCGGTTCCTCAAATGGACTCTCCAAGTCTGAGAGTCAGGGTCTAGGTTAGACACTCATTCAGCAGAGAAAGCTGAAGGGAAAGAAACTAGGCCTGCACCATCTGAGGTGCATCTGAGGCCTGCATCATCTGAGGTACATCTGAGGCCTGCACCATCTGAGGTGCATCTGCGGCCTGCACCATCTGAGGCGCATCTGAGGCCTGCATCATCTGAGGCACATCTGAGGCCTGCACCATCTGAGGTGCATCTGAGGCCTGCATCATCTGAGACGCAGGTACAGCTCAGCTCAGAGCAGGAAGCCTCATTCACCACAGTACAAAGTGTTGGAATGTCCCCAGAGAACCCTGACCAGGCCATGTCCTGTCACACTAAGTCCAACTCAGAGAGCCCTGCTTTTTGGGGGGGGGGGGTGGGGGTCAAAGACTAGAGTCTCCAAAGGCCAGTCACCAGGACAGCAAGGTTCACCATACCACATCACAAAAGGAAGAGGCATGAGATCTGAGAGTTTATCTTATGGGGGGGTCTCCTAGAATTAAAACTTTTTTAAAAGACCTTAACTTATTCCAAGTTCATAATTCAGGAGTGTGTGTGTGTGTGTGTGTGTGTGTGTGTGTGTGTGTGCAGCACACATGTGGAAGTCAAAGGGCAATTTGTGTGCACATGTGTGTGGAAGCCAGACTTTTTCCGGCGCTGTCCGCCTTTGTGGTGGTTTGAAGGAGAAACAACCCTCATGTGAACACTCCGTCCCTGTTGATGGCTCAGTCTGGGAAGGAGGTACAGCCTAGCTGAAAGAAATAGGTCATCAGAGGGGGGTTTGGGAGGTCATATAGTCTTGCTTCACTTCCCTCTTTCTGCTTGGTGTTTGTAGTTGAGGATGTGATCTATCAGCTTCCTGCTCCTGTAGCCACGCCCCCTCCTGCTGCCACGCCCTCCTGCTGCCACGCCCCTCCTGCTGCCACGCCCTCCTGCTGCCACGCCCCTCCTGCTGCCATTAGAGACTTTCCTCCCTCTAAACCATAAGCCCAAGTAATCACTTTCTCCTTTGGGAGTTGCGAAAGACTTCAGGAAGAGTCGGGCTGTGGTGGTTTGAATAAAAATGGCCCCCATAGGCTCATATATTTGAATGCTTAGTTACCAGGGAGTGGAAGTGTTTGGGAAGGATTAGGAGGTGTGTCCTTGTTGGAGAAAGTAGGCTTTGAGATTTCAAAAGCCCACACCAGTCCCTCTCTCTCTCTCTCTCTCTCTCTCTCTCTCTCTCTCTCTACCTGCTGCCTGCAAATCAGGATGTCAAACTCTCAGCTACTGCTCCAGTGCCACACCTATCCATTTCCCCACGACTGATGACAATGGACTGACCCTCTAAAACTGTAAGGAAGTCCACAGTGCTTTTCTCTTATTGAGTGGCCTTAGTCATGGTGTCTCTTTCCAGTCATAGAACAGTAACTAAGACAGTGTCTGAGCTGCCCATGAAGGTTGACATAACTGATAAGGCAAAACAGAGCAAGTAATAGACAGGCACAGTTGGAGACAGGAGGCAATGCCAGAAAGGCTCACAGGTGGGCAAGGATATCACAAGAACAACTTGGACTTTATCCTAAATACTTTGAGGAGCCAGAGAAAACATTTTAAAAAGGAATAAATAAACAACAGCTAGACATGGTGGCATGTGCCCTTAATCTCAGCACTTGTGAGGCAGAGGCAAGTGGATCTCTGTGAGTTCAACACCAGCCTGGAACATAAAGGGTTTAGGCCAAGAGAGGATGCATAGGAAGATCCTGGAGAGAGTGTGGGGTTGGGGGCAGACAAAGAGAGAGAGAACAGATTTCAGACTGAGAATTTGAAACACATGCTACAACAGAATTGAGTGCAGAAGAGAGGGTGACCAGGCTCAGGTCAGAAGTAGGAGAGGTGGGTGGAGACTTCACAAGAGTTGCTGGGGTTGGACCTGATGACTCTTGCCATACACGTTTCTATTCAAAGTCTAAAACAAACGAAGAAAGAAGAAATTGTCTATCATGTGTATCTCCCACAGCTTGGAGACAATTTCTCCAAAACTCTGCCAAACTCCTCATGGCGCCCCACAGGGGCTCTGTCCCAGAGACCACCGCTAACAGACGCACAGAGCAGTGGTTCAGTAAGGGGTGGCTGAGCCACATACATCAAAAGGTGGTGACACAGTACCAAGCAAAGCAAAGTCCAGGGCCAGGAAGCAACACGGTGTAAGAAAAAAAGACAAGAAAGTTCTAGAAGAGAAGGGGCTAAGGAGCTGGGTGAGCTGCTGGGTGGAGAATGAACAGCTCAGACAGTTTAGGAAACTAACGTCTCACGTGAGGAGACGCTACACATCTGTAAGTAAAATCACACAGCCTCTCCAGTGCCCCCGTGGGAGCTGGGGGAAGACTCTCCCTCTTGTCAGACAGACAGGCTGGCGGGGAGGCTGGCGCACAGGATGTGCACATGTGAACAGTTAAGTAGAAACATCTGGCAGAAGTGGGGGATGTGTGGGTGAGGAGGCAGCAGACCCTGACAAGCGGGGGCTGTGGAAGGTGGCCCAACCCCAGCACATGTACAGCTCACCCTCAAAGATGGCTGACAACAAGAACGACATCAGCAGGCAAATGGAATTTCTCTTCTCACGGGAGGAAATGATGATCCCAGCAAGTCTGCATCTTCTCGGAGGACCCTGACTCTACCACCTGATTCTCAGAAGAGCTCCGATCACTTTTTCCCACAAGATGTTTTTATTTCTTACAATTAGGAGCACCTGATCAGATGGACATTATTTTAGAACGACCAGGACTGGACACCCAATCCACGCCTAGCAAAGGCACTGGGATGTTCACAGCACGTCTGAGGGTCTGCTTCAAGCCACAAATGAGTGACAGACAGGCCTGGAGCTGCACGAGGCGGGTTTCTGGGTGTTAAGAGTTGAAGATTAAAACATTTCTCTGTTTGTATGCATGCTAACATGAGGCCAACATAAACAAGGTTTGAGCCAGGCATGTGGTACATTTCTATAATCCCAGCTCTGGAGACGGCAGAGGCAAGAGGAGATCAGGATGAGCCATGGTGGGCAACAAGACCCTGTCTCAGAAAGGAAGAGGGGGGAAGGAAGGGGAGGGAGGAAGAGGGGAAGAAAGGAAGGGAAAAGAAAAAGATAAGGTTTGTACCTTCATTTCCACTTTTCTAAGCCTCCAAATTGGCTTTGAATATGGGTTGTAGTGAACTAGGGGGAAAAGCATTCCAAGGGATGAGCAGCAGCCAGCGTGTCAGCCTGCCTCTGAATTCCTGGGTCGTGGCTGCGTTACATTAGACTCTAAGCACTGTTTCCACAAAGCCCTTGGCCAAGCTCCACAGTGGAAAAGCTATTTTTATGCTCGAGCCACAGATATTTAAATGGAAATATATCCGTAATTCCAATTACATTTTGTTTTCATAGTGATCTTTTCCTCTACTTCAGAATAGACCTAGCTATCATCTTCATTATTTCTTCTTTTAAAATTATATTTATGTGTTTGTAGCTTCAGCGGTCAGAGGACAACTTGTAGGAGTGTTGGTTCTCTCCTTCCACCGCGTGGGTCCCAAGGATTGAATTTAGATCACCATTAGCTCGATATTGAGTGCCTTCCCCACTGACCCATCTCACCATTCCATCACCATAATTGCCAATAAGACTCTTGCAAAACTCAGCATTCTCTGAGCTAAATACAGATGCCAGAGGCCCCCGATAAGTGATGGTTATAGCATAGGCACGTCTTTGGTCTTAAATCCTCAAGCTGAGATTCCCCCGCCCTGGTCATGTCTTCATGCATTCTCTACTCCTTCTACTCCCCCATGTCCCAGGCCCTTCACAACCCCACCAGGAAAACCTAGGACCCGAAGCAGCGAGGAACTGGTGCATCTAAAACTTTCACATGAAGAATGAAATTAAGGGTTTGGTTTCCTTAAGAGATAAAACTGCCCTCTCTGTCTTCTCTACCCTGGGAGCAGCTCTCCTGCCTTGGCCCCTCACCCCTGAAAATGTATGCCTGCTCCAGGTTCATCTCCACTCGCTCCTTGATCAGGAGCACCTCTCAGCTGCTGAGTCGCCCGCTGTCTGCAGTGCAGTTGAACCGACCACAGACGTGGATAGATGAGGGCCCCAGTAGCTTGGCAGTCCCTCGCCCTCTGACCTCAGTCATCCCTAACTGCAGCTTCCAAACCAGCGTTATTTCTAGGGACATCGACACAGCTACCAAGTTCATTGGGGCCGGGGCCGCCACAGTTGGGGTGGCTGGCTCTGGGGCTGGCATTGGGACTGTTTTGGGGAGCCTCATTATTGGTTATGCCAGGAACCCTTCTCTGAAGCAACAGCTCTTCTCCTACGCAATTCTGCCTGATGGTGGCCTTTCTCCTCCTCTTCGCCATGTGAAGCAGCCATCTCCACTTCCACCTCCCATAATTCTGTGATGTCCTGCCTGCCCTGTGTGTTCCTTTTCCTGTACCTCCCCAGGAAGTCTGGGGAAAGTGCTTGGCTCGGGGTTTGACAGAGAGAAGACAAATAAATACTGTATTATTAAGAAAAAGAGAGAGAGAGAGATAAAACCACCAACAAATAAAACCAGGAGACGATTCTAGTTAGAGTGGCACTGTCCTTTGGTGGCCACAGTCACCCTGATGAAAAGCCCAGTAGCTGAATGGTGAGGGTTGCCAATGGCCAAATCAAAACCTCGAGGAAGTCATCCAAGAGCATCTATCTAAATTGATTACCGAGAAAACCGAGCTATCTGGAGGTGTGGCCATGGCCCATCAGGCTAGACTCCAGGAAGCACAGTTCTTGTTTGAAACCGTCTACGCAGAGGGTAGGCAACAGGCGGTGACTGCCTTGTGTGGATATTAACATATGCCCAGGGCTTACTATTTCCTAAGATCCCATTTGGATTCTGATACACTTATCAGGCATTCTTATTATAGAAGAAGCAACTTAGCTGCAGAGATGGAAAATGCCTTGCCGGAGGATGCACGCCTAGTCGGGGACAAAGCTAGCTTTGCGATCCAGTTCTGCTTAACTCCATCATTTATTTGTCTTCCCTTGTGACTTAGAGCTGCAGTGGGGTCGGAGAAAGCCGAGGGCTGTGGTCAGCCCTGTTTCCTTAAGGTTAAGAAGAAGGAGCTGGCGCAACAGTTCGGCAGTTGGGATACTTACTGCTCCCCTAAAGGACTCGTTTGTTTCCCAGCGCCTCCCCCCCTACACCCATTACCTGTAACTTCAGCTCCAGGGGGTCTGAAACCCTCTTCTGACCCCCATGGGCATGCATGTCATACATTCACAGAAATATACACAGATATACATAAATAATAAATAAATCATAAATAAATCTAGAAGTACTGGAACTGCTAAGGGAAAACACTCCAGGACACAGTACATGCAAAAACAAAAACAAAAACAAAAAAAAAAAAAAACAGTAAACGGGCTAAGGTGACCTGTGAAGATGGTTCACTACTCGCTTGACCCAGAAAACCCTACAAAATCATGCAAATCGAGAGGTTAAAATCTCCGGGTTCACTTTAAGAACACCCGTGAAACTGCCCAGGCCATCAAGGGTATGCATATCCGAAAAGCCACCAAACATCTGAAAGATGTCCCTTTGCAGAAGCAGTGTGTGCCTTTCCGGCAGTATAATGGTGGAGTTGGTAGGTGAGGCCAGGCCAAACAGTGGGGCTGGACACAGGGCCGGTGGCCTAAAGAGAGTGCTGAATTTCTGCTGCACATGCTTAACAAAGCAGAGAGTAATGCTGAACTGAAGGGTTTCGATGTGGATTCTCTAGTCATTGAACACATCCACGTAAACAAAGCACCTAAGATGCGCCGACGGACTTACAGAGCTCATGGCCGGATTAACCCGTACATGAGCTCCCCCTGCCACACTCAGATGAAGAAACAAAAAGTTAGGGCACAGGAATAAATTCCACATAAAATAAATGCAGATAAAAGTAAAAAAATAAAATAAAAATAAAAGTAAAAAAATAATTAAAAAAAAAATAACATAAAAAAAAAAAACCTCTCAACCAAACCCCAGGAGCACGGAAAATAGCCCCAAGCATTAACAAATGAGGTCACATGAAGCTAAAAAGGCTCTGCACAGCAAAACATACTTTTATCAGCAGAGTGAACAGATGGCCTGCAGAATAAGAGAAAACCCTTGCTACCTGGGCTTCAGGCAAGTGCTTACTACACAGAATGCACAAAGAGCTACCAAAACCACACGTCAAAATGAAAAAGAAAAACTACCAATCGATAAATGGGTCAATGAACTAAACAGTTCTCAAAAGGGGTGGGGGGGGATGCAAATAGCCAATAAATATTTTTCAAGCATCCGTGGTTGAAACAGGTAAAAGGCACTTTCCCTTCCCTGTCTCCAGCCGTCATGAACTCCAACTTAGAGAATCTGCCTCCCCACATCATCTATCTAGTGTCCAAGATTACTCACCAGATGGCGTTAATGAGGAGCATCTCACCGCCCTGCAGGTCACCAGTGAAGGCCTTGAAGGGACCCCTGTGCTGGAGGCCTGTTCTGCAGGAAACTCCTACTGGACAAGGACTTCCCCGCCTCCCTCCCCAAGGGCTACTTACTGACGAAGATCTTCTACCCAGTGTCAGTGCCAAGGGTGAGATTTGTGCCAACATGCTCAAGAAGGACTGGATGGCTGAGTTGGGCATCTGGCATGTGCTGCTGACCATCAAAAGCCTGCTGATCCACCCTCACCCAGAGTCTGCACTCAACCAGGAGGCAGGCTGCCCGCTTCTGGAGAACTATGAAGAGAATGCTGCCCGGGCCGTTGGCTCACAGACATCCATGGGGGTGCAGTGGCACCAGTAGCAGAATGGTTGAGGTCATCTGGGACCTGGCCAGTGAGGCTACATCCTCCTTCACTGACCCCATGCCCCCAGGGGTCCTGGGAGGAGCTGAGAGTCCCAGTAAACATCAGGGGAGAGAAATAAGAAGCTGCCTTGAACAGGTCTTGGGCAAGGCATGGGCACTGAGGCGACTGTAGGGACCCTTCTCCCTCTCCTTCTGTTCTGTCCCCTCCCACTCTGTCTCTAAATTATTTAAATTATGGCTGGGGTGGGGGAGGGATTTGTGCGCGCGCGCGCACACACATACACACACACACACACACACACACACACACACACACGGAAAAAAAATCTTTAAATAAATGTGCTTTTTAACTCCGTTAAGACAGTATTCAATATCCAAGCGAATGGGAGAAAGGCAAATTAAAGCCGCTTTGAGAGCCCATTTCTTCCCCAGTCAGAACGACTGTCATCGAGAAAACCATCTACCAATGCTGGTGAGGATGAGAGGCCTCATCCACTCTTGGTGAAAGTATAAGCTATTGTGTAGCAATCATGGAAACCAGTGTGGAGACAGGATATGGTAACACACATCCATACTCCCAGCACCTGGCAGGTACAGGTAGGAGGATCAGGAATTCAAGGACAACCTTGGTTACAGAGCAGGTTCGAGACCAATGTAGACTACATGAGACTTTGTATCAAAAAAGAAAACAGAACAGGAAGGTATCAAAAACCTGACACATGTGCTCTATATAAGTGACCTAAGTGGTTTTATAGTTAGTTTTTCCAATTTTTAAAGAACATATATAATCTTTATATCTTATAAACTGTTCCAAGAAAAACATACATATATGAGCTATCCAACTTATTTAATAGGACTAATTTAAACTTGATACAAAACAAAACAAGAATAAGAGAACAAAGGAAATGTTTGTATTTTAGTATTTTGGAAACAGGGTGTCACTACATGGCCGTGGCTGTTCTGTAACTTGCTATGTAGACCAGGCTGGCCTCGAACTCATAGACATCCATCTGCCTCTTGTCCATGCCCAACCAAAGGAAATTTTAGAATAATTTCACTAGTAAACACTTACAAAACCTCTAAATAAAATATTAGTAAATGATAGCCTATAGAATCAAAGATTAAATATCTATGTATGTATAAATGTGTTGATACATTTAGATATATTAGCTCATATTATTTATCACATTGTAATATGGAAAAAGAATATATATGATCATCTCATAATTTCCATAAGAAGGCATTTTTTAAAAAGTACATAAAGTCAGTTGTTATACAATTTTTAACTTGCCAAAAAATACTAAAACAGAAGGAAAGCCCTTAATTTAATAAAGACAATCTGTTAAAACATTAATCTAACTTTATACTTACTGGATCTTTAAGAGAACATTTTAAAGACAAGAAGCAAAGTTGCCTACATATCACTACTGAATGATACCAATGTAATAAAACAAGAAAAAGACATGGAAATCTTAAGAAATACAAAAGACAAATTATTGTTGTTTTGTGGTTACATAGAAAATTCAAGAGTGCCTATACAGACTACTGAGTAAAGAGAAGAGGCCAGGAAGGATGACGGGCAAGAGAATAAAAATTTTAAGCCAAGAATGTTTCTATTATCCAGAAAATAACAAACTGGAAAATAGAATGTTATTGAAAATATGGACAAAATCTATAGGAAGCCATGCGTTGGTGACACACGCCTTTGATTCCAGCACTCGGGAAGCAGAGGCAGGTGGATCCCTATGAGTTCGAGGCCAGCCTGGTCTACAGAGTGAGTTCCAGGACAGGCTCCAAAGCTACACAGAGAAACCCTGTCTCAAAAAACACAAAAACAAAAACAAAACAAAACAAAATCTATAGGAAACAATGACTGTGAAGTGATCTAAGACATCTGCAATGGAAATTGCTAGTTATCCTTCACCTAAATAAAAAGAGACAGGAAAAACCTGGAGAGATGTCTTAGCTGGTAAAGGAGCTTGCCCTGTAAACCGGACAATCTGGGCTTTATTCCCAGAATCCATGCAAAGGTAGAAGGAGAGAACCACCTCTAAAGGTTACATTCTGACCTGCACAAGTGTGCTATAGCGCGCGCGCGCACACACACATGCATACGCACACGCACACATGCGCACACACATGCGCACACACATGCACGCACGCACACATCATGATGATGATAAATACTTTCTTAAGGAGATAGCAAGGTCTAATATTGTTAAGATGTCAGTATAAACCAGGCCTGTGGTGCAGGCCTATAATCCCGGCTATCAAGGAGAATAAGGTAGGAAGATTGCAAGTTCAAAGCCTGTGTGGGATACACACAGAGTAAGTTTAAGGCCAATTTGGGCAATTCAGTGAGATCTGGTCTCAAAATAAGAACAAAAAGAGCTGGTGACACAACGCAACTGCAGCATGTGTGATTCAATTCTTAGAGATGTGAGAAGGACATCAGCACATATTCAATGCAATGTTGGCAAACATCTCAGTAGGATTTGCTGGGTCTGTGTGCATGCAAGTAAAGGAAAATTGATTGACATAAGCTGGTAAAATCCAGAGGGGACACGAAGTCCTTTAAAATTATGGAAGTAATAGTAATAGCAATTCTTTTGTGCTTCCTCAAACGTCAAGGGCTAGTCTAACACTTTCTTGTGCATTATCTCCTCAATAATACTTTGAGTGGAACTGTTATTATTTATATTTTAAGTATGGGAAACAGAGAAAAAAACTAAGGTCACTCAGCTATGGAAACACAAATGCTGACTGACAGTTGAGTCATAAAAAAATACTTATACTTATAAAAAAATGGGGGAAAAAACCCTAGAGGCTATGGAGGAGGAGACAGATTGCTTGAAATGACAATCATTTGCCATCAACTCTCTAACCAGCAGCAACAGATTTGGGAAGACAATAAATAGCATGCCCCTCCCTCGTGCTGAGGGAGATTTTTACATGGAGTTCTCCATTTCCGAGTGATGGAAAACTAAAGATACTTCGAGGAACACAAATATTTTAAAGTTTACCAAGGAGCCCATATAAGAGAACTTCATGTGATCCCAGAACAAAGGTGGTGAAAATAGAGGTGTGGGTTTGAGATCAGCCTGAATTACAGAGCTAGTTTAAGGCCAGCCTGGGGTATGTAGGCAAACCTGGGCAGGGAGGCGACAGGGAGGGCAAAAGGAGGGGCAGAGATGTAAACTTACACTGACGTGAGGAAAGGCGTGGAGAATCTATAGTCACCACCCCCAGGACTGGAGAAACAGCTGGGAGAGCTGCTCTCAGTGGAGAATCTGAGCTCCTAATTTCTAGTATCAGGTGACTCATGGCCTGTAACTCCAGCTGCAAGCCATCAATGTCCTCTCTAGACTCAACCACACATAATTTCAAATAAAAGGTATTTTTAGAGTAGTAACAGCCCCCTAAATGCACTGAATAAATACGGTAAAACACTGTGACAGAGGTGACAAGCCACAAGCAGAAGAGAGAATAGGTAGGAAATAGAGAATGTGCATCACTAGTTGTCAAAAATAAAGGCCCAGAAAGTCCTACTTCTGCAGAAGTTGGCTGTGAGCTTCCTTTGGCCAAATGAGAAAAGATAAACACCAAATAATGGTGGAGTCATAGCATCCAGTAGGGGTCACAGGCAAACTTCTCAAAGGGACATACATCTTCCTACCACTGAGACCAGAAAGAAATCTCTTATTTTGTTAAATATAAACAAGATCTCAAATATCAGTCTAAGTGTGATAATTTGGGAAGGGACCCTGCTGCAAGCCACAAAAAATATATGAAGTAGGATTTCAGCTGATTATGACAAGCTAGTACCTGGAAGAAACCAAGGGCCTTCCAGAGGTCAAGCTGAGGCTCAAGGAGTCTTGGTGATATTTGGCTTTTGATTATCAGTTGTTTTCTGCTATGAGTTTCTTGTGTGCTATTGTGGCTTTTCCATCATTTATTGCGCACCATTTCCCCTCTACTTCTGCGCTGACAGCTATGCACAGCCAGAACCCCAGTTCAAGCCTCCCTGTAATTATCATCATTGGCAGCATCCAGCCAGGACCATCCCCAGATGAAGGAAAGCATCTTATCAGAGATACCTCTGTACTCTCTATAACAGACTTAAGTATCCAGACTACCTGTTTGAGAAGGCCTGGCAGATGTGCTAATTAAGCTTAATTTTCTGCTTTCCAAAGTCTTATGTTTAATTTTAGATTTATCCTTAAGAATTATCTCAGAACTAAGGGTTCCAACTTACAGGTACATCTAGCTGTGATGGAAGTTGCCTAGCCAAGTTGCCTAGCAACCAAGCACACTTGCCAGAAATGGCAGGAGCAGAGATAGCTTGGATAGATACGGGTTAAAGGGATAAAAGGCAGTTTTATTTTCAGAGGAGACTAGACGGAGAGGAGAGAAAAGAATGGGAGAACTAGATGGAGAACTAGAAGAATGAGATGGAAGATGAGGAAGAGCCAGATGGGGAAGAACGAGATGAGAAAGACCAAGATGAGGCAGAACTAAGATGAGACAATTAACATAGAACTTAGAGGGGACAGCAGATAAAGGCAGAGAGAAACCAGGCAAGAAAGGAGCTAGGCATGAGAACAGACCTGAAGCTGTGTAGATAGGATTTCATCCCAGAGGAATAAAGCAGACAGACTAAGAGCTCGGTGAACTTAGATTCATTTCCCGAAAACAATTCTCGTTGTTCGTAGTTTCTCTTCTGAGCCCCTGGGAAGCAGATCATTAGGGCTGGTCCTATATTACTATTCCAGAGGGTCCTTCAGCCTTAGGTCTATTTTCCTTCCTTTCTTTGAGATTTATCAATTCATTTCTTATATTTTATGTGATGAGTATGAGCATGTAAGTACAGGTGCCCACGGAAGCCAGAGGAGGGAGTCTGATCCCTTGGAGCCTGAGTTACAAGTGGTTGTGAGCCACCTTGTGTGAGAGCTGGGAACCAAACTCAGGTCCTCTGCAAGAGCAGTACTCACTCTTAACCGGAGTCTCACTACATAGCCCTGGCTGTCCTGGAACTCAGAGATCCTCCTGCCTCTGCCTCCTGAGGGCTGGAATTAAGGGCGTGCACCACCACACCTGGCTACAAAATATTTTCAAGAAAGAGGTCACCATTATAGAACCAATAACCTTCCAGAAATCTCTCCTTGAGAAGTAGAAGAGAGAGATCCTTCTCACATCTAAGTCAGCAGGGTTTTTCTTGGGGGGAGAGAGCGTGGGGGGAGCTTACAAACAACTGATCTTTCTGAAGAAATTAGGTAATAATACCATAAAGAGGAGGGACAAAATGACCTCCAGGACCTGGCTGCCTATGAGAGTGGGCAGTGCTGTTGAACTTCAGAATCATGCCGAATAGCCCCATCGCCGTCAACATCAGCCAACCTTGCCAATGCATGAGATTACCCACGGAGCCAGACTTCCAGATGCCAGTTCACTACCTTGTTTATATAGAACTAAACATCAAGACACAATGCGATTGTCTCCCCATCCCACTCACACTTCTGGAAAGAACAGCGAATGCCCAAGCGCACACACAGCTCTGGAGACAGAATCTGACTAGTCTACTTCAAAAATTCCAGCCTTCTACTGGAACTGCACCAGAATCCCATGGGTTCCTGGAACTCCAGTCTGGCTGGGAAGCTTCCAGAGAATTCTGGATACATCTCATGGGGTAGAGCTGTTTCCCAACTGTGCTGTAAGTCTGGAGCAATTCTCAAAGACTTCCAAAGAGAAAGGACAGTAGAAGATGAAGAATTTGGGAGGCAGATTTGATAAGCAATCAAAATATCTGATTCTATTGAAGCAAGAAGTATTTCCTTTTTCGACTCTTCCATAATAATATTGATAATTTATGTGTCGGGGCAGTGGACCATAGTAATTGGGGTGCATGGACTTTCACCACCAGCCTAAGTTCAAGGTTTGCTTCCCACAGTTAGTGCCCACACAGCCATGGCAAATGTCCGTCTAATCCTGGTTTCTGAATCTCCACAATGGAAATAATAATAGTCCTTTCCTCAAAGACGCTTAAAATGAAATACTCCATGTGAAGTGTTTAATACTCGGTGAATGTTAGCTATCATTTCTGTCAAAAGCCAAGTAACCCTGGCAAACACACAAAAAAAGCAAATGCAACTGTAATCCCCCCATCCATTTCAAAGCATATAATTCCAATTGTTACGGGTGTATTTTCAAAGAGCAAAAGGCTAGTGCTTTCTAATCCATGACTTGCTATTTAAATCCACCCTGGAGCTCTAAGCTTCTCCTGTGTGATTCAGTATTCTGTACAGAGTAGTGTTTAAAGGCCATGGAGCATCCCTCCAGGTGAGTTTACTTTGACAACCCTGCCCTCTTCCCTCGAGATGTAGATCACACTTCCTCTATTTCCAACACCTGTGACTCAGCCAGATGGTGGCAGACTTTCTCCTGGCTATTTGGAGATAATGGCCTCCACCTCACTATCCCTCCTGTGGTCCTCTGACATCTCCAGCATCTCTCCTTGCCAGCCACACGCAGGCAGACCACTCTGTTTAACTAGATTCACTCCATGACAAACGGAGTGCAAATGGGAGCATTGCCAGATGGGCAGTTTTTCTCCAGACAGGTTGACTCCAGGGTTTTAGATACAGGATCAAAAACTCTCAGGAAGAGGAAGAACGGAAGATTCTTATCAGGGGGCATTGTTTTTCTAAGCAATGAGGCCATACAAGTTCAACAATTAAGGACCACTTAATTGTTGCTCTGAGACCACTGACAAAGCCTTACTGATTCACACAAATGTGTGGCTGTCAAACTGGGCAGAAGTGAGTTGTATCCCCTTAAAAATAAGTGCCCCCCCATTTTCAATGAATTCAGATTTTTAAATTTTATTTATTTATTCTTTCACAATGCCATACGTAT
The DNA here is from genome assembly GCF_903995425.1 of Onychomys torridus. Classification (NCBI taxonomy): domain Eukaryota; kingdom Metazoa; phylum Chordata; class Mammalia; order Rodentia; family Cricetidae; genus Onychomys; species Onychomys torridus. The sequence goes on from NC_050463.1 coordinate 15,463,151, forward strand.
ATAAAATGTACTTTGATCATCTCCTCCCTCATGGTTCTCTGATCTCTCTCTCTCTCTCTCTCTCTCTCTCTCTCTCTCTCTCTGTGTGTGTGTGTGTGTGTGTGTGTGTGTGTGTGTGTGTGTGTGTGTGTTCCACTTCACTTTATTAGGATTGCTTGTTTTAGCATGGGTAGGGAGTTATTCACTTGAGCAAGGACAACTTACCAACAGTTACAGCACTAGGAATACCTCTCTAGAAACCATTATCGGTAGCTCCTGGGGAAGGGTGGGGCCTCATGAGCCCCTCCCCCATCCGTGACGGAAGGCTGATGGGCCCAGTTTTGCGCAGGAAGCCTTACTGGTTGCTATGAGTTCAAGGATGCATCATCCATCCCACGTTCAGAAAAATAGGTTTTCTTGGCATGACTTCCCATCCTTCAGTTCTTCCATTCTGTCCGCCCTCTCTTCGGCCATGTTCCCTGAGCCTCACAGGGGTGGAGGATGTAACTGTTTCAACAGTCACTTCTCAGTACTAAAAGCAGTTATGAGTCTCTGCATTACCACATTCTTTAAATCATAATACCCTGATCTGCTTTAAAAGGTTGTTTGCAACATGTGTTATGACCCCATTGTTGTTTGTACAGAAAGAGACTAGCTCAAGTTTTTCAGAAGCTTGTCTTAGGCGACAGCTCAAGGACCTGAGTTCAGATCCTTAGCACCCACATAAAACATTCAACTTGGCAAAAACAGGGCATGGCTGAGCAGAGACAAGATGATGCTGGGGTTTGCCAGTCAACTGGAAAAAAAAAACAACAACCAGTGTGCTCCAGGTTCAGTGAGAGACCCTGTCTCAAGGGAATAAGGCAGAGGGTGATTGACAGGGACACCCAATACCCTCCCCTGCCACCCACAGATGCGTGCACACAGGCATACAACATACACACATAAACACACCCTCAAGAAATAGACAAAAGGGTGTATTCCTCTCACACAGGGGAGTGCGGCATTCCCAGCAGTTCCTCCCACACCGCTCAGCTTTGATGAGGTCCTGCCTGCCTCCAGCAACTCCGGTGAGGCAGGTGATCAACCTCACTCAATCCCTAAAACACAAAGAGAACCACAACAAAAACTACTCTGCCTCCGTCTGCATAGTCCCACGCAAGATTCAGCAGACTTTCTGGAAGCACCCAGAGAACCAAGTCCATCATGGAAACACTGATTCAGCCATAATAGGACCCGACATAAAAACCACACAAATGAACCAAACATCTCTTCCACCCAATCAGAACTCAGCTAAAGCCACGGTCTCTGCAGTCCGATTAGGGGCACTGTGGTCTGTTTGGTTTGTTTGTGGCCCTCCTCATCTTAGTCCTTACATTATTGTCTCACTTGTTTGCATGGCTGCAGACAGGCAGACCAGCGGGAAAGACGACAACAGCCTTCCTGCCCAAGCACGTCAGGCAAATTACAACTTCTAGCCTGAGGGAGGCTGTAATAGTTAGAACAGTCGGAAAAACAAGTTCCCACTCAACACACTGGAGACTGAAGTCAAGTCTTTACTTTCGGAAGAGCAGCTTCGTATTTTTATTTACTATTAGCTACCTTTTTGTTGTTTGTTTTTCATTTATGTGGCAGCAGTGGAGGGGGCATGGCGTGTGCCATGGTACATGGGTTGACTATGGAGAACGATGTGAGGGAGTGGGTTTTCTCCTTGCACTGTCTAGGGTCCCCGGCAATCCAAATCACCTTTACCCCCGAGCCATCTCACCGGCCCTGATCAGAATTTTTTGGCTAGCATTCTATTTTTCTTTATAAGCTTTGCAGTCAATTAGATTAACTGTCATTGTTGGGGGGGGGGGGGGGGTGGGTGTACAGTTGGAAAGAGAGGAGACAGACGATAGACAACTAGATATCCCGGATGGGTGCTACCGAACCATACACATAGTCGAGTTCTAACAAGGAATATAATTTCATTAACACAGGCAACCACAGGGTCATTACTGTAGCGAACTTTAAGGCAGTGTCCCAAAACCTGTGCGTGACCGCTTGGCCTGGCTGCCTCGGCCTGACTGGTCATCTCAGGGGAAAGGGGAGGCTGGAACTGAACCCAGCGGTGAGAAGGGGACAGGACCACCAAGGGCGGGAGCTAGGAAGGCTGTGCGGGTATCGTAGGCGTGGGGATCCTGAGTTTCCAGGAGCTCTGCCTGACAGGGTCTGGTGCCCAGGTCTGGGTGGACCACGCATGGGTTCCTACAGTCGCCGCCCGGTCCTGCCCGCGGACCTGACTGTTCGTGCAGTTGGACTTTTCTTTCTTTGCAGTCAGGCCCAGGGCAGAGAGAAGTCTGCGGGGCCCAGCCCCTCGCGGGCCCTGGACGCCCCTAGGGTGTCGAGGAGGGAGAGCCCGGGAGATGTCCTCTGCCCCCGCCCCCAAACTCCACTAGCCCCGGCGACCCCACCCTGGAGAGGGGCTCGGGCCAAGCCTCCTCCGGCCGGTCCCTCACTCACGGGCAGCTGGGGCTCCGACTCTGGCCGCGGCCATCCACACCGGGAAGAGGAGAGGGGAGGAAGGGGAGGGCGAAGGGGAGGGAGAGGGGGAGGGCGAAGGGGAGGGAGAAGGGGAGGGAGGGCCCTGGCGGCTGCTGGGCAGGGTGGGTGCGGGGAGAGGCATCGCGCGGGCATTCCTCTGTCCCCGCCCCTCTTGCCCTGCGGGATCCTCCCTTCTTGCTCCTTTCTCCACCCTGGATCCCCCAAAGTTTTTCTGGTACGAGACTTAACATTCGCTTCGCTTCTCTCCACAAGCCAGCTAGCTGTCCCGGGCAAGTCTGAAGTCTCCAAAAGGAAGAGACCTGGCAAGGGGGTTACCAAATTATTCTGGGGGCCTCTATGAGTGCCTCCTCTTTTTTTTTTTTTTTTTTTTTTTTTTTTTTTTTTTTTTTTAAGTAGAATCAGACGGTTCCATAGCGAAGGGTGGATAGTCGTGCTAAAAATCCCTCCTCCCTGGGTGAAATTCACGTTCACAGATGACCAGGTGAGTGAGTGAAGCGCCCTGCTGGCTGTGTGCCGGAGGCTGGAAAACCTCAGCAGCGCTTCCTGCCTGTCTCCTGGAGAGTGCAGAAGGATGAGAAGGAAGGGCCACCACCCCAGCGTGGTTCCCCTCTACTCTGCCAACCAGTGACTGATCCTCAGCACCCACACTTGACCTCTTTCTCAACAGTGGAAGTAGGGCGTCCCTTTTCCTGGAAAGACATCAAATCCCAGAATGGAGGCTTGAGTTGGATTGACTAGGGTATGTGGGAAGAGGACACTCCAGACCCTAAAGTGGTTTGGAAGATTTAGGAGAGGTGGGAAATGGTGCAAAGGAGTGCGAAGCATGACATCATGAAGATTTGTTTGCCTTTTGAGACAGTGTTTCTCTGTGTAGTTTTGGTGCCTGTCCTGGATTTCGCTCTGTAGACCAGGCTGGCCTTGAACTCACAGAGATCCGCCTGGCTCTGCCTCCCGAGTGCTGGGATTACAGGCATACAGCACCACCGCCCCAGCAAAATCGTGAAGGTTTTTAAGCAGAGCATTTTGATTCGAATGGATTCCCATCGTTTTTGTATTCCCCAGGATGGATACTCAGTGGGGCACCCAGTGAATCCCTGTGGACTCAGAAGGGCAGTCGAGAATACTGGCTTAGTGGTCAGTAAGATGGACTGCCTGGGAAGAGAACTTTAGTGTAAGGAGGGCTGGTGAACATCTCAACCTGAGTGGTGGGCCACCAGGTGAGAGGAAGCTGGCAATTCTGGCTCCCTGAATTCACACAGCAGTGGGATTCCTCTTAAAACACTTTCCCGGTGGAGTCTTTGTGGCCTCGGAAAACCTGGTAAAATGGAAAAGATATTCAAGTAGTCTACCCAGCCACCAGGATCCAGGGAGGGAATGGATCTCCAGGGAGGGAACAGGTGTGTCTGATGCCACACAGTTGAGCACACTGAGGATAATGTTATTCTCTGGTAAGATTCTAAGTGTGTTTATACTTAAGAGAAATAAACAGAAATAACAGAAATAAACAGGAGTGCCCCCTCACCACCCCATTTCCCCTCACTACCATCCCAGGAATGGCCAAGATCTGAAGTCCGTTTTGCGTGAGAGCACAGAACATAGGAAGTAAAAACCTGGTAACTCTGGCAGACAGGAGCTGGTCTGCCTTCTGGTAAGGAGGGGAGTGGAGTGGAAAGCAAGAAAGGCAGAGAAGACTGAGAAAGAAGGGAAGGAAAAAAGGTGGGGTCTGGATAGGCATGACTCAGTGGTGCTCGCCTACAACACAAAGTCTGGAGTTTGATGGCTAGCACCATGGTGAGTGTGTGTGTGTGTGTGTGTGTGTGTGTGTGTGTGTGTGTGTTCAAAGTGGCCAGAACATGGCATCAGATCCCCTAGAGACAGAGTTAGAAGCAGTTATGAGCAGCGCTGGGAACCAAACTCTAGTCCTCTGTCAGAGAAACACAGTGGAACCATCTCTAGACCAGAGCACCAAACAGATAAATGATGATGGATGGAGAGGGGGAGGGAGGATAGATAGATATTTAGATAAGTAGATAGTGATAGATATATAGATGATAGATAGGTTTTAGGTAAATATATATGATAGACAGACAGACAGATAGATAGATATAGAGATGGCAGATATAGAGAGATAGATATACATGGTAGATACATAGATAGATGATAGATTTAAAAACTGAGTTATGCTGCCCCTGTGCCTCTGTGCCTTGTGTCTACCTCTAGCTTCCAGGGAGGCCAGCCCATCTCAGAAATGCCATAGCTAAGTGAAGAAAAGAGGCAATACAGAAATCAACACACTTGCAAAAGTCACTACCACTAACTACAACAGCTTTCTGAGTACACCTTTCCAATTTTGTCATCTTTGAGATAAGCAGTATGGCCTTGATTAGTGGGGTAGCTCAGCTGGTGAAAGAAATCTCATGGAAACTTTGACCCTTCTGGGGAGCAAACAGGCATGTGATTTTCTACAGACTGCTACAGTTCATTGAGACCTGTTTTATCTTCTCACTGGGGGTGTTCCTCCCCTCCTGTGACTCAGCATTGCTCTGGAGCTTGTCACTTTCATAAACACAGATCTCTTTCCTTACTCCAGCACCTATCTCCACAGGAGTTTCTCTGGCAGTTTTCTTTTTATATTACAATCTGGTGGTAAACAGCTTAGCCTCTCCTCAGTGAAGCCACCACAGCCATGTCACCATCTGGGACCTCATTTTATTCCAGCTCCTTTCCCCTGCTGCACAGTAAACAGACCCCCAGAGAACATTCTTCTCACTTCTATTCAGAGCTTTCCTTTTCCAGCCTTTTCACAGAACCCTGAAAACTCCCCTGAATTCACACAGCAATGGGATTGTTTTAAACACTTCTGATATTGTCTTTGTGGCCTTGGAAAACATGGCACATGGAAAAGATACTGAAGTAGTCTGTCCAGCCACCAGGATTCAAAGATCACAAGATCAGGTTTCAGTATCACAAGATCTCCAAAAATTCTATAGTAGGGGTATCTGGGGATAACTCAGATACCTTAGAATTCTTCAAATCCAAGTCAGTGAAAGCTATTAGGATCAATATACCTTCAAGAGGAGGGTCAGGTTTAGTCTCAAATGGTTTATAAGAACATTATTCTTCTCTCAAACTTTACAACAAATAGTCTCTACTTAGATGACAAGAACCATTCAGGACGGTGATAGCTTTGGGGAAATCGTATTAAAGAAGAAAGCACTTGATACAGACATTTTACATGCATGCAACATTCTGAGCCAACCCAAGCTTCTGCTAAGTGTTCTTTTCTGAGGAAATTCAAATACACTTTGGATAGAGATTTCCTGAGCTCAAAAACCAACATCTTCACTGAGAATGCCAACTGGAAGCAACTGTATCAATCGCAACCAGTCAGTGATGGACAGTCTTTTACCATGAACATGACCCTCCTGGTATGGCTTGGGCTACACTGACTAGTGGCTGCAGTTGGTCCATGGCTCAGTACCTGAGAAGTATCTAATGAGCATTTATTGCCTGCCTTCTATGTATATGGTACCCTGCAAGTGTCAGAGGCTAAGGGGTGGTTCCTGCTTCAAGTACCTGCAGGTGTTGCAGTAGATGACATACATTAAAATACAAGGGAAAATTGCCTATTTAGCCCAACTAAAGAGGTGAGCTACACAGGAAAGACTATGCACTGATGCATGCCTATAGCACTCAGGATACTGAGGAAGCAAGAACATGAATTCAAGGCCGAGCAAGATGGAAGAAATGGAGGGGGAGAGGGGGAAGCCAAGGGAGAATATTTTTTAGTATTTGAGCAGGATGTGACTGACATTCTGTTGACTGGATCATGCTGGTTCTATTCTTGGGCCTCCTGGACCATCCCACTGTAGTCCCTGGTGTTTAGGAAAGCAGTGGGGTGGGGTTCAGGAATAAACCAACACTGAGGTTCCAACTGGGGAGTTGCCTTTTGAGGCCCCTCCACTGGCAGGCTCCACCATGCTTCCTCTGCTGAGTTTTCCTAGTCTTTTCATGGAAAGTTGTTTGAACACTCTCCAGGCTTTTTCTTCCAAAGATTTGGAAGAACGGGACTATACTTGCCAGCTAGCCACCTAATTTGGAACTAATTACCAAACTGCTCAGAAATGTAAGGCAGAGGAATTTGCTTGCTGACAGGCTTCCTATTCATCACCATGGTATCTGAGAACATGGCTCTCAGCCGAGAACAGGAACTTCCTCTTCAAACGCAGAATAGACAACCCTTGTTGGCGTGGCTTGTAGCTGGAAGTTTTCCCGTCTCTCCTGGCCCTGAGGTCCCAGAGCCGCTTATAAAATAATCACTCAGAGGCTTAATTAATTACCAACTGTATGGCCTATGGCAGGCTTCTTGCTAGCTAGCTCCTTCATCTTAAATTAACCCATTTCTATTAATCTATGTATTGCCACATGTTCTGTGGCTTTACCTGTGTCCCATTACATGTTGCTCCTTGGACAACGGTTTGGCATTGCCCTTACTCTCCTTTCTCCTTTCATTGTCTCTCTTGGATTTTCCCACTTGGCTCCATCCTGCCCTGCCATAGGCCAATGCAGCTTTATTTATCAACCAATCAGAGCAACAACTATTCACAAGACACAGAAAGACATCTCACAGCATTTCCCCTTTCCTGTCCAATTAAAAGGGAAGGTTTTAATTTTAACATAGTAAAATTACATATAATAAAACAATTATCAAGCAAGAATTACAGTTATACTATCCTATTTATATTTGGCAAAATTAGAAAATATTCTACCATTCTATCCTGTTTTTGTGAGTCTAAAGTTTTATATCTAATTTATCTTTTATCATGACTAAGGAAAGCTATAATTATAACTATCTAGTCTTTAACTACATCAAAGACCCCAGAAGGATATAATATTACCTGAGTAAACAGGAAGTGCATTGTAAGCAACTTCTAAAATTCTAGAAATGACAGAGACATCTGTCTGCCTGGACAGTCATCCAAAGTTCCTCTGTAACACTGGGGCATCCATCTTCAGTCTACAGGCCTAGAGTATCTCAGTTGCTTCTCCCTGTGTCCTGTAGAATGTCTGGCAGTTTCCTCTGTGAAGCAGGAACCTGAAGGACCATCTTCCCTTGTTTTGGCAAAATTCAGTCATCATTGTCCTAAGGTTCTTGTATGTCTAATTTATACAACATATTATCAATCAGTCCAGGCAAGAGCAGTTTCTTGCCCAAATGGCTATTTTGCCATAAGGAAAGTAAACTCCATATGGAGTTTCTTCTTTGCCCATCATCCTCTTTGAAGTAATTGGTGCTGCCAGGAGCAGACATGTCTCATTGTCCAGAAAAGTCTAAGTTCTCAAAGCATTTTTTATTTATTTCTATTTTTTAAAATTTATTTATTATGTATACAGTGTTCTGTCTGCACATATCCCTGCAGACCAGAAGAGAGCACCAGATTTCATTACAGATGGTTGTGAGCCACCATATGGTTGCTGGGAATTGAACTCAGGACCTTTCGAAGAGTAAGCAGTGCTCTTAACCTCTGAGCCATCTCTCCAGCCCCCTCAAAGCATTTTTAAATGTCATATTCTGTAGGTCTTTGAAGTGTTTGAAGATTACCTGCCTAACTGAAATATATCTATTTATATATTATATAGTCACTTAACTAACGTGACTATAAATTTGATTATCACAGATGACTAATTATTAATCTGTATTCCTTAATTATACATTACAATTTTAAATGAGTTGCATAAACATAGCACCTTAAACAAGAGCAGCATAATATATACAGCATAATAAAATTAGCTTTAAATTTGTATCAATAAACTCAAATCTATAGCAATGTAAAATATTTCAAGTTGTTGCTCTTTAAAAGTAGATTCAATCATCTACCCTTTCATTCTATCATATCTATATCCCCTTTTCTTCTTTAGAAAGAGATTGACTATGACCAATAACAATTTGTAATCAAACCCCTAAACAAAGACAAACATCCATAATCCAATTTTGGGGGATGTAGGCATAGTTATCTAGGCTACTTCCTGCTGATTGGGGGCACTGGTAGTCTTATGGGGACACAAATTTTAGGATTATGTCAAGTCCTGACTGGAGTAGTCTGGAAGGCTATATTCTCTGAGACAGTTGCACTGAAGCTGTTCTGGGTGTTGGATCATCTGGAGCCCTCTCGGGGGTCTTCCTTGATGAAACCATATTAATCTGGAAGGGATCCGCAGCTTCTCATCTTCTGGAAAGAAAAGCAGAACCTCTTTTCCAAAGCAACATATGCTTAGACACAAATTTTGAAGTCACGATACCTTTCATCACACACATTCATCAGTCTCTCAAGCTATGCCTGAAGGCTCCTCCATGCTTCCGGCTGCTTTCAGTGTGCACGGTACCTCCAGGCAGTATGGGCCATGTAATGGACTTCCCTTTCCCATTAGACAATCTTGTTTCCATTTGGAATTTCTCATCACATAACTTAATTTTTATTAAAACACATATATGTGCATTAAACAAGAGTAAGAATAAGAACATTTCTAAATTATTTCTTTTTTCTGCTTAGGGGTTCATGTGTGTCTCTGTGCATGGGTATATATGAATGAGTATGTTCACAGAAACCAGAAGATGGTGTCAGATCCCCTGAAGCTGAAGCTATGGGTGGTGAGTCACCCTGTGTGGGTGCTGGGGTGAGAAGAGCAGGTGCCATCTCTCCAGCCCCATGAATAAGTTAAAAAGCTAGAAATTAAATCTTTATTAAGAGATGTGTGCTCTTGATCTACTTCCTAGTTTCCCAAAATTTCAACAATATGCATGTAATCAAGAAAAGGTAGGAAATGTCATTTTAATAAGTTCTCCAGAGAACAAGTTGTCTTAGTTAGGGTTTCTATTGCTATGAAGAGACACCAAGACCATGGCAACTCTTGTAAAGGAAAACATTTAGTTGGGGTGGCTCCCTTGCAGTTTCAGAGGTTCAGTCCATTATCATTGCATTGTGAAGGCCGATGTGGTACTGGAGTAGTAGCTAAGTCTTACATCTTGCAGGCAACAGGAAGTCAACTGAGATACTGGGCATAAGAAACCTTAAAGCCCACCCCCACAGTGACATACTTCCTCTGACAAGGCCATTCCTGCTCCAACAAAGCCACACCTCTTAATAGTGCCATTCCCTGTGAGATTATGGGGGCCAGTTACTTTCAAACCACCACACAAGTCTCTATGCTGTTGCCGTCTGTGGCTTTCAGTGTGTGTGTGCACATCAGACACTATCTGAGCCTCCACTGTGGACTGGGAATCTTCTCTCACTTCTCACTGACCATGCCATGAGGCCTGTGCACTGATGAGAACATTTCGGGGAGGAGGCTGACGTGGTAAGTGGAGGGTTGTCATGAGGAGGTTGAAAGACAGTGACTGCCCGGGATGTTAAGGAGAGACAATCTTGGGAGAATAGCAGATCTGCCAGCCTAAAGAGCCCCCAGTGAGTCCAGAGGCTCCAAGAGAGACCTGTGTCCTTGATATGGAGTCCCATATGCTTCCCAATCCGGCCTCAAAGGCTCCTCCACCTCAGCTCCCCAATGGCGGGACTCACGCTCACACCATCATACCTGGCTTGAGATTTCTTGAAGATGAATTAGCTAAATGCTCAACTGAATCTGGCTTCACTGAAAGAAGAATTACATACCTGGGGGAAATTTAAAAATGAATGAACAGCACCCCAGTAATACATTTTGTTAAAGACCATTATTGGCTCCAGGGAAAACAGAGACTTCGGTGGGAGAGGAAAAGTCACACCTTACGTGACTTGGCTATCACATGCATTTGAACAACCAAACAACCACAGGGAAGTTTATATTGAATATCGACATGATCAAAAGGCAAAGTAACCAATTTAAAGAGAAAGTATCTGTGTGGTGTTAGGGACAGGGAGGCACACAAAACCTTTCCCAGGTCCAAATCCAGTGCTTAGCAAGAAAAGCAAAGGCAACTAGCGTGTTCTCTGGAAACAAAAATACTAAACTATCAAATTTTCCCCAGGGGTCTGTCCTGAGAAGATTTCTCCCAGAGTCCTGGGGAAGACGCTACAGCCGGCGTGGGGTGATCTGAGGGAAAAGAATCTAAGTACACGAGGTTCTTTCGTCCATTTATTTTATTCCTCTGAGATTAAATTCTATCTACACAGCGTTATTTCTATTCTTATATATAGCTCCTCTCTGTCCCTTCTCTTCCTGTCCTCTCATAGCCCTAACTAAGCTCTTCTGCTATTGATCTCGTCTTCGTCCTCCATTCCTCCATCCCCCATCTTTCATTCCTCTCCTATACTCTTGACTTGATTCAAATCCACCTACAATCTGCAAAACCTTTTTCTTGCTTTCTCCTCGGGCTGAGCCACTCTAACCCTAACTGGAGTCAGGAATTCTCCCCAGTCTTCACTCTACCTGGTTATGCAAAAACCCCTTTTGTTCTGAGTCAATAGCTCTGGGATGCCACTAGGTCTGTGAGAGAAAGGGATGGTCTGAGCTTCATTTGCACAAGAAACAAAGCTATGTATCTACCATCCGCCTGTCTCCTAGGCCTAGGAGACAGGTGTTGTCTCTATGGGGTGCTACCTAGTACAGATCAGCAGTAGGTCTGAGAGGCTTATACTGTTTGCTGTTATGGCCTAGGAGTTATGGGTGCACAAGAAATTGATAGCAGGAAACAGCTGATATATTAAAAGCCAAATAATATCAAATATTCCTTGATAGTTGACTTCTCCTCTAGAAGGATTCCTTGACCCTTCAAGGTCTAGCTTTATCATATACAGCCCAGTCTCTACTTCACATTCTTGAGGGCTGCAGCAGTCCCCGTGAGTGAAAGTGGTTTCTCTGACAGAGTTGGAGGTGGGAGGACAGGGGATTGGCTTTTGTTTTCCCTCAGTCTGGCTCACACTGAAGCTCATAGCTTTGATTAAAGTCTGGACAATTGGGGGCTGGAGAGAGATGGCTCGGCAGTTAAAAACATGCACTGCTCTTATAGAGGACCCAAGTTCAGTTTCCAGACCCACGTCATACAGCTCATAACCACTTCAGCTCTGGGAGACCCAATGCCTCTGGACTCCTGCACTCATGTGCACCTATCACACACAGAGAGAAACATACACATAATTAAGAATAATAAAAAACCATCTTGAAAAATTAAATACAGAGAAGTTGAGGAAAAATAGCCTCTATGTATTACTTTGTGTTTCTTGATCTGAGACAATCCCAGGACCGGATGAGAGCGAATGCCAGTTTACGATTATGTCATGACGCAGCTCTCCAGGCAGTGGATGGAGCTGTTTGCCCCCCACATACACTGTGCAGAACCTGAGCACACACATGTTCCTTGCACTGAATCATATGAATAAGACGGGCCAGAAACCATTGCTCACCATGCTCACTGACTTTCACAGAACTAAAGCATTCAGATGAAATAACCCTGTGTCTTAGGCTAGTCTTCAAACAGTCCAAGGGAAAAAAAGTGTGTGCACGGTGGGGTAAAGCAAGATTAGCTAAGCGATTCAAATAACTGATAAGGACCTGAGTGTGTTCTCCCACATCTCTGCGCATGTTGCAACTCTTGGGAGAAATACGTGACGACAGCAAAGTTAATGGCATAAGTTCACTAAACTTGTCTGACAGTTGGCAAGGTCTGTATGGGGGAGAACATGTATTTAAAAAAAAAAGTCAGGGCTGGAAAGATGGCTCAGTGGTTAAGGTCACTGACCACTCTGGCAGAGGACACAGGCTCAGTTCCCAGCATGCACTTGACAGCTCGCAACAGGCCATAACTCTATTCCCAAGTGATCCAATGCCCTCTTTTGACCTCTCCAGGCACCAGGCACACACGCAGTACATGTACATACATGGAGGCCAAGCAGCCATAGACATTCAAAAATAAAAAATGTCTTTTAAGTCAAAGGAGAAAAACAAAATCATGCCACCGGCTCAGGAGATAGTGCAGTTAGGAGCATCTGCTGCTCTTGTAGAGGACCTCAGTCCGATTCCCATCAACTGGTCACCATCGGAAGCTCCAGCTCCAGGGGTACTATGCCTCTGGCCTCTACAGGAACCTGCTCTCCTGTGTGCACACGCACATACAGAATTTTTAAAACTAAAATTTTTTAAAAAAGAAAAAAAATTATGTCAAAGGCAAATATTGTATCTGGCCTTTAAGTGAATCTAAGAAGCCAGCTAGAAGCTTACAGGGTTCTGAATGAAGATGGGAAAGAGGAGATAAAGTCATGGAGTTATGGAGAAATGAAGCCATTTACCTCTCAGATACATAGCTCCTGGAATGGAGTGCCCCGTCCACTGGGCTCAGGCGTGAACTCGTGGCTGTGGCCAGGTTGCCTCAGCCCTCTAAGCCTTAGTTTTCTATCTGCTGGACATTGACAAGCCGCTAAGCACAAAACATCTGCTTGTGGCCCTGGGAGTGGGGTGCAGGGACAGGCACGGGGTTTGCACTGAAATGGCACATGTCAAGGAGAGGCTGAGGGGTCCCTGTTTGAAAGGTGGTTCCCAGCAAAACTCAAGGGACTTCTAGAGGCTGAACTGCTGGACAGCTCAGCTGGGAAGTTCATCTCTGAGTCAGGTGACTGGATGCATTCTCGGTTCCCTTTATCACATGGTCACAGACAGACGGAAAGGTTCATGTGGGTAGGAATTTATTGACATGAATTTCCTTTAGCAATTATTCTAACACAGAGAGTTCTGCACAGATGCAGACATGACAACAAACCCATGGGCTCTAAAGGATGCCAGGCTTGTCTCCTCCCGGGGATGGGGGAGGACGGGAGGGACAAGGGGGGAGGAAGAGGTGGGGGAGGGAGGGGAGGGAGAGAATCTTTTAAAAAGAATCTGAGACATCTTTCAATTTTCAATTATAAGAAGAAATGACAATACAGGAAGTAACGACATCTGACAATTTTAGCCTTTTATCCAGAAACATATATCTATTCCATAGATACCAAATCCATTACCATATAATTGAGTTTGAAAATATACAAAATATTTGTTGTTCTTACATACTGAAATTAAATCCTAATTTCAAAAAGTGCACAGTAAAAACAGCATAAGGAAACCTACAATATCCATAGTTATGTCTATTGTTTTCCATTTGACTGTCAACATCAAATTCTGTATTTGCCTTGCTGTTTACAAAGACTTCAAATGTCTCAAGGTCACGGACAACACTGGCTAGTTTACAGGTCCCACAGCACTTCAGCTCCCAGAGGCCACCAGCACTGGCTGTGGAGCCTGGCCCCAAGACTCTGGGCAGCAGCTGCAGCCGGTCCGGAGGGAAAGTCGACGTCCAGCTCCTCATCAACTATCGACTCCTGTTCTTCTTAGCATTTCCCTGTGCAGAGACAAACCACCACAGAGGACAAGCTTCAGGAAGTGTCACACAGTTAGCAAAGCAGGCTGCCTGGGGGCCATGTTGTCCCATGGAACACTCTGGCTTCTCATCTGGAGAACAGCTGGCAGATAACCTGCACGTCAGCCTCTATTCAGTAATCACAAAGCTGTTTATCACTTGTGACTTTCCCTGTGCCTAACTTCCATGACCCAAACCCTCTCGGGGGCATGGATAACAAAGAAAGCACACGACACCCCAGTTTACCAAAATTCCTTTTCGTATGAGATTTCGTGAAGCAAAATAGTTTTGGCCGCAATATGGTTTTTGTAGTCTAAATAAACAGGTTTTACAGCAGTGGTTCTCAACCTTCCTAATGCTGTGACCCTTTAACCCCCTCATGTTGTGGGGACCCCAACCATAAAATTTATTTCATTGCTGCTTCATAACTGTAAATTTTGCTACTGTTATGAACTGTAATGTGAATATCTATGTTTTCCAATGACCCCAAAGAGGTGAGAACCACTGAGAGCTTGGAGTAGTGGTACACAACGCTCTTCAACATGGTGGTTTTGCATATTCTCTTCTCTTTGGAGAGGTTCACTTCTTAGGACTACATTCTAATTAAATGCCTAAATGATGAGGCCCACACACCATTTCTTCCCATAAATGGGCAACACCTGCAGATTATGGCACACACACACACACACACACACACACACACACACACACACACACACAGGAGACAACACAAGAGGACACTAGAGCAATATAAATTTCTAATAAATGGAGGACTGTGCTGAACAGTTGTGTGTCAAGTTGACACAGCTAGAGTCCTCTGAGAGGAGGAACATCAATTGAGACAATGCTGCCATAAGATGAGGCTGCAGGCAGGCCTGTAGGGCATTTTCTTAATTAGTGATCGATGGGGGAGGGCCCATGATGAGTAGTACCATCCCTGGGCCGGTGGTCCCAGGTTCTATAAGAAAGCAGGCTGAGCAAGCCCTAAGGAGCAAGCCAGTAAGCAGCACTCCTCCATGGCCTCTGCTTCAGCTCCCGCCCCCAGGGTCCGGCCCAGCTTGAGTTCCTGTCCTGACTTCCTTCAGTGATGAACAGTGATGTGGAAGCATAAGCCAAACAAACCCTCTCCTCCCCAAGCTGTTTTTGGTCATGGTGTTTCCTCACAGCAACAGTCACCCTGACTAAGACAAGGAGGAAGCCAAACACAGGGCTTGCTGACGGAATGACCAAGGAATGGTTAAGAACGCTACTCTGAGTTCAAGGGAGGTCTCTTACTCAGATGTAATAATCCAGGTATTTTAGGGAACAGTCTTTAGTGTAAATTTCAGGATTTTTGAAGTAGCTACAGTCCACCTTGCTCACCTCCCACAACGGATGTGCAGCTTGGGGGCTGAAGCATTTCTCTGGAATCACTGTCAGTGCCCCCTGGACACTAGTGCTACGACTAGCAACCAAAGATGACCTCCTCAGTGCGTGTACTCTTCTGTGACAAGAACTATAACCGAGTCACGAGAGCAAGGGGAGGCGTTCACGGAGAGGACCGCACCTCCTGCCTCCAAGGCCATATTTCCTGAAGCTCCAGTCACTACAGTCATCATGAGAAACATCCGGCTGGTCATCAGCACAGAGATGGCCCAGACAAGCGCAGTAACACCTCCCACACAGGGAGACGTTGGTGAATGTCCTGAAACCATGCTGAGGAGGGTCATGTAACGCAGGCTCGTGTAGCAGCCTGGCATGTTCTCCAGGGAAGCCTCACTGAGCAGCGACCTTGTCTCCTCCAGCAGTGCAAGGCTGCAACTGCACCTGTCTACTGCCTCTCCAGCTCGCAGATGGCGGTCAGGTACTGCCTGGCCATCTGAGACGATGCACAGAATGGAATGCCGACTGCCGTCTTACATTTGTAGGAAAGAAGGTGCCTATTACCATTCACTAACAGAAGCAGGGTATATGGAAATGCATGCCAACCTAAGCATATTGCCCAGTATCTACTGACTGGTTTGGACAGAGGCTCTATGAGAAACAAAATCATCAGGAATCCTGGAGATAAAATGGTTAGCATTCCTAGATCATATGGGCAGTTATGAGAATAAATCAAGGACTCTATTCCACTCTTGGGCATATACCCAGAGGCCATTTCCTAATGCAGAGATATCTGCACATCTATGTTTATTGCTGCTCTATTCACAATAACAAGGGAATGGAACCAGCTGAGATGCCCATCAACAGATGAAGAGGTCATGAAAATGTGGGAGAGATATAACAGGCAACATTATTCAGCTGTCAAGAAAAATGAGATCTGCAGGAAAATGGCTGGGCTTGGGAAGCATATTAATAAAGGTGACCTAAAGTGAAGAAGAAAAAAGTGTATGTTCCCCTCATACACTGATCCTAATCCCTAATGTAAACATGTATGTGTGTAAACAGTTAAGTGTGGACGGGAGGACACAGTGCAGGCGAGGGACACAGGAACCACGAAAGAGGATGGTAAGCTAGTTTTGTTTTGTGGTGGTGGTGGTGGCAGTTTCAACACTGTCTGTTCCTTCTTTTCCTGTGGTGGAGAACTGACAGTCTAAACCCTAAGTGAAGCCTATGGTCTCAGAATGTGCAGTTCACTGACAGAGTCAGAGCTGGGGACTGGGTCAGCCTCGCAGTGGCTTCCTTAAGCCACTGTGTCTGTGACTTAATGAGAAGAAGTGACTTTACCAATGCAATGACTTCTAAGGGTCTGAGAATTAATACGAGTAAATGACTTTACTGAATGAAACCAGTTGCTAAGGGCTACCCACATACCATTAGGATCTTATACAGACAGAGCTTGATCCCCTCAGGCCATCTGCAAGTCCCCTCACTCTTAGACAAAAGCAAAAAAAAACGTCAAAAGGCAGCAGGTCAGACCTAGGCTTAGACTCCGCCAAGGACAGGATTTTTCTTTAGGACAGGAAACCGAAGTGAAGGAAGAGGATTCACAAGTCTTCCCTCTGGAAATGTCAGTGAAGCACCGTCTGCGGCTCCACTGACACGCCCCTCCCCAACACACCTTACTGGACATCTTCAGCGTGTCAATCTCTTCCCTCTGTTTGGACAGGGTCTCGTTCATGCTGCACAGGTGGTCGCTCATCATACTCAACTGATCCTCGTAGCTCCTCTTGGTGGTCGTCAGCTCATCCTACAGAGCAGGGAAAGAAGAAAGGCCACCCAGAAGCTTTAAGGCACAGGCTGAATGGAAGGACAAAGTGAAAAAAAATGGGGAAAATGTATCAGCCTTCAAAGAATGCGTTTACAGCCGGGCGGTGGTGGCGAACGCCTTTAATCCCAGCACTTAGGAGGCAGAGGCAGAGGCCGGTGGATCTCTGTGAGTTCCAGGCCACCCTGGTCTACAGAGTGAGTTCCAGGAAAGGCGCAAAGCTACACAGAAAAACCCTGTCTCGAAAAACAAAACAAAAAGAATTCGTTCATGACTTGTTTATCTCAGTCAGTGAAGTGTTTGCTTTGTAAGCATGAGGCATCCATAGAACCCACGTAAAAAGGAGCTGGGCCTGGATGTGCACGCTGGGAATCGCAGCATACTGGGGGAGGAGACAGATCCTGGAACTCACTGACAAGCCAGCCAGCCTACTCGGCAAGTCTGAGGCACATGCATGCTTACACAAATGTACCCACGTACAAAACATAAGCATTCCTCCCTCAGCGGGTACAGGACTGTAAAGCATGGGGGAAATGACACTTCCAAACCACCCTGGTTTTCAAACGCCCTGCACAGGTCTCGGCCTTCTGCACCTTCCCAGGAGGACACCCTGCCTCCCACCTCATGCTCTCCTCAGCCTCTTCATGCTCTCCTCAGTCTCCTGAATGACTCCAGTCTCCTAAGTAATCTGAGGAGTTGATCTGAAACACGGACACTGTGTTCCTGGGTTTTCCTGTGCCTACCTCATGCTGATATCAACACGGGCTTCCTGGAAGGCAAAGCTTGAAACTGGAATTGGATTTCTTTATGTACATTAAATACATTTACTTATGTATTTATACATATAAAATGAAGCAGGGTCTCACTAAGTACTCCTGGCTGTCCTGGAACTTGTTCTGTAGACCAGGCTGGCCTAGAACTCAGAGACCTGCCTGCCTCTGCCTCTCCAGTGCTGAGATTAAAGGCATGCGCCACCATTCCCAGCAAAAGCAAAGCTTTGAAACCCAGCAGTGAGGAAGGAAGAATGTTTTGCAGCCGCACCCTTAGGTTTATTTAGGTCAGTTTCTGAAACAAGACAGAAAAATGTTTATAGAACAAGCCTACAGCAAGTCACAGTGAGTGTTTACAAGGAAGAGGAGAAAGAAGGATTATGGGTAAGTATAAATAAATAAAGGCAGACTACAGAAGAATTTGAAATTAACCTCACATCAGGAACAAGACAGCCGCCCTTTCCCTATTATAGGTAATAGGCCGCAGAGCACCGCTTGCCAAGGGAAGACTAGCTTGGCTGCCCTCAGGACAGTCATGAGAAGCCGAGTGCTGAGGCCACACTCGGGAACTCACCTGCAGCCTGCTGCTGTTCTGACTGGCTAGCTTCATCTCCTCGGTCAGGTTCTCCTTACACTTCTCGGCCAGGGCCAGTCTCTTGGAGAGCGCTCGGCACTGTAGAATCAAAACATTAAATTTTATCCTGGGAAGGTGAGTGGTTTTAGTCACCAAAGCCAAAGGCCATCATTCATTCACTCACTCACTCACTCACTCACTCACTCACTCATTCATTCATTCCAAAACTCTCTGCTGAATACACATGGTGGAGAATGGGACAGGATGGAAGATAAGGCCCCACCCTCTGCTTTACTAAGGTAAAAGAGGCCTGCAGCCCAAGCTTATCAGTGTCCTCTTAGCTCCAGTGATCCCAAAGCACATAAGAGCATTCTCCATTTACACAGGACCCATTAATACTTCTGATGGGTAAAGGACACTGGTTGTCTCAAAAGGGATTGCGGCTGCCAACCACGGGCCCAACCCAAGGTAGATCCCAAATCCCTTGGGTTTTAAGTTCATCACCAGAGATCCAGTACAGGAATATCTTTGTAATCCCACCCAAAGACTTACAAAGTCTATATGGGGAAGACCAATGTTTTCTCTAGTTCTCCTAAACCCAGATGATGTAAGACAGAGCAGATAAAAAGGAAAAGAGGGGGCTGGAAAGATGGCTCAGTGGTTAAGAACACTGGCTGCTATTCCAGGAGTGCCAGGTTCAATTCCCAGCACCCACATGGCAGCTCACAACTGTCTGTAACTCCAGTTCCAGGAGATCTGACACCCTCACAACAATGCACATAAAATAAAGTTAAAAAATTATTAAAAAAACAAAAAAGGAAGAGGAAGTTTTATATCACATTGTTCAGACAAGGAGGATTTGAAGACATATTAATGTTGTCTGGACATCAGGATCGCCAACTATCCTTTCCAGTAAAGTCCTGGGGGGTGCATTACTTCCTGTTTATACTCGAGAACAAACTAGGACAATCTAAAAATTCTTGCATCATAATTGTGCTGAAAACATTTACTAAAATAGGCAGATCTCATGAAAATGAGACAGCCTGAAATTCCCCTAGTTCCTCATTTGTTCTCAAGAAAACTTCAGGACAGCTTGTACAATCAAATCATCCACTTTCCTCTGCTGGGCACTGACCCCGACCGCCCGAGAGGGAGATAGCATGCAGGGCACAGGCCATAGGAAGACAACAATCACATCTGGGACACTACCGGGGAGCAACAGGGAACCGGAAATGTTGGTATCAGCTGCACACACAGTTCAAGAATGAGCAGTTCTCCATCAGCCAGCCTGTTTCCTGTGCCCCCAAATTCTACACTGTAACAAACAGTCACAGCGACCAACCGATAAAAGGTGGGTGCAGCAGCTCCCTGTCTACTGGGAATGGCTGCTTTATTTTAAAGGAAAAACCACGAAGTCCTTGACTACCTCTAACAACTGGCTGCCTGTCCACCTCTTCATCTCTGCAATGTGGAGACAGTCACAGATAACGCTAGGTCCCAAAGGAGAGTGCTGTCTCTTCCTCTCTGGTTTAACAACTTAAGTGGTGTAATTCTGCCTGTCTCTAATGAATTCTTACTATAAAGTGTCGGATCAAAGACACACAGACCCTGTGTGCACCCAGCCAACCTTCTTCCTTCCTCATTCTTGAACATCTGTGCTTGTTTCATCCCCTTCATCTCTGTAAAGTCTGTACAGTGGACAGCGGGGTTTTAACACATGAACTAAGGAAGAAGAGGGGGAGGCGACAAAGGAAGGCCTTAGGGCTCTTGTGAGTTAAACAGGTGATGGTGTTCACTCGATCCTTTAAACTCAGGCCTGTGAACCTCCCACTCAGGAATGGAGCACGTTGGGCTGGAGAGACAGACGGCCCTGCTGGAAAACTGCTGGGAAAACTGCTGGCTGTGCAGACATGAAGGACCTCAGGGCTCCAGCAGCCCTGCAAAGAGGCCAGATGTGGCAGCACATGCCTGTCATCCCAGAGCTGGGGAGGCAGACCCAAGAGGAGCCTGGGGCCTAGCCAGCCAGCCTGTCTGACCAACAGCTCTGGTTCAGCAAGAGGCCGTGTCTGAAAGAGTGAGATGGAGGAAGGTGCCCGATGCTGACCTCTGGTTCCCACAGGTGTGTGCACAGGTGTGTGCACAGGCACGTCCCCCCACTCCCCACCCTCCACATACACATAAAGACACTGGAGAGAATTTAAAGATGGGCTGGCGAGATGACTCAGGGGTAAAGGTGCCATCGAGCCTAATGACCTGAGTTTGATCCCAGAACCCACTTGGAGGGAGAGAGAACTCTTGCAAGCTGTTCTGTCCTGTCCACATGTGCTGGCACTACCCCACACACAGTAAGGAAATGTAAAACCAAGGAAGGTCTGGTGGGTCTCACTTTTCACTTTGCACATGTACGTGTCCTCTACCGCTAACACAAATAATCTCTATTAATCCTTCAAAACTCACAACACAGGACTGCAGAAAGGCTGCCCAAGCCTGTCACCTCTCTTGCAGGAACTTGGAAATGACACACAAAGGCTTACACTTACTGAAATGAATGTGCTGGAGTGGCATATGGACTGATCACCATGAGCTATGACTGACCCAGACACACGGACAGGGATTGCAAAGGTGATAACGTCTTTCTTCCAGCAGACATGGAACCGAACCGTGACCTGACTTGAAGGTCAGGGAGAGGGAAGTGGCAATCTGATCGACCCCACTCACCTCGGCGTAGAAGTGCACTGACTTACTGTCAGCCAGCTGCAGCTGAGACGTGAGCTCCGCTATCCTTGCCATGTAGTGATTCTTAATCAGGTCTTCTCGGGACTCCACATCAGGGACCTTAGAGGACCACAAAGCACAGATGCCAGTGAGAAGGGCAATTCTAGCAAAGGGAACAAAGACCACACTTTATACCTCCTCACTAGAACCTCACAGGAGACGGCTCCCCTTCGGCTCCCCGACCCCTCAGAGGACCACCAGGCACGGCAGGAGAGCAGCCCAGTTTTCCATATCCAGCACCTGCCAGCCTGTGTCTTAGAACTCCCCAGAAGAACACAGCACCGGAGGGAAGTACTGGGAAGCCCCTCAGGCCACGTCCTTCCAGACAGCATGTTTTTCAATCACCTGTTCATTCATTCTTGTTTTTTGAAACAGAGTATTGCCAAGCATCCAGGCCTAAACTCAAATTCATAATCCCCCTGCATTGACCTCCCACATCCTTGGATTATAGGTATGAGCCATCACACACAGTTCTGACCAGGTTTTATCAGCCACAAATGTACCTTTCCAAATCTCCATCTTTCGGACTAACATGGCTTCTCTAATTGGAAAAGGGTAGAGAACAGGGGAGTATTTACTGGAACCCCGGGTTTTTTAATTAACATACAATCATTATATATACAGCACTGGGTTTCATTCATTAAGTATATATACATTTTGCCGGTCCCCCCCCCCCATCATTTCTAGATATGTCATATCTATGTTTTTCTGTAGCTTTAGAAAATCTAGGTCCCACAAGTGGGAGAAACGTGGTATTTATCTTCTGAGCCTGACTTGGTCTACTTCAGACCATCATCTCTAGTTATATCCATTTTCTTGCAAACAATACATCCTTCTTTATGGTTTCACCAAACTCCATTATGTAAATACACCACACGTTTCTTTGCCATTTCTCTGCTGACGGACACCGAGGTTGATCACATGATTTCGATACTGGGAGCAATAAACACCTAGTGTAAATGCCTCTGTGCTATGCTGACTCGTGGTCCTGGGGAACCTCTAAATTTAGAACGATTTTTTTTCACCCTTAAATTTTCTTCAGGAAAATGTAGTGCGCATAAGCATACTAATAAATTAACAAAACTGAACTGTGTGGGGCCTTTGCTCCAGATTGTTCCGGACTGGCATCTGTCCTGGTAATACTTCCAATGGCACCTAACTGCGCCAAACTGTAAATTCATGAAGCGCAGTATTGCCTCTGAAATAAAGAAGGAACAACAGACTCTACAAGCCTCCTAGAACCATCACGACCACACTACGTGACCAGCTCGGCCACTTCAGTTTTCATTTACTGGTCACATGCAGAACGGTGATCTTCAAGTGTTTCAGAATTCAGATGTGTAAGCCAATGTGACAAGTCACACCAGACCCTGCACTGTCAGAACTGCCGAAGTCGTCACTGACCATGGCACCTGCTAACCCAGGCTCTAAGCTGTTCTCTACTGAGGACAGCCTGGAAGGAGCGATAAAAGCACGTGGAAGCACCCATGAGAGAGGACACTCACTTTCCTTGTAAGAATTACCAGAAACACACACAGAGCTCCTACAGGACTCGTCCACAAACGTGCGCCACACATGCACTAATAAGCACCACCATGTCGAGTGCACATTACCTCACTGTCTGGAGTCCTGGTTAAAATCCCAATCTAGAACATAAAGAAAAAACACTGTTAGAACATTTCAGACACAAGAAGTTAAGAGCCCATAGCGTGTTCTCTTCTTGGTCTGCACTGGTCCACAGACCATTGATGACGTAGGCCAGATTGCTGTGGATGCTGAGCACGGCTTCTGCCACGAGGCACAAACTGATAACGGTTGCCAAGTGCTCTATCAAAATGCTGATTCACCCAACAAACTATCCGGGAGGATCAGGAGGGTGACTGATTTTCACCCTATCACATCATTTCCAAAGCAGTAACAATAGATGGTCCTCTGGAGACCAGTCATTAAACATACTGAACGGAAAACACAAATAAGCACTTAGTATAAAACTCAAAAGGAAAAAGCATACTTTACATGTTATCAAGACATTAATGAACATTGAGACTTAAAACAAATATATATAATTTTAGATAAATTACAGTTCAACTCCATTTTTCTACAGTTTAAGACTTAAACAATGGGTCTGGCAGTGGCTTAGTGGTAAGAGCTCGCCTCATATGCACAGGCCCTAGGTTCAACCCTGGCCACTACCACCATCCCTTAAAAAAAGAAAGAGATGTCAAAAACAGGGATGACTGCAGAATTCAAATTACTGCCCAAGGTGGTAGGGTGGGTGGAGGGTGTTAGGACTTAAGAAACTACTGGAGCCGGGCGGTGGGGGCGCACACCTGTAATCCCAGCACTCGGGAGGCAGAGGCAGGTGAATCTCTGTGAGTTCAAGGCCAGCCTGGTCTACAGAGCTAGTCCAGGACAGGCTCCAAAGTTACAGAGAAACCCTGTCTCAAAAAAAAAAAAAAAAAAGAAAGAAAGAAAGAAAGAAAGAAAAAAGAAAAAGAGAGAAAAAGAAAACTACTGGAGACTTTTTTCCCAATGGGATCTGCTAATCAGGGATAACCCGCAGTGGGCAGTGTCCATACAGTCTCAACCATCCTCAAATGCATCCTTCTTTTATCCCCCAGCCTCTGCCCACTATCTTTTTGGAGACAGTTTCACTATATAAGCACGCTGGCCACGCACGAACTCACGGCAATCCTCCCGGCTTAGGCAGCCAGGGGCTGGGATCACAAGTGTGCCTGCCCTGTGTCCAGCTTCCCAGAGTGTTACTCTGAGGACTGAGAGCTGTGAATTCATGGATGTTCACCTATCTAGCTACAAGAGTCTGCCATAAGAATTTCTGGTTACAGAAGAGCTGCAATTTTCTCCTCAGTGAAGCAAGAGCAGCAATTTCTTTAAGTTAAAGCTGCTTAGAACAACCCACGGATCATTTGATTTGGTGTAATCAAAGATAACTATATTTGATGAGATAAAATGCAAAGCTGTGCCTATGTCCCTTTACCTCTCCCACTCATTACTCCCAGGTTTGAAAACGTGAACCATACAGAGTCCTTCAAAGGAATAGTCTATAAATGGAAGGAATATTCTGGCATGTGTTCTTTTCAATCTTTTCTCATGTTCCAATGCAATCTTATTAGAACATATTTGGCAAGGAAGATCAAAAAACTTGTAATATTCATGTCTTCTGGTTCTGCAGCTCTTTCTTAAGACTTATTTCTCTTAATCATGTATATACATGTATGTCTGTGTGTGGGTTTGTGCACCACGAGTTCAGCGTCTCCAAAGTTTAGATGAGGGCATCAGATCCCTTGGAGATGGAGTTATAGGAGGCTGTGAACTACCTGACCTGGGCACAGGGAACCAAATTCAGGTCCCCCACAAGATCAGAACCTGCTCTGAGCTGCTGAGCCATGTCTCCAGTCCTACTCAGTAATTCCAACCCTAACCTAAGAGTGTACCCCATGGAAATGACCTAATATGTGGAGAGAATCTTGAATAACAAATGTATGATAGTTACGACAGTGAAACATAACCTGTGCTCAACCACAGGGAAGCTAAGATGTGTTAGAGATGGAATGCTGGGGGCAGTTTCTACCTCTCTGATGGTGCATTAACCTTATGCTAAAGTCTAAAATTTTTATCAATCAGGTATGAAATTTTGTAGAAAGAAATTTAGTAGTACTATTTATTCATGATAATGCCATTGATTTTCTTCTTATTTAATCTCTTGTTATTTTTAGTTACCTCTAATGTACGTGGATAATTTTTATATCTAACATATATTTGAAAAGCTCACTAATTTAAGCAGTGTTTTTAATTAAAACAAAATGTGAACATTTGTATTGCTCTGCATTTTTTCCTTCTTGGATTATGACCTTTTTTTTACAATAATGAACCGGTGGCTACATGGTTGAATTCAGTGCTGTATATTTTAATTAAAATAATTAACATTTGGCCTCTGAAACGCTACAGGGCTTCAGACAGTCAATTTATATCCGGTATTGCTTATTTGGCCTTAAAGTGACCTCTTGGATTGAAGGCTGTGTCCCTTCTGAATCAACTGACTCTGAACCAGGCAGCTTGCTTCTCTCACCCCAGATAAAGGCAGTTCAAGGTGTGCCCACCCACAGCCACTGCTACAGACTTAGTTCTCACTGTGTTCACCTAAGGGTGGCAGAGGAGATTGGAAAAAAAAAAAAAGCTAGAAAGCAGAAACAGCAAAGTCAGCAAAATGGTCTCTTCCCCTCGCCGTCTGCCACAGGGGAGGCAGGGCCAGGCCCTCGGGGCAGGGATCTGCCATGCGCAGCGGAGAAAGCGAAGTTCATGCGCAGACTCTTCCCACCCTCATCTCCCACCTTCGACTCCTGATCAGGTTTAAATCCACTCACATCACCTCTCCTGCAACATCTTCCTCCACCCACTGGCTTTCCCTGTGACTTCACAACTCTCTGTGTGGAAGGCAGGGAAGCTTCTACTAGATAGAAACAACCAACGGAGGGCGACTATTCCACTATGTGTAGCAGCGTGTGAAAGTCTAGAGGAGGCACCCAGGCTTTCCCTAACTCTGAACAGAAATAGCAGCTCAACTACGTTTCAATTCCAGAGTCAGAGAGCAGGGAAGAGCTGCTGGTGGGAGGAGAGGGCACCAGGGTGACAGGAGTCATGAGTAAGCAGACATCTGGGGACAAGAACAGTCGCGAAGACAGGCGAGGCAAAATGCAAAGAAGAGTACCGAGAGCAGAATTCGGTTTGGTTTCCCCCAGGGAAATGAGCACCATTTGGCTAGAAAGACAGGTATCCAAGCACGCTGAATGCCAACCAAAGGAACTGAATTCCACAGGTGACAGGAAGCCACTGAAGCCCAGGAGCCGGAGACTGTGCTAATTCCTAACCAGACTCCAGGAAAAGCACAGACGGCACTTGTGAGGTGGGTGGGGAAAGAGACATTGAAGAGGTGATGGGCAGGAACAGAAGACAAGGCCGTGTGCACACACGCTGACTGAACACCCCACTCAAGCAAGAGCAACTTCCAAATGCATCAGTCCATAGTACAGTCGCCATGTGAGCCCAATGCTGTCTGGTACTAAAGAATCTTCATGTCCCTGGGAATCATCATTTACATGTAGGAAAAGTGTTTGCCATTCTAGGCCGCACGGAAAAAACAGGCCTTGGCTTTCAGCCACTGACATCGGTGCCAGTATACTGGTTTCCAATGCCATCTCCCCAGAAAACCTAGCAGCCACCAAAGCCTGAGTGGCCTCAGGGAAGTTGTTTCTGCTTCCCTCACCAACAGTACAATGGACAATGCCTCCAGTTTCACACCCTACAATCGCACCTGAGGACAGACTGAGATAATACACTGCCATGTTTTCAGACCCTGCCGCAACTAGTGCATAACCTCGGGGCTAGTCTGGAACCATGGGTACTTCCTGGCCACCAACACCTCTACAGCCAGCACAAGTGTAAGTGAAAGGAAAGAATGGATGTAGGGCATGCAGGCGTGTCAGACAGTGGGCAACAGTCAGACAGGGGAATAGTCAGACAGTGGAGAACAGTCAGACAGGGGAATAGTCAGACAGAGGAGAACAGTCAGACAGTGGAGAACAGTCACAGAGTGGAGAACAGTCAGACAGTGGGCAACAGTCAGACAGAGGAGAACAGTCAGACAGTGGAGAACAGTCAGACAGAGGAGAACAGTCAGACAGTGGAGAACAGTCAGACAGTGGAGAACAGCCAGACAGTGGAGAACAGTCAGACAGTGGAGAACAGTCAGACAGAGGAGAACAGTCAGACAGTGGAGAACAGTCAGACAGAGGAGAACAGTCAGACAGTGGAGAACAGTCAGACAGTGGAGAACAGTCAGAGGAAAACAGTCAGACAGTGGAGAACAGTCAGACAGTGGGGAACAGTCAGACAGTGGAGAACAGTCAGACAGTGGAGAACAGTCAGACAGAGGAGAACAGTCAGACAGAGGAGAACAGTCAGACAGAGGAGAACAGTCAGACAGAGGAGAACAGTCAGACAGTGGAGAACAGTCAGACAGAGGAGAACAGTCAGACAGTGGAGAACAGCCAGACAGTGGGGAACAGTCAGACAGTGGGGAACAGTCAGACAGTGGGGAACAGTCAGACAGAGGAGATCAGTCAGACAGTGGGGAGCAGTCAGACAGTGGGGAACAGTCAGAGCAGAATAGTCAGATGGAGGGGAACTGTCAGACAGTGGGGAACAGTCAGACAGTGGAGAACAGTCAGACAGTGGGGAACAGTCAGACAGTGGAGAACAGTCAGACAGTGGGGAACAGTCAGACAGTAGGGAACAGTCAGACAGTAGGGAACAGTCAGACAATGGGGAACAGTCAGACAATGGGGAACAGTCAGACAGTGGGGAACAGTCAGACAGTGGGGAGCAGTGAGACAGTGGGGAGCAGTGAGACAGAGGGGAACAGTCAGACAGACAGTGGGGAAAAGTCAGACAGTGGGGAACAGTGAGACAGAGGGGAACAGTAAGACAGAGGGGAACAGCCAGACAGCGGGCAACAGCCAGACAGCGGGCAACAGCCAGACAGCGGGGAACAGTCAGGGTGGAGAACAGTCAGACAGCAGGGAACAGTCAGAGTGGAGAACAGTGAGACAGTGGGGAACAGTGAGACAGACAGTGGGGAACAGTCAGCAGCATTCTCTAACTTTGAGGGTCGCATATCAGGTATTTGCATTACAGTTCATAACAGTGGTTTAAAAGAGCATGGCCCTCATAGACTCATAGGGAGTGGCACTATTAGGAGGCGTGACCTTACTGGAGTAGGTGTGGCCTTGCTGGACGAAGTGCGTCACTAGAGGATGGGCTTTAAGGTCTCAGAAGAGCAAGCCATGCCCAGTGTGGCATTCTTTTCCCGCTGCCTGTGGATCAAGATGTGGGACTCTCAGCTCCTTCTCCAGCACCATGTCTACCTGCATGCCACCATGCTGTACCATGGTGACAATGGACTAAATCTCTG